>NW_025765103.1:0-522768 GCF_003918875.1 Haliotis rubra
TGCCATCGTGGCCATCTTTACTTCATAATATATTTTCAGGTAGCATCCCTTTGTTTTACTTCAGGGATGTCTTTTGTAGCCATCGCCATACCTGTTCATTATGAGCATACCCATTATCCTGCAGGTTGAAATCTAGCTTGATAGTTGCTGCTTTAAGCACCAGTTTGGTCAACCGGAGCGCATCCCACGGCGCTAGACTGGCGACCACCGTGGCGCAGTATGCGTCGCGTTGACGAACGTTTTCCCCTCAGAGACATTATGTATATGATATAAAATATTAAATTATAACATGATATGCTGGTCGACCTCTAATTGGGGAGAGGGTCTTCTCCCGGAATCCTTAGATTCCTGTGTGGGTTTCCTCTTCCTGTGTCGTGTATATAACCACGAGATAGCCACGGCAGCAGTTGCTGCGCATACAACTAACAAGAGACGCTCCGGGTGAGTCACCCTGATAATTTTATGTTGGTTACACCACATGTTTTACCGGCAGCTACTCTCTTAGGATTCTTCTGCCTGGTTACTGTGGGTTCCGCCAGTTTTGGGGTCTTCCACCGCCACCTGTGGGTTCACCTCCAGTTGGGGTTTCTCAACGTGGGAGGGTTCACCTCCTGGGGGTTTCCTCTCCAGGTGTGGTGTCTCCTGTGCATCCATCTATACTATTATTATTATTTTTCCTCTCAAATTGGCAATGCTTTGCCGTAATAATCGCCGGGCCGTCACCGGGCTAACAACATACCATATTTGTGGTACAGCTCGCAGCTAATAGAGCTCAAGGCGTGTTCGAGCAAAGGGTCTTTCTCTCAGGTCTTCCCACAAGTAAAGTCGACGCTCTGGGGAATGGGAAGGAAGTATGACGCAATACCAGTGTATATCTGGGTCATAGCCGATCCTATTGTCTTTGTCATTTCTGCTCCGAGCCGGGGACTCGTATCTAGCGTACAGCTTATCGCATTTCTTCGGCTGACATTTTGTGAATTTTATCTGGAGTGTACTCCCCAAAGTAATGTTTGGCTTTGCCGCCAACAGCCAACGCCACCAGTTTCTCTCGCTTGCCATTGTCCACTTGGGGTACCAACAATTGTTCGAGCAATTCCTCACACTCCATCTTATAATATAACAAGTAAGATTTAGTTTTAACTATATAATACCCGATGCAGGCAAAACACAGGGAAATGAAGGTTAAGTTGCACACGACGAACACTTCAAATACCATAGCTATAACTAAATGCTAAGCATTGCTAAGCATTGCTAAGCTAAAACACCCTATATGCTACTGGTTGGTCGGTCTTGAGCACGAGCTTAGCATGTTTAGTTTCAGCGAGCTGTTTCTTCACCCGTTCCCGTTCTATTCTGCTCATCACATCGCTCTCTCTCAAACACTTCCGAACGAATCCCTGTCCTTTGCAATGAAATAAGGCCTACCCATCGCCTGCTCCCTGAGGTCTTCAACACCGAAGTTGAACTTCTGCGCGCTAGTACCTTGGTGACGCTGTGATTTTGGCGCGTCGACCGGAGAAGGCCAGGTACGATAGCATGTCTCTTTTTGTTATCTCACGATTAGCTGCAGTCATCCAGTATGAACAGTGTAGACTCCCCTTTAAATTTCTCGTGAAGAGCTTTCAACCAGTCCTGCATATGCGTTCCCGGTCGACTTTTGTGTACGTCCGGTCCGGCTATCACCCAAGGTGTTTTTCCGTGTACGTTTTATTCATGCTCAGAGTAGGCACATGATAACGAGCAAGTTATCAAACACATCCCGTGTAGTACCCTCCAACATATCCAACACACGAAAACGGTCTTCCCATTGCAGTCGGCTCGCCCGCGACACTATGGCGCAGTGGGTCGCTGCAGCAATAGTTTGCTGGCAGGCAGTGGTCTAGTAGATGGCCTGCACGAATCTCCCATTGTCTATATTAAGTTGCGCCGCCCATAATAACGTGACAGATATAATTTCAACTTACCAGCTGGTTGAGCCTTCTTGTAATCTGATAGTAATCCCTCGCTGCCATTGTCTATGCGACGCCGCTACCGTAGGAAGTTTATCGCCATCCGTGGATCGCATGTCCAACCATAGGGCTGCATTTTTGGTGGTCAGGTATTCACCGATCTTCATGGAGGATAGGTCCAGGTCTTCAGGTTATGTAATGTTGTTTGCTCGGTAGCTTTTTATCTCATTCCACCGCTGGTATGGTCTCATACCATGACTGAACAGCTGGTTAAGCACGCAGATGGTCACTTCCACCTTTCAATCCTCGGGTTGAAAACTTCGCTGTCCTCGAACGCTCATAATCCTCCACTGGGATCACTCCAGGATGTGCCTTTCATCGACATCGCTACCGCACGCTCAGGTTGATATTCCACACAGTGTCGCTCTTATCTCGGGCACGACCGATCTATGCCTCAGTATGCATCGCACAGGATGGCATATCTTCCCCGAAATTTGGCTTGAACCTGCCTCGCCAGCTCCCGGCTAGTGACTATGTCGAACTCCAGAGAGATGTTCTATGGCGAACTGGCCTCATCAATGCTCGGGCGCACGCATCTACTTTGCTGTAGTCATTAAACGCTAGCTCAGATTCAAGCCTATCACCCAGCTGCCGCCCGGAAACGGTGTGCGCGTCTCCGTGAGTAACTCAAGTCAAGCGCACGCAGAACCGGGTTCCTGTACGCTGAGCGATGGCCTTTCAACCGCCTCGCGATCTTGTCTAGCTGGTCTTATGTGGAAGGGCATTACCCTGCGCTTAATCGGTTGATTTGCTGATACCCTGGTACACGCCATTGACACGTTCTCCCTCGCTTCCAGAGATCCCCGTAGCAGTGAAACACGCCGCTGTCGTCGATGCGTCAACACCTCGCTACCGGGCTGATCTTGATGGTGGTTTTCTTTGATGATGGCTCGACCTACGCTCCGCATCAGCTCACGTTTGTCGCTGGTGGAGGTCAACGCGAGGTTGAACGCGAAGTCGAACCGCGCTCGGTACAAATGAGGTCATTCTCGCCAAGGTTGGGGGAATCTAACCAGCAGAGTTTGATTCTGGTCTATCTTGCTGGGATTGTTGGTGATGGTCACCGACTGGCGCACGGCTCTGGCACCTAGTGGCTCTCTTTGATCTTCGAAAAGGATCTAGTTTTCTACCGTACATTGTTATATAAAATGAAATATATTTAATACTAAATAATGGTATAGTGAGGACATACCTATGGATGATATGTGGGATGATAGTGCCCAGGCATTCGACGAGCAGGAGACTTCATTCACTAACCCCTTAAGTACTGAACTTTGTACAGCCTGCTGTCGACGATTATTACAACGCAGTTGAAAATAGAGACAACATCAAGCCGCTGGGAAGGGACTATTCCGCAAGTTTACAGTCGATAATAAGGGCACGCTGGCGCATTGAAGGCTTACCCGAGATCGATCTCATGAATAGTTTGATTTGAGAGAACCGCTTGCTTTGTCAACACTCACCAGTCGCCATGGGGTCAGCTGATCCGCGGATGAACTAGGCTTCATAGATTACGCGGCGCTACGGGCTGGAAAGCTCGGCTGGTCAGCCCAAGATCTGCAGCAGCCAGGCCAATACTGGGGATGCTAAAGAAACGCCGGACAGTATCGAAAAATATTGACCACGCACTACGACAAACTCCTTTTGCCGGTCAATTTACCTGAGGGAACTGGGCGCAGGCCTAGACGAAGCCTGAAACATGTACGCCGGAGAACTCGTGAACAACATGGGAAACTTAATGAAATCGACGAGCACATCGCTCATGGTAGGAAAATCAAAACTCACCGAAGCGATGGTGATATGAAACGTCAGACGAGGAGAGAATAAAAACTTGGAAGACGAGAGATCGACTCGAAAGTTGGAACTGCGCTTCCTCTAACCGGAAGCGCCCGGATCACAGATCAGTAGAGCACGGAAACCATCGATCGAGTCCTAAATGAAGACACCACGCTAGCTGACAGGATTCGATCCCGTTCCGAGCAAGGCATCACCATCGCCAGCATTCTGACTGCATTGGGCTTCATCATATCAACCCTGGTGGTGTCATTGACAGGGTAGCCCTTATCGCTCGCCGGCGGCGGTGGTGGGGTACTTCCCACGCCTGCACCCACAGGTGGTGTCAAAGAGTGGATAAAAACTCGGGGAGGCCCTGGCTAAACTAGGCTGGCAAGCGTCGAAGCCCTACCCGCATCCTGGGTAGCATCGCCTCGTGGCTGCTGGGTGTTTCTGGCTAAACTGCCACGTGGCTTATCAAAACCTGTGGCAGCCATCGTCAGCGGGCGGAATGGTCTGGTGTACGAAGCGCTAAGAAATTTTAACCAAATAAGCCCCAAAGCTACCCCCACCAACCACCAGGGCTGTTTTGACGATCGATGTGCTGCTGATTGGAGGCTGCAGGTTGTGCCACCTACCAGGGGGTGTTGGTTTTGAACCCTAGGCTCCGGGGTGGCGCTTACTATACCCGTTTCACCGGTCGTGGGTGGTGGGGACGGGGACGTTAACATCGAGGTTGACGCCCAACTTTGTCGCGGGCTACAACTATTTCGCTAAGTTGTAGCACCACCATCTTTTTACTCTCAGCTGCATTATCACTGGTTTCATGTACAGCCCCACGTCGAACACGTAGTCGACTTTCGACCTGGCATATTCCAACACGTCTTGGTAGCGTTTGATGGCACTCGGGAGATCAACTGGAGCATTGATAGCATCCTCTACGTTGACAACTTAACTGTTTCTGAGAGCCGTAGCAGTCCCCTTTACCGATAATACTGGAACGCGTTTGCGTCTGCGCACCCAACACCGCCCACACGTACGTTCGAATCGAGTCGTTTAAGCGTTCAGTGCCGGCACGAGTAAACCCTTTCTGACGTGTCCAACATAAACTTTTTCCAGTCATCTGCTGCCTCTCCCTGATCAAACCCTCCAGACTCTGTACCTTTGTTGGCATTGAAAGCCATGTAACGGTCATCCCACCGTTGGTTGTGAAGAGATGATACGACTTGTATCCCTAATCTTCACCAGCAGTTTGTTGGCTTCCACAAGGGGCATTTGGTGAACGATGGGGATACCCAATCCGTGGTTCGCCCCGCAAACGCCAATCCGTCTTCGGTTAAGTTCGAATTCGTTGAAAATACGTTCGTAGGCCCGCCTATCGTACTTGTTGTTTAATGGGTTCCATGCATTGTCCTGTGGAGCGGGACGCTGATTTCTTTAAGGATACTTCGACCTGGTAGTACACGTGGAACTTGAACACAGACTGACTCAGCGTCCACGCCGAAAGTGTCGGTCAATGTCACACCACACCCCGCTGTAGCGCACCACACGGCTAAGTTGAGTTGATTCTGCCAGAACTGCATCGGGTTGTTGAACCAAGCATGAACTACCTTAGCGTTAGTCACCGAAAAATTTATACAGGCTGAACACATCTAAAAGCTGGGCGCTGGAAATACATCCCATCAGCAACCGCGATCTTCATGGGTGAGAAATCTACGCCCAGTTTAGGGTAAAACACACCAGGGGAATACATTTTAAAACTATTATATAATGAGCATATATACTCTAACATGTACATAACACTTCCAGGAATAACGAACGGTGAGGCCGTTCAGCTGACGCACGCATCGCATAATACGTCCGTCAACTAAGTCGCGACTCTGGCGATATCACCTACCTACCGCGAATGGACTAACATCAACGCCAGCAACAATAAGCTGTTCGTTAGTGGAACTCGCAGCCAGATAACTGACGGCTACTACAGCGTGTGCTCGCTGTTGCCGATGAGGTCTTCAAACCCCTGGGAGCCAACTCAAGATGAACGACTCAAACGCACAGTGGTGTTAATCAACAACGGAAGAAACTCCTTGAGGCTCGGCCGCCATTGGCGAAAGACACTGTATGTCACCTGACGAGATAAAACCAACAACAACCGCCACAGGCACGAGGTTACCTCGACCTAGTACCGTACCGAAGAGCTGTACATTCATCTAGGCCAGGTGAGCAATAACGTACAACATTCAAGGGGTCACCCTTCCACTATACTGAGAGCCGTACGGTGAAAACGGAGAAATACAACGACGGTAGAACCGAAGTCGCTTTCACCGGGCAGTATAAGAGGTTGACTCCAGGGCAACATACCTGAGCTGATAATATCGGTGTTAGATATAAATCATAATCCCGTGAATATAGGATACCTTTCAGCTTAACGCCACATAAAATGACCAGCCACAAGGCCCGGGTGAAAAAATGCCAATGTGGGGATCTCCCCACTGGGACACACGCTGCTTTCGACGCCCCGAGTAGATGGTAAATTGTACTTTGCAACTGAAAAACAACATTTACAAACGCTGCTGAAGTCCTCCGGTGGAGCCCTAGGTGATATAGTAGATACCTCAAGAGCGTAGTCAACACTAAGTACACCCTAGTCACCACCGGTAATGATAATTGGATAATATACCCATCGTTCGGGGCAAACTGTTCGACTTAGACGATGTTGAGAGCACTACCGTCGCCCGAAACAAGCCATATATGCTCGCCTTCACCGAAGATGACAAGTGGGTGTTGATACCAGATAAAGACGACTGGTTTCTCAATATTAGGCCTCGGCTCCCCTACGTGTTCACGGATAACAAAGACAACCACCTAAACAAAGTCGTTAACAACGAACCCTGCTCGCGGGCTTTACGCCCCGACTCAGAGACGAAGCGAAGTCATCAGCCCAGTCGCCAGTATGGCATGGCAGCCCACATGCTATCGAGTAAAGCGGGCATGCAAAACGTGACATTGCAGTTGGTGTCTGAATTTGAAGGCGTGGTCAGGATACTAGAGAGTCTACCGGCTAACTCAACACTGATCATCAAAGTCTACCTAGGGGAACCATCGGGGAATGATGTCGAGATCGCGGAAGGGGATCAAACTTGGGTGGGTGAAACGACACCAGTATCACGCTTGCACAGTTTACGCAGTGCGGGTGGGTGTCGGCTCCAACACCAGTCTGTAGGGTGTCACCGTGGATCGTGGAAAACACTATATCACTAACCAAGATCTTCCTACCTGACAACATACACTTCATGGGGTGAAGTTAACCCTGAACTATTATCAGAAAACCAGTTGGAAATTATCTCGTAATAGTATTATAGCAATGACCAGTCATCACCCCAACACTACACTTAACGACCTAGGGGACACGGAGGGATTCGATCAGCCTGGTGAGGAAGGCTCATACGTCCTACACTTGAAAGACAATGTGTATAGGCGGGCAGCAATAGCTTCATCATCTACCCAAACTCACACTCAAGGACCTAGAGGGATTCGATCAGCCTGAGGAAGACACCTTATACATCCTACACTTCAAAGACAAAGTGTATAGGCAGATACCGCTATCAGATTTTAAAGAACCCGAATGGCTAATCAACTTAACCCTCACCTCCCACCTTATATCACATACAATGAACATAATGATATCTCTGAAGTTAAGAATAGCGGTACCCAGCCCGGTAAGTTTCATTCCGCCCCTAATACAACGATTTCACTAAGATTGGCACCCAATAGGTTATTTGCATTCCACGGGGTGAGTTAAGGTATGACTGCTACGGGCACAAAGGGATTCCGGCTATGTTACCAGGCTCCACGCTCATCATAGAAGTCTCCATAGGGATGGCCCTGCAGAACAACAACTTTTACCCGGGTGACTGTACACTGGAGTTCCCCGACTCAGGGGTGAACGTGTCCGTATCATCATACAACCGACCTCTCAACGGGTCGCAATCCCTTTAATAAGCCCCTACCATGGGTGGATAATAAGCCCCTACTTTGAGGGGTTTCGTGGATGCAGAATTACCTATTACATTCTCACCTATTCTCCTACATAAGGATTTACACCTTTATAAGCCTCAAGCACGTTCGTCGAAGGTTAAATGAAACTCAATTAAAATATCTTTTGTAATATATATTATAGGATGGGCCTGTACCCAGTCGTAGAGGAAGTAGCGAAGACCCTGGAAACCGTAGACGGGTTCCGTTTGAGGCAGTTATGTGATGTAAAACGCCAACTAGAGCAAGACCGCGACACGCGGAAAGCACTATGTAAAAAGTACCATAGAGCTTCAATATCGTGGACGGGCTGACGCTGCCCTCTTATGGCAACCAGCATGGGGCTGGGAGCGGCAGGTGTTGGGTTGTTAGCTACCATCGTGGCTGCCCCTATAGTGCTAGGTATTGAAATAACAGCTGGGGTGGCAGGGGTGTTAGGGTTGGTGCTTAAGTTGGCATCACGTAGACTGCATCGTAAGGCATTGAAACACGACGAGATCAGGGTTCTGGCCGAAGCAAAACTGAACACAGTAAGTGAGCCGATTTCCACGGCACTCACTGACAGTAAGATCTCCGAGGAGGAGTTTAGTTCAATCCTCTCTGAACTCACAAAATATAACAAAATGAAACAAGAGATTCGATCCAAGTCTCGTAAGTCTACTATCAGCGAGGATGATAAAAAGTACATAGAACAAGGGGTGAAAAAGCCCGGCAAGCCTTTATTACAAACACCAAAGAGATCATAGGCGATTCACATTAAACTGTTTCATCGAGGTAAACATGCCATAGCGGCACGTTTGGATGGTGCAACTCAGGATACCAACACACTCCAGCCATGCCCCGGTAGCGCGGCTAGAGGTGCGTTCGCATCCCCAACTTTTTGTAGTAGGGGAAATGGTAGCAAGAGCTATAGAGTCCCACCAAAGCCTTACTTGTGAAATAAGGCTTTGCAGAGGCTTTGGTTAAAAGTGATCCAGAACCGCTATCGGCCCAAACTTTTTCATAGTAGGGGAAATGGTAGCAAGAGCTAAGGGCCCGACAAAAGCCTTATTTACCAAATAAGGCTTTGCAGAGGCTTTGGTTGAAAGTGATCCAGAACCCCCATTGTATATACTACTCCCAATAATAAATCAATGAATATTGGGGAGTTACCAAACTGTATTTACCGATAATTTTCCAATCATAATATTCATGAGACCTGGGACGGATATAGGATTAACGAATCAAAACGATGGGTTGAAACAGGTGATCAGAATCAGGCCAGGCTCGAACCATATAAAAAGATAGGTTTGGCACTGAGCGAAAGTGGTGCGCTTTTATGACCGAAGCCAGTCCACGTCATTCAGTTGCCTGTGTGGTACGAGCCTATCCTGTCTGTTGATGAAGTTGTAGTTAGAGATTGACTGAGACAGAGTAAAAACTATGTGAGTATAAACTTGGTGCTGCGCTTATCTATGAATGTATGTGTGCCAGTACATGAATGTTATGTATTAGTTGGGAGTCACGGTCGTCCGACCCTCACTCCCGGACTTAGCATCCTGCAACGGACCAAGCGAGTGGAGCGCCAGAGCTACCATCTCCCGAACAATGTGGAACGACCATACTAACAGGTAACTGGGGTAGGGTTTACTAACACCCAAACGCCAGTTTACGACAATACTATTGTCCCAGTTTTGATGATGTTTTACTGTAAATAGAAGTAACCTTTCATCACCAAAGTCTTGTGCAATCGAAACAAAAGAATATCCACCAGTACAAAGCAAAGATTTAACATTTGTCTGATTATCTTTAGTGCCCCATATCTCTGCACCATATAGCAAAATCGGTACAATTCCTACCATCCAAAAATAGAACATGCTGTAGAAATGGAACATTTACAAGTGTTTTGAAAATGTATATCCTTGAATAACAACTTTTTAGAAACTTGACATGCTACTTGCTATAAGATACTGGACCATGATTATCTATAAGATATAACAAATCCTAAATACTATAATATGTCTTAATTTCTAAAGGAACATTGTCATACTCCCAGTATTCATGTTTAGCAATGTTATTTCTAAGTACAGTGATATTTGTTTTTTTGTGAGTTGACTTCTAAACCCCATTTCTTTCAAAAGGGAGACAGTACATTTAATTGTTTTTGCAGGTCATTAACAGTGTATGAAAACATGACGACATCATCCGCAAAAAGAAGTAACATTAAATTATCAATATCCTGTGTCACAAATACACATATAACTACACTCATTATATACTTCTGTTACAAGTTCATTAATGAAAAAGATAAATAAAGCTGGGCTTAATATGCAACCCTGTTCTCACACCACTAGAAGTGGAAAACCCTTCTGTTCTACCAGATGAAGTTTTAACAGAAGAAACATATTTCTAGTGACATTAAAAAAGTAGTACATACAGCAATGTATTTCTATCAACGTTATCAAAAGCTTTTTTTAAAATCGATAAAAGCACAATAAAATCTGCCTTTTGGTTTACATAAATATTTTGAACACAATGCTTGTCATATGAATATATTATCAACTGTTGAGTAATTCTGACGGAAACCATGCAGCTCGACAGTGATAAAAGATCATTTACATCTAACCAAATTCTAAGGCGCTTGTCTATAATAAAAGTGTACAATTTTCCTGTAACATTCAAAATGGAAATACCTCTATAAATGTTGGGGTCAGAACGTTTACCTGACATCTTGAAAAAAATTCAGGGGGTACTCCTTCACCTGCAGATTTACCAGTTTTAAACTTTTCAGAGCATCTTCCTCAATCGGTTATTTCACCTGATAATAGATCATCCATGAAAGGCAAATCATTACAATCCCCACAAGAATGTGAATTAATATATTGGGAAACCAAACAATTAAAATCGTTTGCATCAACATTTTCAACTTTGGATTTAACAAATTATTGAAATAACCGTACCAAATATCAAGAGACATCGAATAACTTGAAACATTTCCGCGTATAGCTTTCTTTAACGTCTTTCACAAACTCTACAATCTCCACGTTCAGCACACCACTTTATATCATATATTATGTTATAATGGCATATCTGTGTTCACAGTATTATGTTTCAAATTTGGCTTTTTGAAAATACAGTTTTCCGAGTGTGTGATTTAACATAATATTTTAGGAACGTATCCAAAATATTGCTATTAGATGTTACGAAATGGAAAAGCTTCGAAATGTTTTGTGCTGTCTATAGTGCCCCTTAGAACATATTATTCTGCCTCATGAGCATATAGTACAGAATACACATGCTATAGTGCCTTTAGAACATTTCATACCATCTCATGGACATATAGTACGGAAGACACATGCTATAGTGCCTTTAGAACATTTCATACTATCTCATGGACATATATACGGAAGACACATGCTATAGTGCCTTTAGAACATTTCATACTATCTCATGGACATATAGTAATGGAAGACACATGCTATAGTGCCTTTAGAACATTTCATACTATCTCATGGACATATAGTACGGAAGACACATGCTATAGTGCCTTTTAGAACATTTCCACATACTATCTCATGGACATATAGTACGGAAGACACATGCTATAGTGCCTTTAGAACATTTCATACTATCTCATGGACATATAGTACGGAAGACACATGCTATAGTGCCTTTAGAACATTTCATACTATCTCATGGACATATAGTACGGAAGACACATGCTATAGTGCCTTTAGAACATTTCATACTATCTCATGGACATATAGTACGGAAGACACATGCTATAGTGCCTTTAGAACATTTCCATACTATCTCATGGACATATAGTACGGAAGACACATGCTATAGTGCCTTTAGAACATTTCATACTATCTCATGGACATATAGTACGGAAGACACATGCTATAGTGCCTTTAGAACATTTCATACTATCTCATGGACATATAGTACGGAAGACACATGCTATAGTGCCTTTAGAACATTTCATACTATCTCATGGACATATAGTAATGGAAGACACATGCTATAGTGCCTTTTAGAACATTTCATACTATCTCATGGACATATAGTACGGAAGACACATGCTATAGTGCCTTTAGAACATTTCATACTATCTCATGGACATATAGTACGGAAGACACATGCTATAGTGCCTTTAGAACATTTCATACTATCTCATGGACATATAGTACGGAAGACACATGCTATAGTGCCTTTAGAACATTTCATACTATCTCATGGACATATAGTACGGAAGACACATGCTATAGTGCCTTTAGAACATTTCATACTATCTCATGGACATATAGTACGGAAGACACATGCTATAGTGCCTTTAGAACATTTCATACTGCCTTAGTTCCAACTGCCTGATATACGAACTTGATAAGTACTATATGCTGTTTACATGGTTCGCAAGAATCAACTTTACAGAGACTTCCTGTGATTATGGGTTTAGTTTCAGCTATATTCCAGCAATATCACGGCGGGGGACACAAGAAATGGGCTCTACACATTGTACCCATGTGGGGAAGGGCACCCAGTTCTTCGGTGTGACAAGCGAACGGTTTAACCACTATATCCAGGGCACGCCACTGCCCCCTGTGATTGTGGACCAGGGCCCCTATTCTCGAAAGTGTCCCAGCTAAGACAGATCCTAAGTATTTAAGACAGAAGTTAAGACATCCTACCGTAAGGATAAGACCCATTCTCGAAATGATCCTATCCCTGTCCTAACTTGTGCTACCTATCATAGCTAGGGATAGCGAGCTCTTCAGTAGGTGAGATAGAAAACCTTCATTTAGTTGGGGATTCCCTAAATAATACCCATGATTCGTGGCATAAAAAAAACCACATAATATAAGGAAATTCAGCTTTTGATGGACTTAGTAGATCTAGAAGAAATTATTCGATATTTTCATCACATTATAGTAATTGGAAATGTTTTTTGACAAGGCGATAACAATTTTACTTCAGAATTTGAAAGTCTGCCAAAAAGAAATAAGGATATTAAAGATATGTGTAAAAACATATTTTCATTGTTTTTGTTTTTTATGAAAATCATGACTTGAACTCTCATTATGCGTCATCTCACAAACTGAAAAATTCACCTAGGAAATAAACAGGAGCTACTTCCCCTATCAAGTTGGCCTTGACATTGACATTTTACGTGAATGTGACTGAAAAGAGCAATGTTGTGATTAAAAAGGCCGAGAATAGGTAAGAATTGAACAAATCTCTTTTGTAGATCTAAAGAATGCGTGCATTGCAACAAGTGTGTCTATTCATTACCGATTAATTGATAATATGAACTGAATAAACTCTTCATAACTCATCAAAACTGTGTGCTGTTGTAAATTCAAATGTAAGTTTGACGAGTTATTTTGTTTGACGTCAAAATTGGTGAACAAACAAGTACCACTCTATGTTGACTTCCACTAAGATAGACTTAGGACACGTCAGACCTATCCTAGTATCCTAAGTTAGGACATCCTAGCGCTAGGATACTTTTCGAGAATAAGGTAGGACACCTATCCTAGACCCTAGGATCAAAGTTAGACATCCTTGGGCTAGGATCCTTTCGAGAATAGGGGCCCAGAAATTATTGAGAATTTTGGGAATATGTTTAATTGATTTCTAGTATAAGCAACCTTGACAAGCTATCAAGTGCTTGGTTTCATTCAAGAGAGACAACTCCGTTAATCCTTTGATATTATATTGTGAAGAGTTATCCCCCTTTGTTTACTTGCTAGCAGACGACATTTTCAGTGATCCTCAGTATGGATGATTTAGAGAAGAGGAAGTTGATTTTAGAGTATATATTATAACAAGGGCATCAGATCAGCTAAAGTGATTTAAAGTAGAATAGGCATCCCTTTGTCCACTGTTTATCGTGTTTTGAAAAAAATATTGCAAATGGATATGCCATTGACCACCAGGGAGGCGCAGGTAGGCCCAGGAAAGTGACTGTCGGTGACAGGAGGCGGCTTTGGTATTCTTGTTTCTAAAACCAAACGAAGGAGTTTAGAAAAGTTAAGGCTGGACATGGTTGATAGAGGAACTGTGACTGTCTGTAAGGAGACAATTAGAACTGAGCTGCAGGCAATGGGTTGGCAGAAAAGTCGAGGAATTCCATCACCGTTCATGAAACCTGAACAAAAGGAGCGAAGGTTGAACTGGTGCTTACAGCATAGACATTTTAACTGGGACAATGTGATTTTCTCAGATGAAAGTTCTGTGTGGTTGTTTCCCAATACACTGAAATTCTGGACCGAACAAACTGAAAACCTTTGTATCAGCGCCCAAAGTTCAGTCCGAAATTTAACGTGTGGTGGCATATCTGTGTTAGGGGCAACGCCCTCTGTGTATTTGAAGGAATATGAACAGTGAGCGGTACACAGATATTCTCGAGGGACATTTACTTCCATCTGCTCACGTGTTCTATGGAAATGTTTGGATTTTCCAGCAGGACAACGACCCAAAACATCATTCAAAGCATTCACAGGCCTGGTTTCGGAACCAAAATGAGACATTATTAGATTGGCCGCTTATAGTCCCGACCTAAATCCACTGAGAAAAATGTTTTGGGACTTATGAAGGAGAGTGTCGATAAGAAAAATCTGACAAATATTGCTGAAATGAAAGAAGAGGTGGTCCGATATTGGGACAGCATAGACCACGACTTTCTAACTTCTTTGATCAGTAGTATGCCCCGCCGCATTGAAGCCTGCTTTGCTGCCCATGGTGACTTGACAAAATACTAACTGTTCACCCTGCGTTTGAATCTGGAGTTATGTTCTGCTAATATTCACATTTAATACGTGAGTGATGAGTGAAAACCCATTACAATCTTTAAATTCTCAATAATTTCTGGTTGTACTTTATGTTTCGCTTGTATTCATTGAAGGGGAACTTTACGGATAGTTTGTCCGTCACACAAGCATTCAGACTCCCTCACAGAGGCTCATGACGCTGTTTGTATTTGAAAGGACCGGCGGTATCTCGATTGCATTCATTCATACAAGACAGTGAACTCAAAGCGGGTTTTAGAAATACTTTGTGAGGGCTATGTGTGTACCTTGGTGAAAAGCACAAGGGACAGGGTTCAGTGGGTACTCGCAATCCTTGTGGTATTGATAGGGTCGTCTTACCTGACGTTGTCCGGAAAACAGGGAAGCTTGGCAACAAATGCTTCTCCAATGTCTAGAGTCTGAAGGTCTGTCTTCACAGGTACGTGGTCAGTTTTGCCGTCAGCACTCATGTGGTATATCTTGACACGCACAATGTTACACTGTAATGGTGGGTACGGGTTAAGGGACGCGTCTTACGGACGTATCGTGTTTTGCCATGTTTGGGACATGACATTCGGGCATTTGCAACAATGTGTAGATATCTGTATAGTGTCTGGATATCTGTACAGTGTGTGGAAATCTGTACAGCATGTGGAAATGTTTACAACACGTTGGTATCTATACAACATGTGGATATCCTGCATAGGATGTGGATAACTGCACAGTGTGTGGAATCTGTACATCATGTGGAAACTGTACAGTGTTGAAACTGAACAGCATGTGGAAATCTGTACAGTGTGTGGAAACTGCACAGCATGTGGAAATCTTACAACATATGGTATCTGTACAACATGTGGATATCTGCATAGGATGTGGATATCCCACACATGTGGAAATCCTCGGCATAATTTCCCATATTTGTACAGCATGTGGATATATATACATGCATGGTGATCTGTAACGATATGTGGATATATGTACACATGATGACATCCTGGTACAACATGTGAATATCCATCAGTATGGGCAACCCATCCAGCACAGTGAGAAGGTACAGCATAGTGGGAAGGCACAGACATGAGAAGAGCATAGTGGCACAGTAGTGAGAAGGCACAGCATAGTGAGAAGGCACAGCAAGGGAAGCAGACAGTGAGAAGGCACACAGTGAGAAGGCACAAGCATAGTGAGAAGGCACACAGTGGGAAGAGACATAGTGAGAAGGCACAGCACAGTGAGAAGGTACAAGACAGTGAGAAGGCACAGCAGTGAGAAGGCACAGCACAGTGAGAAGTGAGAAGGCACAGCATAGTGAGAAGGAACACAGTGAGAAGGCACAGCACAGTGAGAATGGACAGAGATAGTGAGAAGAGACAGCATAGTGAGAAGGCACAGCATAGTGAGAAGCACAGAGAGTGCATAGTGAGAAGGCACAGCACAGTGAGAATGGCACAGACAGTGAGAATGGCAGTGAGACATGAGTACACACAGTGAGAAGGTACAGCAGACAGTGAGACAGGCACAGACATATGAGAAGAGACAGTGAGACACACAGACATAGAGAGAAGAGACAGACAGACACAGTGAGAATGACACAGCACAGTGAGAACAGACAGAGACACAGCACAGCATAGTGAGAATGTGAGACACAGCAGAAGGCACAGCACAGTGAGAAGGTACAGCATAGTGAGAAGGCAGCAGAGCAGAATGCACAGCATAGTGAGAAGCACAGACAGGAGAAGGCACAGACAGTGAGAAGGTAGAGACAGTGAAGAATGAAGGTACAGCATAGTGAGAAGGCACAGCATATGAGAAGGTACAGCATAGTGAGAAGGTACAACATAGTGGAGAAGGTAGAGCATAGTGAGAATGGTACAGCATAGTGAGAAGGTACAGCATAGTGAGAATGGTAGTAATGGCATAGTAAGAAGAAAGGAAAGACATAGTGAGAATGGTACAGCATAGTGAGAAGGTACAGCATAGTGAGAAGGTACAGCATAGTGAGACGAAGGCACAGCATAGTGAGAAGGTACAGCATAGTGAGAATGGTACATAGTGAGAAGGTACAGCATAGTGAGGAAGCATAGTGGAGAAGCATAGTGAGAAACAGTGAGAAGGCACAGCATAGTGAAAAGGTATAGAAGGTACAGCATAGTGGGAAGGTACAGCATAGTGAGAAGGTAGAGCATAGTGGGAAGGTACAGCATAGTGAGAAGGTACAGCATAGTGAGAATGGTACAGCATAGTGAGAAGGTACAGCATAGCATGGAGAAGGTACAGCATAGTGAGAAGGTACAGCATAGTGAGAAGGAATAGTGGGAAGGTACAGCATAGTGAGAATGGTACAGCATAGTGGAAAAGGTACAGCATAGTGGAGCATAGTGAGAATGGTACAGCATAGTGAGAATGGTACAGCATAGTGAGAAGGTACAGCATAGTGAGAATGGTACAGCACAGTGAGAAGGTACAGCAGCATAGGAAGAAGGAGAATGGTACATAGTGAGGAAGGTACAGCATAGTGAGCATGGTAACAGCACAGTGAGAATGGTACAGTGGATATTGTGGTATAATCATAGCACATGTATAATCACAATATGTGTATGCAATCACGGGAAACAGCTGGTTCAGTTTCATACAATCCTTAAACACAGTCAGTTGCCTGCTGACTGATTCCCGGATTGCCTGTTTTGGGAACTGGATCCTTCATGCAAGGATCTACACCAGGCACGGGTCACGTTTTAATCCTCTTTGATAACAATTCCTGATATTATATGCAATTTTGATTTTTCTGATTTCGGTATTTGATTGTAACTTTATTCCTTTTTAAGTAACTTGGTAGTGATACATACCCTACCTGGCATTCAATGTTGGAGTGAACGATTCATTTAGGATCTTTGTTCTACTAAACGTGCTTCAAAATTGAACAAGGTAAAAGGCCTTTTTCTTAAATGTTTACAATGTTTTGTCATCGTATGGGAAATATAGCGTCGATTATTAGGAAAACTCAGGAATGTGTCCTGAGAGAGAGAGTGAGTGAGGCTGAGAGAGAGATCCAGTCTTTTATAGACAAGTTCCCTATAGATGCCATCACCCCAACCAATTATCTATAGTTGTCACAACCCCACCTATAGATGCCATCACCCCAACCAATTGTCTATAGTTGTCACAACCCCACCTATAGATGCCATCACCCCAACCAATTGTCTATAGTTGTCACAACCCCACCTATAGATGCCATCACCCCAACCAATTGTCTATAGTTGTCACAACCCCACCTGATGCCATCACCCCAACCAAATGTCTATAGTTGTCACAACCCCACCTGATGCCATCACCCCAACCAATTGTCTATAGTTGTCACAACCCCACCTGATGCCATCAACCCAACCAATTGTCTATAGTTGTCACAACCCCACCTATAGATGCCATCACTCCAACCAATTGTCTATAGTTGTCACAACCCCACCTGATGCCATCACCCCAACCAATTGTCTATAGTTGTCACAACCCCACCTATAGATGCCATCACCCCAACCAATTGTCTATAGTTGTCACAACCCCACCTGATGCCATCACCCCAACCAATTGTCTATAGTTGTCACAACCCCACCTGATGCCATCACCCCAACCAATTGTCTATAGTTGTCACAACCCCACCTGATGCCATCACCCCAACCAATTGTCTATAGTTGTCACAACCCCACCTATAGATGCCATCACCCCAACCAATTGTCTATAGTTGTCACAACCCCACCTGATGCCATCACCCCAACCAATTGTCTATAGTTGTCACAACCCCACCTATAGATGCCATCACCCCAACCAATTGTCTATAATTGTCACAACCCCACCTGATGCCATCACTCCCAACCAATTGTCTATAGTTGTCACAACCCCACCTATAGATGCCATCACTCCCAACCAATTGTCTATAGTTGTCACAACCCCACCTGATGCCATCACCCCAACCAATTGTCTATAGTTGTCACAACCCCACCTGATGCCATCACCCCAACCAATTGTCTATAGTTGTCACAACCCCACCTATAGATGCCATCACCCCAACCAATTGTCTATAGTTGTCACAACCCTACCTGATGCCATCACCCCAACCAATTGTCTATAGTTGTCACAACCCCACCTATAGATGCCATCACCCCCAACCAATTGTCTATAGTTGTCACAACCCCACCTGATGCCATCACTCCCAACCAATTGTCTATAGTTGTCACAACCCCACCTGATGTCAATAACTCCCACCATCAATCACCCCAACCAATTGTCTATAGTTGTCACAACCCCACCTATAGATGCTATCACCCTAACCAATTATCTATAGTTGTCACAACCCCACCTATAGATGCTATCACTCCCAACCAATTGTCTATAGTTGTCCAAACCCCACCTATAGATGCCAATCACTCCCAACCAATTGTCTATAGTTGTCACAACCCCACCTATAGATGCCATCACCCCAACCAATTGTCTATAGTTGTCACAACCCCACCTGATGCCATCACCCCAACCACAATTGTCTATAGTTGTCACAACCCCACCTGATGCCATCACCCCAACCAAATGTCTATAGTTGTCACAACCCCACCTGATGCCATCACCCCCAACCAATTGTCTATAGTTGTCACAACCCCACCTTGATGCCATCAACCCAACCAATTGTCTATAGTTGTCACAACCCCACCTATAGATGCCATCACCCCCAACCAACTGTCTATAGTTGTCACAACCCCACCTGATGCCATCACTCCCAACCAATTGTCTATAGTTGTCACAACCCCACCTATAGATGCCATCACCCCAACCAATTGTCTATAGTTGTCACAACCCCACCTGATGCCATCAGCCCAACCAATTGTCTATAGTTGTCACAACCCTACCTGATGCCATCACCTCCAACCAATTGTCTATAGTTGTCACAACCCCACCTGATGCCATCACTCCCAACCAATTGTCTATAGTTGTCACAACCCCACCTATAGATGCCATCACCCCAACCAATTGTCTATAGTTGTCACAACCCCACCTGATGCCATCACCCCAACCAATTGTGTGTATAGTTGTCACAACCCCAACCTATAGATGCCATCACCCCAACCAATTGTCTATAGTTGTCACAACCCCACCTGATGCCATCACCCCAACCAACTGTCTATAGTTGTCACAACCCCACCTGATGCCATCAATTCCCAACCAATTGTCTATAGTTGTCACAACCCCACCTATAGATGCCATCACCCCAACCAATTGTCTATAGTTGTCACAACCCCACCTGATGCCATCACCCCAACCAATTGTCTATAGTTGTCACAACCCCACCTGATGCCATCACCCCAACCAATTGTCTATAGTTGTCACAACCCCACCTATAGATGCCATCACTCCCAACCAATTGTCTATAGTTGTCACAACCCCACCTATAGATGCCATCACTCCCCAGCCAATTGTCTATAGTTGTCACAACCCCACCTGATGCCATCACTCCCAACCAATTGTCTATAGTTGTCACAACCCCACCTATAGATGCCATCACTCTCAACCAATTATCTATAGTTGTCACAACCCCACCTATAGATACCATCACTCCCAACCAATTGTCTATAGTTGTCACAACCCCACCTATAGATGCCATCACTCCCAACCAATTGTCTATAGTTGTCACAACCCCACCTGATGCCATCACCCCAACCAATTGTCTATAGTTGTCACAACCCCACCTGATGCCATCACCCCAACCAATTGTCTATAGTTGTCACAACCCCACCTGATGCCATCACCCCAACCAATTGTCTATAATTGTCACAACCCCACCTGATGCCATCACCCCAACCAATTGTCTATAGTTGTCACAACCCCACCTATAGATGCCATCACCCCAACCAATTGTCTATAGTTGTCACAACCCCACCTGATGCCATCACCCCAACCAATTGTCTATAGTTGTCACAACCCCACCTGATGCCATCACCCCAACCAATTGTCTATAGTTGTCACAACCCCACCTGATGCCATCACCCCAACCAATTGTCTATAGTTGTCACAACCCCACCTGATGCCATCACCCCAACCAATTGTCTATAGTTGTCACAACCCCACCTGATGCCATCACCCCAAACCAATTGTCTATAGTTGTCACAACCCCACCTATAGATGCCATCACCCCAACCAATTGTCTATAGTTGTCACAACCCCACCTATAGATGCCATCACCGCAACCAATTGTCTATAGTTGTCACAACCCCACCTGATGCCATCACCCCAACCAATTGTCTATAGTTGTCACAACCCCACCTATAGATGCCATCACCCCAACCAATTGTCTATAGTTGTCACAACCCCACCTGTAGATACCATCACCCCAACCAATTGTCTATAGTTGTCACAACCCCACCTATAGATGCCATCACCCCAACCAATTGTCTATAGTTGTCACAACCCCACCTGATGCCATCACCCCAACCAATTGTCTATAGTTGTCACAACCCCACCTGATGCCATCACCCCAACCAATTGTCTATAGTTGTCACAACCCCACCTGATGCCATCACCCCAACCAACTGTCTATAGTTGTCACAACCCCACCTGATGATGCTCATCACCCCAACCAATTGTCTATAGTTGTCACAACTCCCACCTATAGATGCCATCACCCCAACCAATTGTCTATAGTTGTCACAACCCCACCTGATGCCATCACCCCAACCAATTGTCTATAGTTGTCACAACCCCACCTGATGCCATCACCCCAACCAATTGTCTATAGTTGTCACAACCCCACCTATAGATGCCATCACCCCAACCAATTGTCTATAGTTGTCACAACCCCACCTGATGCCATCACCCCAACCAATTGTCTATAGTTGTCACAACCCCACCTGATGCCATCACCCCAACCAATTGTCTATAGTTGTCACAACCCCACCTGATGCCATCACTCCCAACCAATTGTCTATAGTTGTCACAACCCCACCTGATGCCATCACCCCAACCAATTGTCTATAGTTGTCACAACCCCACCTATAGATGCCATCACCCCAACCAATTGTCTATAGTTGTCACAACCCCACCTGATGCCATCACTCCCAACCAATTGTCTATAGTTGTCACAACCCCACCTATAGATGCCATCACCCCAACCAATTGTCTATAGTTGTCACAACCCCACCTGATGCCATCACCCCAACCAATTGTCTATAGTTGTCACAACCCCACCTGATGCCATCACCCCAACCAATTGTCTATAGTTGTCACAACCCCACCTGTAGATACCATCACCCCAACCAATTGTCTATAGTTGTCACAACCCCACCTATAGATGCCATCACCCCAACCAATTGTCTATAGTTGTCACAACCCCACCTGATGCCATCACCCCAACCAATTGTCTATAGTTGTCACAACCCCACCTGATGCCATCACCCCAACCAATTGTCTATAGTTGTCACAACCCCACCTGATGCCATCACCCCAACCAATTGTCTATAGTTGTCACAACCCCACCTGATGCCATCACCCCAACCAATTGTCTATAGTTGTCACAACCCCACCTGATGCCATCACCCCAACCAATTGTCTATAGTTGTCACAACCCCACCTATAGATGCCATCACCCCAACCAATTGTCTATAGTTGTCACAACCCCACCTGATGCCATCACCCCAACCAATTGTCTATAGTTGTCACAACCCCACCTATAGATGCCATCACCCCAACCAATTGTCTATAGTTGTCACAACCCCACCTGATGCCATCACCCCAACCAATTGTCTATAGTTGTCACAACCCCACCTGATGCCATCACCCCAACCAATTGTCTATAGTTGTCACAACCCCACCTGATGCCATCACCCCAACCAATTGTCTATAGTTGTCACAACCCCACCTGATGCCATCACCCCAACCAATTGTCTATAGTTGTCACAACCCCACCTATAGATGCCATCACCCCAACCAATTGTCTATAGTTGTCACAACCCCACCTGATGCCATCACCCCAACCAATTGTCTATAGTTGTCACAACCCCACCTATAGATGCCATCACCCCAACCAATTGTCTATAGTTGTCACAACCCCACCTGATGCCATCACCCCAACCAATTGTCTATAGTTGTCACAACCCCACCTGATGCCATCACCCCAACCAATTGTCTATAGTTGTCACAACCCCACCTGTAGATGCCATCACCCCAACCAATTGTCTATAGTTGTCACAACCCCACCTATAGATGCCATCACCCCAACCAATTGTCTATAGTTGTCACAACCCCACCTGATGCCATCACCCAAACCAATTGTCTATAGTTGTCACAACCCCACCTGATGCCATCACCCAAACCAATTGTCTATAGTTGTCACAACCCCACCTGATGCCATCACCCCAACCAATTGTCTATAGTTGTCACAACCCCACCTATAGATGCCATCACCCCAACCAATTGTCTATAGTTGTCACAACCCCACCTGATGCCATCCCCACCCCAACCAATTGTCTATAGTTGTCACAACCCCACCTGATGCCATCACCCCAACCAATTGTCTATAGTTGTCACAACCCCACCTATAGATGCCATCACCCCAACCAATTGTCTATAGTTGTCACAACCCCACCTGATGCCATCACCCCAACCAATTGTCTATAGTTGTCACAACCCCACCTGATGCCATCACCCCAACCAATTGTCTATAGTTGTCACAACCCCACCTGATGCCGATATGCCACCTTTCTCGTCAAGTTAATCACTTTAGGATACCTACTCAATATTGTCGTTATTAGAGTCAATAACTAAGACTAAGTTCCTCACTCAGTGTGCTGACACCACTCCTCAGCTCAGTTACTGAATTCGTCAGAAACTTCACGTGGTCCTGTATATGGGAAACGTCTTGTTAGGTGCGTGAAGTCGCCATGAATATTAACATTCTTCATCTCAGGGCAGATATTCAGCTTTCATACTTGCAAGGGCTAATTGAGTGACTGGCCAGGGCTGTCTTCAAAGTCACTACAGCTCTTTACACCGAGCTTCCCCTAACAGTGCATTACGTACGAGGAGTTGATCGTTTCTGTGGTTGATACCACTTGGCATTGACCCATGCATATGGTGAACAGATATACGTTCATGCTTCAGATCACATTCAAGTAACCCTCTTGTTACTGGCAATGTTCCAAAAACTGTAAGGTGACTGCCGGACAGACATACAACGACGAATAGTCTCACCATTCTGTAGTTGTACCCAGTTGTTGTTGAGCAGGTTTACCCAGTGTCTGGGTTATACATATCTTGTCACTCTGACTCCAGCCTGGTCGATGTGTGTACCTTCCGATACGTTCTCTCCATGTTGTTATATCAACCATTGTGGTCGACAAAATTCGAAACGCCCATGTCCGACATGTTTCAACTACTTGTGTGTCATATCTCTCTTCAGTTTGCTGATTTATAACATTTCAAATGAAAGCAGATGTGTTATGGTCAAGCACTTTGCAGGACGCATGCGCAATAATACTACACATGCCGCCAGACAAACATATACACATATACTACACATGCCGCCAGACAATCATATATACATATACTACACATGCCGCGAGACAAACATATATACATATATTACACATACCGCCAAACATAAACACATATCCCACGCGTGTAGCTAGACAAACATATATACATATACTACACATGCCGCCAGACAAACATATACACATATATTACACATGCCGCCAGACAAACATATATACATATACTACACATGCCGCCTGACAAACATATCTACATATACTACACATGCCGCCAGACAAACATATCTACATATACTACACATGTCGCCAGACAAACATATATACATATAGTAGAAATGCCGCCAGACAAACATATCTACATATACTACACATGTCGCCAGACAAACATATACACATATACTACACATGCCGCCAGACAAACATATATACATATACTACACGTGTAGCCAGACAAACATATGTACATATACTACACATGCCGACAGACAAACATATACACATATACTACACATGCCGCCAGACAAACATATATACATATACTACACATGCCGCCAGACAAACATATACACATATACTACACGTGTAGCCAGACAAACATATACACATATACTACAAATGCCGCCAGACAAACATATCTACATATACTACACATGCCGCCAGACAAACATATCTACATATACTACACATGCCGCCAGACAAACATATATACGATGTAGATTTGTCACGCGATTAGAAAAGCGTCATCAGGATGTTGATATGCATATAATAACAATGTTGAGACGTCAGAAACGTGAGCTGACCGTGGCTATATGGACCTGTATAAGAATTCCCATCTGAGGTGTGTCCCTAATGTTAGTCGCTCCATAGCACCCAACGTAAAGATGGGTGTGTTGCAAAACAAGAGGAGTAATGCAGGTCACTGGTATCCCAGCTTGTCACCAGCCGACGATTCACACACAACAGATTCACACACAGCAGATTCACACACAATGTTTTGTAATTTCGACGAGGGCCACGAATACCGATGACATTAATGCACTGACATGTCGACAGCATCATACCAGGAGTTGCTTCACGTGAACAACGGCAGCTGCTATCGGCCTTTTTGAATAGTAAATAATGTACTCGTGATTACAATGAAGTAAAAATCGTTAAATGGAGTCAGCATGGATTTATTTAAAATGTATATATGGAAAGGGATTTGTGGCGCATTTATCTGTTAATATATACTCAGCAGCAAAAACAACGTCAGTATGAATTCAAAATGAGATAGGCACTGTAATCAAATCATTACAGAAATGGACATAATAAGTGGATCAAAAACATTTTTGTGTACAATATCTTAACACATCAATGAATAACTCAGCACAATTTCAAGACATTACGTGAACGTTTGCAGTCCATTCAGACTCATGACTTCAATATCTACTTTGACCACCACGAGCGGCAATAACTGCAGCACAGCGTCTATGAATGGAGTGTACCAATAGATTTGAAGGCCATTGGCACCTGGAACCACACTCTGAGAATGGCCTGGCGCAATAAATCGGCTGTGTTCGGCCTTGGTATGACATTATTCAGTCTCCTCTGGATTTCATCCCGAAGATTTTCAGTTGGGTTTAAATCAGGACTAAGGGCTGGCCACTGCATAATGTTGACACCGTTCTGCTGTAGGCAGTCCCGTGTAGCTCTGGCAGTATGGGCCCGGGCGTTATCATGCTGGAAAATGTTGTTCCGGTGACGTGCGAAATGTGGTATGACGTGGGGTCTGAGCGCTTGGTCGATGTAGCGCACCGCTGTGATGCCGCCTCCTCTCCCTGGACCAAGGTTCTGGAACACCACAGGACCACTCTCTGGTTCAGGCCTATTCCACCCCATACCATGATGATTGCACCTCCCCATTAGTCTCTTTCCATAACACATTGGTCTGAGTAACGCTGGCCACGTCGTCTCCTTATTTTTGTTCTGCCATCTGCAGTTGATACGCAGTACCGACTCTCATCTGTGAACAGAACAGTTCTCCATTGCCTGTATCGCCAGTTTTGGTGTTGTAGGGCAAACTGTAGACGTTCACGCCGATGACGAGGGGTGAGGATAGGTCCACGGTAAGGTCTACGGCAGTGGAGGTTCCCGCTGTTAAGAGGTCGGCATACTGTGTCAGTACTGATTGCTCTTCTGTGTGTTCCCACTGTCTGGCGTGCTGTTTCGGATGCCTGCATGAAGGGATTCTGTACATGCTGTCGCACAACATGGCGGTCTTGTCGTCTTGTGGTCACCCTTGGTCTGCTAGCACGGGGGCGATTATTTGTGGTGTTGGTGGCCCGGAAACGTTGCTGCAGCCTGTAGATGGTCCGAACGTTGTCCTGGAAGTGATTGGCAACGGCTTGTGCAGTGTGGCCAGCTTCAAGTCTTCCTAGCGCCTGGTTTCTCTCAGCTGTCGTGAGTCGCGGCATCCAGCTGACGTTGTAATGTGAATGTTTCAACCAGGTTTGGGGGTGCAATTTATAGGGCTGGTCCTTGTGAACAGCACGTGCAGCATGAGTTGCATGAAAAACATGGAGAACACCGTACCATCTCCGAGATCAGGTTGCGTTTTTGAGACCATTTCCTGGGTTCCATTCTGAGTTTTGGAAGGAATGTCTTTGCTCAGGTAAAGTTGGAGATGTTGTCAAAAGTATACAATCAAAACATTAAATGAGTTTACAGTTATCCGTTTCTGCGAAGGAAAATTCCAAAGTGACGTTTCTTTTGCTGCTTAGTATATATTCAGGGTTGACCTTTACAGTTCTAACATGTGTACCATAAATACCTGCCTTTCAATGTGGCAGTTCTGTGTAATATAGAAATTTGTCTTTCAATATGAAATGTCTGTGTAGCATAGAGATCCCTTTCAATGTGACAGTTCTGTGTAACATAAAGATTTGCCTTTCAATACGACAGTTCTGTGTAATATACAGATTTGCCTTTCAATGTGACAGTTCTGTGTAACATAGAGATTCGCCTTTCAATGTGACAGTTCTGTGTAATATAGAGACTTGCCTTTCAATGTGACAGTTCTGTGTAACATAGAGATTTGCCTTTCAATGTGACAGTCCTGTGTAACATAGAGATTTGCCTTTCAATGTGACAGTTCTGTGTAACATAGAGATTTGCCTTTCAATGTGACAGTTCTGTGTTACATAGAGATTTGCCTTTCAATGTGACAGTTCTGTGTAACATAGAGATTTGGCTTTCAATGTGACAGTTCTGTGTAACATAGAGACTTGCCTTTCAATGTGACAGTTCTGTGTAATATAGAGACTTGCCTTTCAATGTGACAGTTCTGTGTAACATAGAGATTTGCCTTTCAATGTGACAGTCCTGTGTAACATAGAGATTTGCCTTTCAATGTGACAGTTCTGTGTAACATAGAGATTTGCCTTTCAATGTGACAGTTCTGTGTTACATAGAGATTTGCCTTTCAATGTGACAGTTCTGTGTAACATAGAGATTTGGCTTTCAATGTGACAGTTCTGTGTAACATAGAGACTTGCCTTTCAATGTGACAGTTCTGTGTAACATAGAGACTTGCCTTTCAACGTGACAGTTCTGTGTAACATAGAGACTTGCCTTTCAATGTGACAGTTCTGTGTAACAAAGAGATTTGGCTTTCAATGTGACAGTTCCGTGTAATATAGAGAACTGCCATAACTTTTCACAATTTTATTGACACGTGTATGTTTGTGCCTGGTACAGGGTCTGAAGATGGAGGTTTGGGTGATGAAGAAAGGCGCACGTGTTTTGCTCTTCTTCGCCGCGCTGGTTGCAATGGTGATTGTCATCAGTTTCAGCTACGTCTCACTGCAGGTACGTGGAACACAGAGAACACATTAGTATCGGTCAGATACCATCTACCTTACACCGAGTTAGATATGTCATTTCTGAAAGACACGGTCTGCAGTAATCTGTCAAAAATAATACTCGACTGTTTTAGCATCGAATCAACATATATTTTCTCTATTCTCATGGCAACATTGGGGCATTAATACGTAGCAGAAAGGTGAGTGAGTGAGTTAAGAATTAACGTCACATCGGCAATATTTCAGCCATATCGTGACGAAACAGAAAGGTTATTTCTGTCGTCTTCCAGCATACTACTCATAGCAAGTGTGGCCCTCCACCCGCAGGTATCCGTCGTATCAGTTATATCACGAAGGTGGGATTGATCAGATATCCTTCATCGACGTTTACCAACGCTTTTAAACATTAAAGTTGCAACACATACGTGAGTGAGTTCGACCGGAGTACGACTAACGTATCAATTAATTGCTACCAGGAAAGTAGCCCGTCAAGACCATGGAGTAGCCAACCACATAGCTGGAATTAGATCGCACACATATGTTTAAAAGCAGACATATGGCTGTCTCCGCTATAAGATCAAACATGGACGTACAAGCAGTTATGTAATCTTGTGATGTGACAGAGAGGGAAAGGGGGGGAGACGCAGTATTGCACTCATAAAAAGACTTTCATGCGCTGTGTATATCTTCGTCGTCAGTATGCACCTGCTAATGGATCAGAATTCTATTGCTGTCTGAACAGTTGTAGTCACCACCCCGAAACAATTCTCTACAGATATCACCACCCTCAACCAACTCCCTGTAGATGCCACAACCCCCCAACCAATCCCCTATTGATGTCACTACCCCCAACCAACTCTCTATAGATGTCACCACACCAACCAAAGCTCTATAGATGTCACCACACCAACCAAAGCTCTATAGATGTCACCAACCTAACCAACTCTCTACAGATGTCACCACCCTCAACCAATCCTCTATAGATGTTACCATCCCTAACCAACTCTCTATAGATGTCACCACCCTCAACCAATCCTCTATAGATGTCACCAACCTAACCAACTCTCTATAGATGTCACCACCCTCAACCAATCTTCTATAGCTGTCATCACCCTAGCTTACTCTCTATCGATGCCACAACCCCAATCCAACCCTCTATATATGTCAACACCCCCAACCAACCCTCTATAGATGTCACCACCTTAACCAACTCTCTATAAATGTCACAAGTCCCAACCAACCCTCTATAAGTGTCTCAACTCCCAACCAACCCTCTATAGATGTCACCACCTTAACCAACTCTCTATATATGTCACCATCCCTAACCAACTCTCTATAGATGTAACAACCTCCATCCAACCCTCTATACATGTCACCACCCCTAACCAACCCTCTATATATGTCACCACCCCTAGCCAACTCTCTATAGATGTCACCACCTTAACCAACTCTCTATAAATGTCACCACCCTAACCAACTCTCTATAGATGTCACAACCTCCATCCAACCCATTATAGATGTCACCACCTCAATAAAATCTCTATAGATGTTGCCACCCCCAACCAACCATCTATAGATGTCACCACCCCCAACCAACTCTCTATAGATGTCACAACCTCCGCCCAACCCGCTATAGATGTCACCACCCCAACCAATCCTCTATTGATGTCAGCCCAATAAACAGTCTCCTATAGATGATACCACCCCCAACCAATCCCCTATAGATGTCACCACCCCCATCCAATCCCCTTTTGATGTCACCACCCTAACCATCTCTCTATAGATGTCACAACCCTAAACAGTCTCCTATAGATGATACCATTCCAACCAATCCTCTATAGATGTCACCACCCCCAACCATAACCATGATATTATGAAAGCCAGTGTTGCCAAAATGTCATACAGTATGATTTGTAGGGGCGTCACCATGACAACATTAACATTTTGCTTTGTGTATATGTTTAGTGATCAGCCGTGTAACATACCACCAAACAAACAGGGACATGAAACATGTTTCAAATTTAAAGTCAAGTTCCAGGGCACATGAACAGGAACAGGAACAGGAACAGGAACATGCTGGATCAGTTGAGGAACACGTCAAATTATGTACTTCACTTCCATATAACTTACAGATTGTGCTCTTTTAACCTTTTCACACACAAATAATTACAGTTTCAACCATGTTTTCATTTGAAACATGTGTTAATATTTTTAAGGGCTGACAAAAAAAATAAGCACACTAAAATTCTGAAGAACGTGACAGCCACTGGCACTTTCTTTAAGTACACAGAGAATCTTTTGTTTCTTGTCGAGCAGTATCTTATAAGAGAATGATGGGAACCGGGTTCTTTTTCGTATTCTGTCTCCATCTTCAGCAAGTTGGTTATGGTACATATGACTGGCTAAGATGGCTGTGACACCGGTAGTGCAGCGTCTCCTGATGTACACGGTAGTCATCACCAGTAGAGGGGAGAAAGGAAACTGGCATACCTGTGGTTGTTGCAATGAAGACCCTTAGTTCAACTGTAGTTGTAAACCTGTCTCTGACCTGTACATGCTATGCCAGGATGTATTTTAAATACCGTAGTTGGTGCTGTATACAAAACAGATAGACTGAATATTTGGAAATCATATGCTTACATATCTGTCATATACAGTGGGGACGTGAGTGCATATATATTAATGGTAGACAATTGTTCCCAAAGTGTGACCCATCACACAATAGTACAGCAGGAACACAAGTGCATCAGAGAAACATGATTGCACCACCACTGCGCATGACTTGCTAGAGATCTTCAAGATTGCACACAGAAGAAGTCAAGCACATAGTCAGAATTAAAGATAAAGGAAGCTTATGGGAGCTTGGCGATTCCTGGATGGCAAAGTTGTCAAAGTGACTAGGTCACGAGATGTTGAAAAAATCACATTTGTTGTTAATATAGGTGGAAGCATATGTTCGATTAATCGTGCATGTAATCTAGAAGAATTCTGAAACATGCACAGCTGTGAGACGTGATGACACTGGCGTCTTGGTGCGCCGTTGTACTATCATACACTGGGAAGTATCACAGGCAGGCGTTACAATCACCACAGTGAACCATTAGCAATTCGTAACAGTTACTAAGAGATGTGATGTCATTAGTAATTGGAGGGCAGGGACAGAGAAACATGCTGAGTCATGAAGGTCTACATAACAAGTGTACATTTAACAACCCTAGTAGGTTGTGTTTGTTTTATAATATTCAGTCCATTATATGGAAGCTATGTCTGGATCTGATACTGCAATATCACGAACCTATTCTGACATCACATATACGTGTAAAAAAACAATGCTTGTTGTGTACATAAGAAATTGTAATGGTATACTCTACAAAACATGTAGTCGAGGGTGTTCATGGTTATTCTGTGCATGTTTGTCAGTTTAGATATAAAAATAATCACTAAAAGATATAAAGAAAGGAACCCTTAAAGGTTGTCTTTGATTTATTAGAAAACTTAAAAAGTCCTCCCTCCCCAGCCTCTTCAATTTGTACAATAAGCCATTTTATATCTTTGCAACATCGCATTTTATAAAGCAGAGAATCTGGTATCTACAACCATGATGCATGTCTTATATTTGTCTTTACAAACTAAACTAGGTGAGAAAATATGCGAAGTTGACGTGTTTTGGAAATTATCAAGCATGTTCATGTGACCGTGAACTTGACCTGTAACAATTTTCATGTCCCTGTTTGTTAACAGTTGGGTTGTATGTTACACAGGGAATCACTAAACATATGCATAAAGCAAAATGTCATTGTTATCTTTGATATATTCACATACTGAATGAACCCGCGAAGGTCCGGGTTAAAATGAACCTTTAGTAACCCATGCTTGTCGTAAGAGGCGACTAACGGGATTACGTGGTCAAGCTGGCTGACTTGGTTGACACATGTCATCGGTTCCCAATTGCGCAGATCGATGCTCATGCTGTTGATCACTGGATTATCTGGTCCAGATTCGATTATTTACAGACCGCCGCCATATAGCTGGAATATTTGCTGAGTGCGGCATAAAACTAAACTCACTCACTCACATACTGAATGTCTTTGAAAAGTCCTGGTTGCCATGGTAACGCCCCCAAAATCATAGTGTATGACACTTTTCATTTCACTATAAAGAAATAGTGCCTCTGAGCTCTGAACCTATGTACTTATTTTGTGTGTGTGTGTGTGTGTGTGTGTGTGTGTGTGTGTGTGTGTGTGTGTGTGTGTGTGTGTGTGTGTGTGTGTGTGTGTGTGTGTGTGTGTGTGTGTGTGTGTGTGTAAATTTAATTTGGCCCACACTTGACCTATGCACTTGAAGTTGTTTATTGTTTATGCACACTAGTTGTATGCCAGGGAGACTGATTGACGAGCATCAGTAAACAGTCTCGAGAAGTCATATTTAGTTACATAGCGGCATGACATAATGCATTCTGTGGTATAATTGAAAATGCATGGTAACCATAGAAACGCCCTGAATCCCACGTGTCTTGTACATGAAACATGAAACAGGATGTATAAGGAATGTGGCAGTCAGGGAATCTTGCAGACTGATTGTCATTAATACACGACAAAACAAAAGGACTACTAATACAAAATACACGATATACATCAGTCTGTTAACAAAGTTAACGCTTGTCACTGTCTGTTGCCCAACAGTATGGTAGGCGTCGCTTTAATATTGCCACCAACCATGCATGCACCAGACGTAAACGGTGGGTGTGAATATCAGGATGTCAGGGTGATGTGAAAATAAGGTTCTTTCTTGTAGCATATCAAGGGATCTGTTCAGATTTCATGTTTTCATGTATCTGTAACCAACGCATCTACCTACAACGAGAATTGTTCATGTCTGCTGTTTTGATCAACCGGCCGATACGTACACCAAGTAGTGAGAGGTGTCTCTGATTCTTCATGTATGTTGCAGTAGGAAGCTTCATAAATGTGCCTACAATTGACAAGATTACAATTATAGACTCTTGTAGAGGTCGATATCGGTTTTTATTGACCTGAGTAAACTAATATCGACCGAGCTTGCGAGCTTGAATGGTATTTGATAGGTATGTATAAAAGTGGAACTTTGCGAAGAGCTTCACAATTGAAAAGATAGTGAATCGCATTTTCGAATACATTTGACCTGTATAGTATTTAGAATCGAGCTTCCTTGAATAAATATTCCCATCTGCTAGTTTCGGTCATTAAGTTAGCAGTTATTTGATTATAAATGAGCTGTGTCATATTGTTGGTTCCTTGTAGACTGTAGTGTTCAGTAGTCCATTCTGTTGCACTTCTAAACGGCACGAATAACCACTTTAATATCCCAGTATTTATAATTGTCTTTCAGACAACCGTCAAATATGCCCACGCCAAACCCAAGTTGATCGGTGTCGAGACATCATCCAGGTATTCCGGATCCACGCCCCGTGAGGTACATATTATGAAGACAGCGACTCAACTGTGTACATTTTCCTTAAAACACTTCTCTCATCATGGAATTAGCATACGTGATGCATCACCAGCTGATGAACGTCATCAAATCCAACTTACAACATCCCCCGCACGTGTTCTGTCCATGGTGGAACATCGTGGTTTGAGGTACTGCGTGCACACACCACTGTGAGGGTTACACACTGTGTCCTTCATACAGCTCTACAGGAATATGTTACAGCAATACGTAAGCTGTAGGAACATTGGGGCGTTTCATTTTATGCTCAGATGGGTTGTTTTAATTTTGTTCGTAAATATTTCGTGTGGGTCTACTATTTAGTATCTGACTGTTTCAGAGGCCGCCCTGTATCCCCATGCAGATCCCGCAGGTGAAACCCCGGACATACAATAGAACGCAGCCTCCTGACGTCACTGTAGTCACCGCCTTTTTCAATCTGGGGCCATTCCAGAAAGGCACCGGAAGGATATTTAATTCTAAATTGTACATGTCGTGGTCAGCAGTGTTCACACATCTGCGAAATCCTTTCATCGTTTACACAGACTCGGTAGACATTGCTGAAAAGTTTCTCCAGATGAGAGCCGGTAAGGAAGGTACAACGAAAATAGTTCTGGTGGACAGAGAAAAGCTATGGTCTTTCGGATGGGTAGAGAGGATCAAGCAAATCTATTCAATCCCAGGATACCCAAAGTTCCACCCGAACACAGTCGTGCCCGAATACACATGTGCTCAACACGCCAAATATGAATTGACAGAACAAGCAGTTAAAAGTAATCATTTCAATACCACTTATTACACCTGGATCGATGTCGGTTATTTCCGACTGATCACTGAACGGAAGAAAGAGTTTGTTATAGTAAAACCCCCAAATTTTAACGAATCACGCGTGGCCATGAACCAAGTCTACGACGCGAACATGGACACGCCCCCTGAGACTATCTTCAAAGGAAACCATGTGTGGATTGGCGGTGGGTTTTTCTTCGGATCTCAAGACACATTGCCTTTGTTTATAGCAGATTATCGACAGGCCGTCCAACGCTATCTGGACATGTCCCTCAGCTGTACAGACCAACAGGTACTATTTTCAATGAATACGAACAAAGAAAAGCATATTGTTCAACAAAGAGTGCCTATTCAGCGATTTGTAAACGATGTGCCTGGTGACTGTTGGTTTTTTCTGGGATATGCTTGTTACAGGGAATTGTTACAGTGACGTGCAAAGAAACATATTCATTTTTTTAAATTCTAAAACCAAAATATACATTTTCATGACACAGAAGTTGATGCATATTTGTGTTATGTTATAAACATGACATCAGCGGGCTGTAAATCTCGTGAATTTCGATTTAACAAACAGAGGAGAGTTTTGCGGATCTGTTTCTTTATACTTCGGAATTTCTGATTGGGTTGGCAAAATCAAAACAAGATAATTTGACCAAGAAGTTTACCTTAAGCTTCCGGTATATCGATGATCTAATATCGTTCAATGACCATGAAATAGTCAATTGCCAGCCACTGATTTACCCACCTGAACTTGAAATCTCTCCACAAGGCTGTATGACAAAAGGGATGATTTCAACTTTCAACTTTGAGGTAAAATCAAGCGTGCTCTTGTTATCAGGATTTCAAAGAGCGTTATACCACTTTTGCTCACAAGTTGATTGATCAAGGTTACAATATTCAAGGCCTCAGGAAAGCTTTCAAGAAGTTTTAGGGTAGACATGTGGAGGAAATTTACGAATTTGATGCATCAGTGACAAAAATAATGTCTGATGCAATTTCGTGTGTTGACTTGTACCATACGTTCTCGAATTATTTAAAGGTCCGGGTTAGAATGTATCTTCAGTAATCCAAGCTTGTCGTAAGAGGTGACTAACGGGATCGGGTTGTCAGGCTTGCTGACTTGGTTGACGCATGTCATCGGTTCCCAATTGCGCAGATCGATGCTCATGCTGTTGATCACTGGTTTGGGTGGCCCAGACTCGATTATTTACAGACCGCCGCCATAAGGCTGAAATATTGCTGAGTGCGGCGTAAAACTAAACTCACTCACTCGAATTATTTCAGATGAACAAATGACTAGACTTAGCATATGTTTATGAACGGGTGCCACAGGTGGGCCAGGATACGCTCACCTTTTCGCGAACACCTGGTATCATCACTCTTTCATAGTGAGTCATAAACACATGCTCTGTCATCATATCGCAACGTGACAATCACTGGATTGTCTGGCACTGACTCGATTTGTTTACAAGCATCATCATACAGCTGTAATACTGCTGAAACAGATGTATACCCATGATATAGTCACAACTGTACAATCGACTCTGTGTTTTAGCAGATATATCTTATGGACGTGTACAGGGTTTTGCCGCTTCTATTTCATATGTTGTTGTTGCATAATAATCACAAATATTTTCTATACGCCAGTCAAGGTGTGTCTGGTGACATTTGCTTCACACGAGTTGACGACGTGATCTACACGACGGGGACTGTAACAATACGTAACAGTCGGGGGATGTATCTTCACGCATATTCAATAACAAGAGTGTTCCGGCGTTAAACAATATATTAGGGTATCATTCATCCTACCTCCTAGACACCCGTGAAGATCCGGGTTAGAAGTGATCTTCAGTAACCCATGCTCGTCGTAAGATGGGATCGGGTGGTGAGACTCGCGGACTTGGTTGACACATGCCATCGTATCCCAGTTGCGTAGATTGATGTTCATGCTGTTGATCACTAGATTGTCTGGTGAAGACTCGATTATTTACAGATTGCCGCCATATAGCTGTAATATTGCCGAGTGTGGCGGAAAGCTAAACTCAAACTTTTTCCTATAATGCCAAACTTCACATAGATAGCAGCAAGCGTTATCCAATGTATCATGTTGACGGCATTACACTTGCTGCTGTAGAGAATGGTATTGTTTCTGTAAACATGGTATCAATCCAAGGGAGGTAAGTTACTCTCAGTGTATTGTAACAAATAAACAATACACGACATAGATCCTCGAGGAAACATGTGTTGTTTTGATCTGCAATATGGGGAATATTGCTAAAAGTGGCGTAAAACCATACTCACTCACTCACATATCGCTCTGGGTCGATCTTTGTTGCATTGAAGTCGGCAGTGAAGATTGCCCAATGCTCACTCACGGACCCAATATAGGAGTGAGTGAGTGAGTGAGATTAAGTTTATAGTCATATCGGCAGTATTTCAGTCTCATCGTGACTAAAACTAGTTATAAATTCATGATAAATGCAGTTAATTTTTAAAAACCTGTCGACGATGGATAGTAAAAATAAATAGACTATCACTGAAACAAGAATTAAAACTGGCATTTATCTCTAAATTTGATAGCAATCAGGACAACACAATATTTAAGAAAACCGGGCTGAGTATCGCCAGCAACTGAAAGTTGATCACCATACTTGGGACCATGTGGACTTGAAGTGCTTTGCTATCTACATGGACCCTAGCTGGATTTACACCGTCTCTTCAATCCCTGGCGACTGTACTTAGCTGTTTTAGCCATCATTTAAAACATAAAAATACTACGATTAAAAGTTCGGTAGAGCAAAATTGACCTTGAAGGTTGAGGGACTTACGTACGTACTCAGGAGGACAATAATGTTACAATACTTTATCCCTTCGAGAATACAGCCACTAACAATCTCGGTTGCTAATTCTACCGATTATAAAATGCCATGTGTCTATGTACAGCATTATCAATCAAAATTTGTGCAATAATTCAATTTCTTTTTAAAAACCAAGACTCTAAGAATTAAAAATGAACTTACGTTAAAATTATCCTTCACGGAAGAAACTTTGAAATAGTTATCTTTTGTGATGAAAAAATCAACACAGTCAAGCAGGACATGCTTGACCGTGATTCTTTCATCACAAGACTTTGTGTGCTGGCGATTAGGTGCCTGATTCTGAGGGTGTGAGTTCGAATCCCAAATGGTACTCAACCCAACAAAGGTACTTAGAAACTGTACTTTACTAAGAAAGTGTAATCCCAAATATAACATATGTTACGTTTGACCACTTTCTAAATGGCATTATGTAATCATAGTTTTCGGCCGTGGGAACGGTGCCAATTTACATTTATCAGAGGAGCACACGAAGTCCGCAGTCTAGACTACCAGTTGTCCGACTTCCATTTTGTGGAAGTCGCGGTGGCTGAGCGGGTAAGGCGGTCATCGGTTCCCATTGTGTTGAAGGTATTGGCATTTTTTGTTGAAGAAGTGCATGACATGTGACTTTGAAGTTGAATTGAGTTTGAATTGAGTATAGGCGTGTTAAGAACTGAGCAAAGTATTTGGAAACTACAAACAGAATACAAGACAAATCTTATGGATAACAACTTCTTGGTTTACTTTTCACAACGTTTCTGGGCTAGTTCTTGCCCCTTCTTCAGGTAAAGGCCTTTGAAGAATTTTATCAACAGAAGTTCTAAAGGATCCAAGACAAAGCTTTAAACCTTGGTGGTAGACATAATCTATTAGTTTCAGCAACAATACCATCTGAAACAGGTGATATATTTTTTACTCAATTTGTTATTTGAACTGTTGAGAATATTTGGAAAATCATTCTCAACTGAGAATATGAATACCGGATCTGCTATACTTCCATCGTCCTCAATTATGACCGCATGTTTGACCGGACTTAGTGTTAGATCTGCATCCGGACTGTTGCCCCACAATTCTCCAGAATGACTTAGGATAATTTCTAGCGTCTATCAATATCATTTCCAAAGAAAATGACCCTTTAAACAGTACTCTCAATCCTCTAAAACCTCACAAATATGTCCCAAAATCCTATAACCCTTTATGATCTGTATTAGTCTCTTTCCCACCACTCTGGCTGCAAAAGGAATTTTAAAGGAATTTTTATACACACTTCTAGCATAACCAGCTGCTGCCTGGTACATAAATACATAAATACATTTGTGAACATAGCAAGTATTGGAGACAATCAAACGCTCATGCACGTGCCGGGCGACGTGACGTCATTGACGGTGGCGTATGGCCTTGCAATGTGTTACTGCACGTGCAGCCCGTACAGCTGCATACAACATGTGAAACTCTGAAATTGCTGTCACTGTCGAAAGCTTGATCTTTGGTCATTTAAACGTTCACAAATCCACATGAGAAGTCACATGCACATCATGCCAAGATTAACATCTGCTCAACGTCATGAAGCCATTGGAATGGTTCGAGCAGGAATGAGCCAACAACAGGTGGCAGCACATTTCCAATGCCATCGTAACACCATATCCGCATGGGTCACGCGTTATCGAAACAGTAATGACGTCGCCGACCACCCACGTTCTGGGCGTTCCCGACGTAACGACGCCAAGACAGGTGGATTCGGGTGACTCATCTCAGATACAGGTTCCAGACAGCAGTGACCACGCCCCAGACCATTTCCCAGGCCTCCAATGCTCATTTGGTAGCCTCTATGCGTCGTCGTTGCACTGCTGTGCTTCACGCACATGGTGGTCATACCCGTTATTGATTTTGTGACTGCGTCATGTGACCCCCTACTCGATTTGAACTTTTGACGTCATCGTTACGGATATTGTTCATGTTCTTTTGACAATTTCTTGTGGTCCGATACTTCAGCTTATAAAGTGTCTACATCATTTCGTCTTTGCTGTGTTGTATTCCAATTCTGAAGGCATTTTCTGTGTGCACAGTTTCTTTATGTGGCTAGTATATATGACCAGTGTGCCCTAAACGAGCTGTCGCAACGAGATGAGAATCGGTTGTGTTAATGCTAAATACAAGTTATGTTATATTCAGTAATGTTCAGCATTGTTAAACCAGGCATGAATGAGTGTATTGTCCGGTGGCCTAGTGGTTAACACATTAGACTTGTGATCCAAAGAGCTAGGGTTCAAATCCAGCGTAATGGCAAAACTTTTGTAAATTTAATTAGTAAATATATAGCCTCATTTTCATTATTGATGGTCACATGACCTAACCCTTGCACAAAATCTTCATGCAAAGGCTGATTCACTGTGCTATCCACATGGTCACTTGGCTGTCTGCAAATCTCTCCGTATGGCAACACAAATGTGAGTACTTTTAATCATACATTGTATAACTTTATATGACATTTGAATAGTATATGTTGTTGGAGTTATCATGGGAATATTTTGACCATTATTATTGTGTATTTTGATAGAAAGCTGCTATTGAAGCATGTTACTCAAATGCGTTGTCGGACAATCTTCAAATGTTTTACCTAACAATTTTGAATAGCTATATTTGATAATTATGAAATCTTATATTTGAAAATTCAGAAAAGTTATATTTAAATGCTGTAATTGATGTATTAGCTAAAAGAATCATTTTATTTCTTTTAGTTTCTTAAACCTCATCGATGGACCGAGTCATGTCAACGATAATAAGCCAATGACTTGTCACCGACTACCGAAAATAGTAACATTAATAAATCCCTGTCGATGCGAGTTTTCGAGTTGTGTTCTTGCATCTACAGGTTGCCTTCAGCATTTTGGTCAAGAAATGAAATTGGAGTTGTACCAGTTACCCTTGACCCCTGAAGTACAGATTCTAGTACTTTTGTTACGTTGAGTCCCTTCCGGGATTCGTACCCACACGGTCAGAATCACCTAATCACCACACGCACGTTATCGATCTAACCAACAAGTGTGGAAACTATTTCAAAATTCCAATATAAAGAAACTAATGAGATTGGTTACTACCGAACATGTTGTCAAAATGTTCAATATCCTTGACATTAGAATAAGAATTGTTTGGAACACCATTTGTCAGACTACCTTTGTGAAAGGTTCATCCATATGAATGTTCTTTTTCTCAAAGCGCCAAAATTTGAAAAACCCTTCAGATTTTCACTAGATGCTGGTGACATTGGAGCGGGTGCTTCCCTGTTGTAAGACGATGCATCGGGCTTTGTACATCCTGTTAGTTATTATTCATGAAATTTTGAACATATTCTCATAGACATTATTTCACCTTTTAGAGAGAAACTCTTGGCTATTAGTCTCAGCATTACAACAATTTATATTGTTCTTTGTGACTGCTTTTATTCCTAACCAAGGCTTTTCTTCATTAAATGAAAAAGAAAACTACAATTCTGTGCTGAAACTGCACTTAAACTTCAAGCATGTTGAAGGCAAAGACAACATTATCGCCGGTGCATAAACAAGATTTGGTTGAGTGAGATCAGTTTGCACTGCGAATTTGATTTGCATGATAATAATAATGTCTATTATTATTTACCGTATTGGCCAGTTTTTGAACTTTGATTCGCAAAGAAAATGTCTTCGTTCAAACGTTCCTTCTGCGAAAGGGTGAAACAGTGTCGTAACACTGTTTATTTTGAGATCTAGTAGACGTCAGTGGTGCTCGTCACTGTGTTGAGACTGGAGATGCGGTTAATCTGGAAGCTACAATAGCAACCGGAATAATCGATTCGGACGGGCAATCGATTGCCTCTGTCATCTCACATGTGAATATCGACATGGAATGGTTAGTTTGTTTTTTAATGCCAAACTCAGGAATGTTCCAGCTAAATGATAGCAGTCTGTGAAATGATTGAATTTTCGAATCATTTGAACAATAAATAGCATTTATGGGTATCTAATGATAATGATTTACAATTTACGTACAGGGCACAGATAATGTCTAAAGTAATGTTTTACCCGATAATATATTCATTTGGTTAGCCATTTGACTGGGTTGGTTTCGATAATTTCACACACGGAATTACAATTTATTAACTAACTTGACCAATAGTAAACACGCGAAACCTCATAAGTGAAAATAATTCTTTAACTTTTACGTAAGATTTGTAACACATAACTTATTGGTCTTTCATCATTATGTAAATTTTGGAAAGAAATGAAGACATAAAACGGTCTTTCAACAACCTCTGCATTTTCTTCACTTTGCCTCGTAGGGTAACATGATGGGAATATAGGTGACCGGAGAGCGGAAAGTCGCGGGTTCGATCCCCGACTGCGTCATTCCAAAAGACCTTAAAATATGGTACTTGTTGGTCCCTGCCTGGCGCTCGGCACTAATGGTTATAACAAAGACTGATCGGCTCGGAGTCAGTATAATGTGTCTGAGTGGGGTATTCATGCTTAACCGCGGCATGGTAGTTCAGTGAGCTAGCACTATAAAATCAGCTCAAAGGTCACATGCAACGTAAAAAACAACTTTGCAGATTATGATACCTTTCGGTATGGACTTAGATCTAGATCTACTCAGCTATGTGTCAACCAGTGAGGCATTCGACATTTCAAGACGAAAAACCTTTCCTGGCGGTGAGTACTCGGAGTCGGGAGGCTTTGGTGTGAGCTATTGTTTCTAATGTTTTTATTGATATTTCTCAGGCGCTGACTTTTCATAAGTTATTTCTCAGACGCGAGCTTTTTATATGTTATGACAGTAGATTACCGATTTAACTGTTTATATAATTTCATTTGACTGTTTCACCGCACGTACTTCTTACCGAGTCATTTTCTCAGTTCGATACTTAAAAGCAATGTCATTATTTAGCATTGACAGAATTTCTAACTGTGATATAGACATGTCGTCGTCACAGACAAAACTCAATGTCTGTTTTATTGACACCTATGTGTCTGCCTGCCTGTCTGCTCATGGCGATATTCAATACACAACTTCGATCACTGACCACATGCAATTTGAACTTAACACCTATCAGGCTATACACTATAAACAAAACGCATTGATTTATGGCCCTAGTTCGGTTTCAGTCACATTATGTAATTAGACAGACAGACAGGTGTGATACTTGTACACATGACATGTTATGATGTCTGTTGATTGCAAAAGGTTATACACAAAAAATGAGCATGCATTTACAAAACCCAACATCTCTATATACACACACACACAATGAGCCGTGAGAGCATCGGCACCCACCCGCTCTGACTGGGTTCGGTATCCCGGGTGCTTCGTTTCGAGGGAAGTAAACCCAAGTACAAAATATTGCACTTTTGATTTGCGATTGTACGCTTATAATTTTGTTTATATGTTGGTTTATAATCAGCAATGTATATTATATGTCATGAATAAGTGATACTTGTGTTTTAATTATGTTTGATTTTTTGGTTGCATGTGACCTTTAAGTCTGGGCTAGTACAACGCTAAACCCCTTTTCACCTCATCTTGTAGCTGGATAATTGGGATACCATTACTACCATCATCGTGGAGAGTAGAAGCCCAGAACATATACAACAAAACACTATATGTCCGCATGCTTTTATAAGCCTTGGTTAAAACGCATAACCAAACACCTTGACCTCACAAAACTGAAGGCGGTCACCCTCACCGTTCTTTTTTCGACTCAATCGGACATACCGCCCTTGAATAGGTCGGGTACATTTTACAGTGACAGTCTTTCCTGGTTCTGCGAACGCACCATGGTAGGTTCCACACAGTGCACCCCTGGCGCCTGGTTTGGTGAAGACCTCCAGTGTGAAGTCGTGTAGTCTCTCAGCTGTAGCAAAGGACGATTTCAAATGTTGTCACATTCGTTGAAATAAGACAGGTCAGTTTAGTGGCACTGCATGTCTCTTTTAAGGAGCCATGAAATACTTTGTGGGCATTTGGAATGGACGTACATGACAGACACAGGGGAATTTACTAAGATCATGGCATTTACAAATTGCTCAGTGAACTAATGAAAGTAGATCTATATAATCAACAACATTATTGGCAATAATTGTGAGGGTATAACACTGTTAGTTTCATGATGTACCATAAACACTACACCAACATGCAGGCTGAACATGGGCAGTAATCTTCAGTAAATACACAGTCTGAAGACCCGGGTGCCTGTTCCTCAGCCATTCCTGAAGCTACATGGTACTCGGCTGACATTTCAACATCACAACGCTACGCCCAATACTGCAGTTCTGACGCACAATTTGTTAGGAACGCCGGAGTTAGAGAAGTATGATACACATCTATTTACATACTAATGCACACAATTTCAAGGTGTCGAAGTTTTAGATAAGTTGAGTATGACGTAACATTATACTCACGACAACAGTCACTCCTGCTTGTCACGGCAACCTCAATGACCTCAGAATAAGTTCCAAGATCGACTTGCCGCGAGGGATGATCGTCTCCTTCTGCCACAGTAAAACAACTGCCAGATCCCCAAACTATTATATTTAAACATCATTACACAAATTGTTTGCTTGTATGTCAACTGGGGATGAAATCTGCCCAACCCACCTTCATCAGGGCTATCATCTTTAGGCTTGAGTCAAAAACATGAAAACATGTTCATCCCGTTTTCGTACTTGATTCCATGGTTCTTATCAAGGAAGGACGTTCGTTATAGTGGTAGATAGTATTGAAGTGCATGCGAAAATTTGGTTCTAGATGTTACGATTTCAGCAGCATGCCGGGATCAGTGATATCACAATATTTGATTCTTCAAAGCTGTACACCACCATTCCAGGGCAAACTGAAGTAAACACTTTATTTCTTGATCCATGCGATATTTGTTAATAGACGCGCTGAACACACAAAAAATTACATATCTATCTTTAAATGTTCAGGAACTTTGTATATAAAGGAAAACAGATGTCATCTGAATGGCACTGAGAAAACAATAAGTAAAATGTAGGACGTCCTTATTAATAACACTCACATATAGTGTTTGGGTAGAACATTCAGACAGGAAGTATGCATCCCCATGGACAGTAATTATACTCACCTACTTCTATTGTAGGATTCAGTTAACAGTTGTCGAAGTTTTATTTGATTTAGTATAGTTTAATGTACATCGTTACTGAACTGTAACATTATACTCACGACAACAGTCACTCCTGCTTGTCACGGCAACCTCAAACACCTCAGAATAAGCTTCAAGATCGACTTGCCACCAGGGATGATCGTCTCCTTCTGCCACAGCAAAACAACTGCCAGATTCCCAATCAGTGTTGGGGAGACCGTCTGTTGCAACTCTAGGCAGTGGCCCATACACAGAGCTCGCTGTTGCTGGCTTGCCTCTAGCCAGATTATACTTGCCTGCATTGTGTACCAAATATAAAATATCACAAAACAACATCGTTAACTCTCTTGTAGGTAAATAAGAAGACATCTTTTGAAGGGGCAGTGTGTGGATCTTCATGGTCAAGTGTATGTCTGAGTGGCAAGTATTACTGACTGAGCTTACACATGCCTACCAGATGTCATTGCTCATTTTCAGTGATTCATTCATGTAATTGACACATCTAACTTGTCTCTTTAACGCCACGTGTGATCTCTTGTGGCATATTATAGAGACTGATTATTGTCTGGGGTTGTCATTATATACATACATGGCAAACAAATGCACTTGTAACCAGTGTTTGATATCTCTGTTTTCGCAGAGCTATAGAACGTCCACGTGAACATAAACGACAGTTTGCCTCATAAGTTAAAGCTCTTCTTACCATCAGCAAAAATGGATCCGAACACTTTGACCTCACAGAATTGAAGGATGTCACCTTCACCGTCCTTTGTCCCCCTCAGTCGGACATATCGCCCTCTAACAGATCCGATGCATTTTACACTGGCAGTCTTTCCTGGTTCTGTGACCGCACCATTGTAGATTCCACACAGCGCACTCCCAGCGCCTGTTGAGGTGGCCGGGTTCTTTCTAAAGACCTCCAGTGTGAAGTCGTGTAGTCTCTCAGCTGTAACACGTGACGAAATCGTATTTTATGACAGGAGCAGAATTGGAAGAACCCCATTTGGTCCTTGCCAGCTGTCACTAAAAGTCCAGCTGCTCTGCATGAAAGGTTATAATTATTCCCTCCGACAAAGTCTGAAATTACATAACCATTATATTTAAACATCATTACACAAATTGTTTGCTTGTATGTCAAATGGAGATGAAATCTGCCCAACCCACCTTCATCAGGGCTATCATCTTTTGAGTCAAAAACATGAAAACATGTTCATCCCGTTTTCGTACTTGATTCCATGGTTCTTATCAAGGAAGGACGTTCGTTATAGTGGTAGATAGTATTGAAGTGCATGCGAAAAATTGGCTTTAGATGTTACGATTTCAGCAGCATGCCGGGATCAGTGATATCACAATATTTGATTCTTCAAAGCTGTACACCACCATTCCAGGGCAAACTGAAGTAAACACTTTATTTCTTGATCCATGTGATATTTGTTAATAGACGCGCTGAACACACAAAAAATTACATATCTATCTTTAAATGTTCAGGAACTTTGTATATAAAGGAAAACAGATGTCATCTGAATGGCACTGAGAAAACAATAAGTAAAATGTAGGACGTCCTTATTAATAACACTCACATATAATGTTTGGGTAGAACATTCAGACAGGAAGTATGCATCCCCATGGACAGTAATTATACTCACCTACTTCTATTGTAGGATTCAGTTAACAGGTGTCGAAGTTTTATTTGATTTAGTATAGTTTAATGTACATCGTTACTGAACTGTAACATTATACTCACGACAACAGTCACTCCTGCTTGTCACGGCAACCTCAAACACCTCAGAATAAGCTTCAAGATCGACTTGCCACCAGGGATGATCGTCTCCTTCTGCCACAGCAAAACAACTGCCAGATCCCCAATCAGTGTTGGGGAGACCGTCTGTTGCAACTCTAGGCAGTGGCCCAATCACAGAGCTCGCTGTTGCTGGCTTGCCTCTAGCCAGATTATACTTGCCTGCATTGTGTACCAAATATAAAATATCACAAAACAACATCGTTAACTCTCTTGTAGGTAAATAAGAAGACATCTTTTGAAGGGGCAGTGTGTGGATCTTCATGGTCAAGTGTATGTCTGAGTGGCAAGTATTACTGACTGAGCTTACACATGCCTACCAGATGTCATTGCTCATTTTCAGTGATTCATTCATGTAATTGACACATCTAACTTGTCTCTTTAACGCCACGTGTGATCTCTTGTGGCATATTATAGAGACTGATTATTGTCTGGGGTTGTCATTATATACATACATGGCAAACAAATGCACTTGTAACCAGTGTTTGATATCTCTGTTTTCGCAGAGCTATAGAACGTCCACGTGAACATAAACGACAGTTTGCCTCATAAGTTAAAGCTCTTCTTACCATCAGTAATAATGGATCCGAAAACTTTGACCTCACAGAATTGAAGGAGGTCATCGTGGCCGTCATTTGTCCCACTCAGTCGGACATATCGCCCTCTAACAGATCCAATGCATTTTACATTGGCAGTCTCTCCGTGGTCTGTGACCTCACCATTGTAGGTTCCACACAGCGCACTCCTAGCGCCTGTTGAGGTGGCCGGGTTCTTTCTAAAGACCTCCAGTGTGAAGTCGTGTAGTCTCTCAGCTGTAACACGTGACGAAATCGTATTTTATGACACGAGCAGAATTGGAAGAACCCCATTTGGTCCTTGCCAGCTGTCACTAAAAGTCCAGCTGCTCTGCATGAAAGGTTATAATTATTCCCCCCGACAAAGTCTGAAATTACATAACCATTATATTTAAACATCATTACACAAATTGTTTGCTTGTATGTCAAATGGGGATGAAATCTGCCCAACCCACCTTCATCAGGGCTATCATCTTTTGAGTCAAAAACATGAAAACATGTTCATCCCGTTTTCGTACTTGATTCCATGGTTCTTATCAAGGAAGGACGTTCGTTATAGTGGTAGATAGTATTGAAGTGCATGCGAAAATTTGGTTCTAGATGTTACGATTTCAGCAGCATGCCGGGATCAGTGATATCACAATATTTGATTCTTCAAAGCTGTACACCACCATTCCAGGGCAAACTGAAGTAAACACTTTATTTCTTGATCCATGTGATATTTGTTAATAGACGCGCTGAACACACAAAAATTACATATCTATCTTTAAATGTTCAGGAACATTGTATATAAAGGAAAACAGATGTCATCTGAATGGCACTGAGAAAACAATAAGTAAAATGTAGGACGTCCTTATTAATAACACTCACATATAGTGTTTGGGTAGAACATTCAGACAGGAAGTATGCATCCCCATGGACAGTAATTATACTCACCTACTTCTATTGTAGGATTCAGTTAACAGTTGTCGAAGTTTTATTTGATTTAGTATAGTTTAATGTACATCGTTACTGAACTGTAACATTATACTCACGACAACAGTCACTCCTGCTTGTCACGGCAACCTCAAACACCTCAGAATAAGCTTCAAGATCGACTTGCCACCAGGGATGATCGTCTCCTTCTGCCACATGAAAACAACTGCCAGATTCCCAGTTAGCGTTGGGGAGACCGTCTGTTGCAACTCTAGGCAGTGGCCCATACACAGAGCTCGCTGTTGCTGGCTTGCCTCTAGCCAGATTATACCTGCCTGCATTGTGTACCAAATATAAAATATCACAAAACAACATCGTTAACTCTCTTGTAGGTAAATAAGAAGACATCTTTTGAAGGGGCAGTGTGTGGATCTTCATGGTCAAGTGTATGTCTGAGTGGCAAGTATTACTGACTGAGCTTACACATGCCTACCAGATGTCATCGCTCATTTTCAGTGATTCATTCATGTAATTGACACATCTAACTTGTCTCTTTAACGCCACGTGTGATCTCTTGTGGCATATTATAGAGACTGATTATTGTCTGGGGTTGTCATTATATACATACATGGCAAACAAATGCACTTGTAACCAGTGTTTGATATCTCTGTTTTCGCAGAGCTATAGAACATCCACGTGAACATAAACGACAGTAGGCCTCATAAGTTAAAGCTCTTCTTACCATCATCAATAATGGATCCGAACACTTTGACCTCACAGAATTGAAGGATGTCACCTTCACTGTCCTTTGTCCCCCTCAGTCGGACATATCGCCCTCTAACAGATCCGATGCATTTTACACTGGCAGTCTTTCCTGGTTCTGTGACCGCACCATTGTAGATTCCACACAGCGCACTCCCAGCGCCTGTTGAGGTGGCCGGGTTCTTTCTAAAGACCTCCAGTGTGAAGTCGTGTAGTGTCTCAGCTGTAACACGTGACGAAATCGTATTTTATGACAGGAGCAGAATTGGAAGAACCCCATTTGGTCCTTGCCAGCTGTCACTAAAAGTCCAGCTCCTCTGCATGAAAGGTTATAATTATTCCCTCCGACAAAGTCTGAAATTACATAACCATTATATTTGAACATCATTACACAAATTGTTTGCTTGTATGTCAAATGGGGATGAAATCTGCCCAACCCACCTTCATCAGGGCTATCATCTTTTGAGTCAAAAACATGAAAACATGTTCATCCCGTTTTCGTACTTGATTCCATGGTTCTTATCAAGGAAGGACGTTCGTTATAGTGGTAGATAGTATTGAAGTGCATGCGAAAAATTGGTTCTAGATGTTACGATTTCAGCAGCATGCCGGGATCAGTGATATCACAATATTTGATTCTTCAAAGCTGTACACCACCATTCCAGGGCAAACTGAAGTAAACACTTTATTTCTTGATCCATGCGATATTTGTTAATAGACGCGCTGAACACACAAAAATTACATATCTATCTTTAAATGTTCAGGAACTTTGTATATAAAGGAAAACAGATGTCATCTGAATGGCACTGAGAAAACAATAAGTAAAATGTAGGACGTCCTTATTAATAACACTTACATATAGTGTTTGGGTAGAACATTCAGACAGGAAGTATGCATCCCCATGGACAGTAATTATACTCACCTATTTCTATTGTAGGATTCAGTTAACAGGTGTCGAAGTTTTATTTGATTTAGTATAGTTTAATGTACATCGTTACTGAACTGTAACATTATACTCACGACAACAGTCACTCCTGCTTGTCACGGCAACCTCAAACACCTCAGAATAAGCTTCAAGATCGACTTGCCACCAGGGATGATCGTCTCCTTCTGCCACAGCAAAACAACTGCCAGATTCCCAATCAGTGTTGGGGAGACCGTCTGTTGCAACTCTAGGCAGTGGCCCAATCACAGAGCTCGCTGTTGCTGGCTTGCCTCTAGCCAGATTATACCTGCCTGCATTGTGTACCAAATATAAAATATCACAAAACAACATCGTTAACTCTCTTGTAGATAAATAAGAAGACATCTTTTGAAGGGGCAGTGTGTGGATCTTCATGGTCAAGTGTATGTCTGAGTGGCAAGTATTACTGACTGAGCTTACACATGCCTACCAGATGTCATCGCTCATTTTCAGTGATTCATTCATGTAATTGACACATCTAACTTGTCTCTTTAACGCCACGTGTGATCTCTTGTGGCATATTATAGAGACTGATTATTGTCTGGGGTTGTCATTATATACATACATGGCAAACAAATGCACTTGTAACCAGTGTTTGATATCTCTGTTTTCGCAGAGCTATAGAACGTCCACGTGAACATAAACGACAGTTTGCCTCATAAGTTAAAGCTCTTCTTACCATCAGTAATAATGGATCCGAAAACTTTGACCTCACAGAATTGAAGGTCACCTTCGCCGTCCTTTGTCCCCCTCAGTCGGACATATCGCCCTCTAACAGATCCGATGCATTCGACACTGGCAGTCTTTCCTGGTTCTGTGACCGCACCATTGTAGATTCCACACAGCGCACTCCCAGCGCCTGTTGAGGTGGCCGGGTTCTTCCTAAAGACCTCCACTGTGAAGTCGTGTAGTCTTTCAGCTGTAACACGTGATGAAATCGTATTTTATGACACGAGCAGAATTGGAAGAACCCCATTTGGTCCTTGCCAGCTGTCACTAAAAGTCCAGCTGCTCTGCATGAAAGGTTATAATTATTCCCCGGACAAAGTCTGAAATTACATAACCATTATATTTGAACATCATTACACAAATTGTTTGCTTGTATGTCAAATGGGGATGAAATCTGCCCAACCCACCTTCATCAGGGCTATCATCTTTTGAGTCAAAAACATGAAAACATGTTCATCCCGTTTTCGTACTTGATTCCATGGTTCTTATCAAGGAAGGACGTTCGTTATAGTGGTAGATAGTATTGAAGTGCATGCGAAAAATTGGCTTTAGATGTTACGATTTCAGCAGCATGCCGGGATCAGTGATATCACAATATTTGATTCTTCAAAGCTGTACACCACCATTCCAGGGCAAACTGAAGTAAACACTTTATTTCTTGATCCATGTGATATTTGTTAATAGACGCGCTGAACACACAAAAATTACTTATCTATCTTTAAATGTTCAGGAACTTTGTATATAAAGGAAAACAGATGTCATCTGAATGGCACTGAGAAAACAATAAGTAAAATGTAGGACGTCCTTATTAATAACACTCACATATAGTGTTTGGGTAGAACATTCAGACAGGAAGTATGCATCCCCATGGACAGTAATTATACTCACCTACTTCTATTGTAGGATTCAGTTAACAGTTGTCGAAGTTTTATTTGATTTAGTATAGTTTAATGTACATCGTTACTGAACTGTAACATTATACTCACGACAACAGTCACTCCTGCTTGTCACGGCAACCTCAAACACCTCAGAATAAGCTTCAAGATCGACTTGCCACCAGGGATGATCGTCTCCTACTACCACAGCAAAACAACTGCCAGATTTCCAATCAGTGTTGGGGAGACCGTCTATTGCAGCTCTAGGCGATGGCCCAATCACAGAGCTCGCTGTTGCTGGCTTGCCTCTAGCCAGATTATGCTTGCCTGCATTGTGTACCAAATATAAAATATCACAAAACAACATCGTTAACTCTCTTGTAGGTAAATAAGAAGACATCTTTTGAAGGGGCAGTGTGTGGATCTTCATGGTCAAGTGTATGTCTGAGTGGCAAGTATTACTGACTGAGCTTACACATGCCTACCAGATGTCATTGCTCATTTTCAGTGATTCATTCATGTAATTGACACATCTAACTTGTCTCTTTAACGCCACGTGTGATCTCTTGTGGCATATTATAGAGACTGATTATTGTCTGGGGTTGTCATTATATACATACATGGCAAACAAATGCACTTGTAACCAGTGTTTGATATCTCTGTTTTCGCAGAGCTATAGAACGTCCACGTGAACATAAACGACAGTTTGCCTCATAAGTTAAAGCTCTTCTTACCATCAGCAATAATGGATCCGAAAACTTTGACCTCACAGAATTGAAGGATGTCATCTTCACCGTCCTTTGTCCCACTCAGTCGGACATATCGCCCTCTAACAGATCCGATGCATTTTACACTGGCAGTCTTTCCTGGTTCTGTGACCGCACCATTGTAGGTTCCACACAGCGCACTCCTGGCGCCTGTTGAGGTGGCCGGATTCCTTCTAAAGACCTCCAGTGTGAAGTCGTGTAGTCTCCGAGCTGTAACACGTGACGAAATCGTATTTTATGACAGGAGCAGAATTGGAAGAACCCCATTTGGTCCTTGCCAGCTGTCACTAAAAGTCCAGCTGCTCTGCATGAAAGGTTATAATTATTCCCCGGACAAAGTCTGAAATTACATAACCATTATATTTGAACATCATTACACAAATTGTTTGCTTGTATGTCAAATGGGGATGAAATCTGCCCAACCCACCTTCATCAGGGCTATCATCTTTTGAGTCAAAAACATGAAAACATGTTCATCCCGTTTTCGTACTTGATTCCATGGTTCTTATCAAGGAAGGACGTTCGTTATAGTGGTAGATAGTATTGAAGTGCATGCGAAAAATTGGCTTTAGATGTTACGATTTCAGCAGCATGCCGGGATCAGTGATATCACAATATTTGATTCTTCAAAGCTGTACACCACCATTCCAGGGCAAACTGAAGTAAACACTTTATTTCTTGATCCATGTGATATTTGTTAAAAGACGCGCTGAACACACAAAACATTACATATCTATCTTTAAATGTTCAGGAACTTTGTATATAAAGGAAAACAGATGTCATCTGAATGGCACTGAGAAAACAATAAGTAAAATGTAGGACGTCCTTATTAATAACACTCATATAGTGTTTGGGTAGAACATTCAGACAGGAAGTATGCATCCCCATGGACAGTAATTATACTCACCTACTTCTATTGTAGGATTCAGTTAACAGTTGTCGAAGTTTTATTTGATTTAGTATAGTTTAATGTACATCGTTACTGAACTGTAACATTATACTCACTACAACAGTCACTCCTGCTTGTCACGGCAACCTCAAACACCTCAGAATAAGCTTCAAGATCGACTTGCCACCAGGGATGATAGTCTCCTACTACTGCCACATGAAAACAACTGCCAGATTCCCAATCAGTGTTGGGGAGACCGTCTGTTGCAACTCTAGGCAGGGGCAAATACACAGAGCTCGCTGTTGCTGGCTTGCCTCTAGCCAGATTATACCTGCCTGCATTGTGTACCAAAAAATATAATATCACAAAACAACATCGTTAACTCTCTTGTAGGTAGATAAGAAGACATCTTTTGAAGGGGCAGTGTGTGGATCTTCACGGTCAAGTGTATGTCTGAGTGGCAAGTATTACTGACTGAGCTTACACATGCCTACCAGATGTCATCGCTCATTTTCAGTGATTCATTCATGTAATTGACACATCTAACTTGTCTCTTTAACGCCACGTGTGATCTCTTGTGGCATATTATAGAGACTGATTATTGTCTGGGGTTGTCATTATATACATACATGGCAAACAAATGCACTTGTAACCAGTGTTTGATATCTCTGTTTTCGCAGAGCTATAGAACGTCCACGTGAACATAAACGACAGTTTGCCTCATAAGTTAAAGCTCTTCTTACCATCAGCAATAATGGATCCGAAAACTTTGACCTCACAGAATTGAAGGATGTCACCTTCACTGTCCTTTGTCCCCCTCAGTCGGACATATCGCCCTCTAACAGATCCAATGCATTTTACACTGGCAGTCTTTCCTGGTTCTGTGACCGCACCATTGTAGGTTCCACACAGCACACTCCTAGCGCTTGTTGAGGTGGCCGGGTTCTTTCTTAAGACCTCCAATGTGAAGTCGTGTAGTCTCTCAGCTGTAACACGTGACGATAACAACGATTATTGTGGTTGATGTTTTTCTTTGTAAATAGTAGTATATGTGATGGTGGTACGGCATCACTTCCTCCTATGGCATTATTTACGTCAAATAATGCCCCACCGATGGTTGGAAAATATGGAAAACTGCGTCGACCATCGTTTGATGTCCCCTGATATTTTTATACATTTATGCCTTTTTCTTGTCGGGCTTTTTGTCGCTCTATGAGGGGTTTTTTCTGCCTTTCGCTGTCTTACGAGACTTGGTTCTTATCTCTTGTTTCCTCCTATGGAATTATCGAGTTCAGACAGCACCAACCTAAACTCTTTCCTAGATACCTTACTATTGGATAGGGCTGTGGAGATATGATCCTCAATAGTATTTAACTTTCCTCGGCCAGAACGCGAATCTCTGCTTTACGTTGCAGTCACTGCAAAATATAACCATTACATATTTAAGACCTGTTAATATGGCGTTAGCTTCTGCTGTGAAAATAGAGCTATTACTTGGTAGTCAAGAAGATAGTGTTCTGGATCTAATGACAGTGGCACAAGCCACCGCGCCGCCATACTTGGATCTATCTGTAAATAAGGATTTATTTGTATTATATTTATTACTTAATTGACTAAATTCTTGTTTATACTGTAAATTATTAGTTTCGGATTTTTTAAATGTGGTTAAAGTTAAGTCAACGTCTGGCCTCACCAATTGCCAAGGAGGAGAAGAAAGAAGACGAGAAGAAGATATATTCTCCAGCTCAATTCTGGCAGCAGCAATGAATAGTTTAATTCTGTGTCCAAGAGGCAGAACAAGAGAAGGCTTTTTGTTATACAAATCCTCATAAAGAGGTTAAATGCAGGGTTAGATTCGTTAGAATATTGTTTGGTAATATATTGTAAAGATAATTTTATACGGCGTTGGGTAAGAGAAGGCTCATCTGCCTCGACGTAGAGACTATCAACTGGAGAAGTTCAAAATGATCCAAGACTGAGACCTTGGTGGTGAACAGAATCAAGTAGTTTAAGGTTGCTTTTGCAGCCTCCGCCATATACGATCGAGCCATAATCAAGTTTAGATCGCACCAATGATCTATATAAGTGAAGGAATTGGAAACAACCTTTAACAAATCGAGTGCCTTCAGGCATTTTGCTTTAAGGGATTTAATATGTGGCAGGAATGTTAAATGGGAATCGAGAATTAGGCCCAAGAATTTGGCCTCCTTTACAACTTTATTAGGAGTGCCATTTAAAGATAGTTCTGGGTTCTAATTAGGCTTATATTTTCTACAAAAATTTATACAATTAGTTTTTGATTTAGAAAATGTAAAGCCATTTTCAAGACACCATTTATTTATTTTGTTTAACCATAACTGCAGTTGCCATGCATATTTTTACCACGACAAGAAATATTGAAGTCATCCACAAATAATGATCCAGCAACTGAATCATTTAAAACCGTTGATAAACTATTGATCTTGATGCTAAACAGTGTGACACACAAAATACTGCCTTGTGGGACACCCTGATCCTGATTATAATGATCAGACAGGGTTGAACCCATTCGGACTTGAAATTGCCTGTCTTTTAAAAACTGTGATATAAAAAGAGGCAAACGGCCTCTCAATCCAAAATCATGTAAATCCTTCAAAATGCCATGCTTCCAGGTCGTATCATAAGCTTTCTCAAGACCATAGAAAATTGATACAGCATGTTGTTTATTTACTATAGCATTTTTAACAAAGGATTCCAAATGTACCAAATGATCAATGGTACTACGATATTTCCTGAAACCACATTGAATCTTTGTTATAAGGTTATTGGTTTCAAGATACCAAGTTAATCTATTATTCACCATACGTTCCATGGTTTGACACACACAGCTAGTTAGAGATATCGGTCTGTAATTAGACGGATCTGTATGATCCCTGCCAGGTTTTGGTATTGGGACTACAATGGCATTACGCCACGAAGGAGGAAATGCTCCAGACGTCCATATTTGGTCAAATATATCTAAAAGTGTCATCAGACATGGTTCAGGTAGGTGTTTCAGTAGCTGGTAATGTATATTATTATCACCCGCTGCAGTGTCATGAGCTTGCTCAAGAGCAGTATGTAGCTCATTTAACGAAATCACTTCATTATAATCTTCACCGTTATTTGATTCGAAATTAAGTTTTGTCTTTTCCTGTTGTTTCTGATATCTCTGAAACTCAGGGACATAATTTGCCGATGATGAAGTTTTGGCAAGAGTTTCGCCAATTTTATTTGCAATTTTAGACTTGTCTGTAATTAAATTATCACCATCTTTAAGATGGTGAACAGCTGATTTTGAACCTTGGCCTTTAATTCTTTGAACCATGTTCCATTCCTTATACATTGGCGTGAGTGAATTAATTTTTGAGACATAATTTCTCCAAGATTGTCGTACGACGCGCCTTTGCATTGAGTATTTTAAATATATTTAAGTTATGGACAGTTGGATGATGGCGGAAATAACGCTCTGCCTTTTTCCTGGCTTTTCTTGCTTGTCTACAATCTGTATTAAACCATGGTTTTCGTACATGTAGAGGACTTTGGCATACACTCATCAGTTATTTGCTTTAAAACGTCAGCAAAAGTGTAAATGGGATCAGTTATATCACTGAAATATTCAGGGCGCAGTTTCGATTTACATATAGTTTGATATAAAGACCAGTTAGCCTTCGAAAAGTTCCATCTTGTATACGATGGAGAATCAGATGGAGTTATTTCTGAAAGGATAGTTGGGAAGTGGTCACTTCCACAAAGGTCATTATTAACAGACCAATCAAATTCATTCAGGAGGTTAGAATCTGCAAGAGACAAATCCAGAGAAGAATAAGTGTCAGTTGCAGGATGCAGATAGGTGCTTGAATCATCATTAAATATGCACAGGTCAATATTGGAAATGAAATCTTCCAGTATTTTGCCTTTAGTATTAGAGTTAGTACTGCCCCAGAGTGGGTTGTGACCGTTTAAGTGACCCATAATAACACATGGCTTTGGGAGTTGATCATAGAGTGATTGAAGATCAGTCAGCTGAAGGTTTCGATGAAGGCAGAATATACAAAGAGCATAACGTAAATGCTACACCCAGAGTAAGTCGCACTGCAACAGCTTGGAGATTAGTGTTAAGTGTAACAGGGCTGTGAATAACATCCTGTCGTATAAGGATAGTAGAACCTCCAACGGCTCTATCACCTGGAGGGGAAAAATAATGATACGTTTCAGACTGACGTAAGTTAAAATTATCTGTCTGTTTCAGATACGTCTCTTGCAGACAGAAAGCTCATGGTGTTAAATCCTGGATTAATAGCTGTATTTCATTAAAATTTGTCCGGAGTGCTCTACAGTTCCACTGTACGATATTGTTAGATAATCCTATCTTTTAGGCGGATTAGTTGGGGGTCTACCCCACACCGTTTTTGAGGGCGACAAGCTATGTGCCCTAGAATGGACGTTTTCAGACACGTCCATGTCCTCAAGTGATCCGTATTTATTAAATAATTTGATTTTATCATCTAACCCCTTGGGGGCTCTGCCATTTTGTTTCTTCAAAGAATCTGGCTTCGGTTTGCCTTTGTTTTTAACGATTTGTTGAACGTTTGACGTTGATTGAGACCTTTGAGTTGACTGGGATGTAAGAGTCTCCACATTGGCAATTGATCTGGATGACACTACGAATTAAAGAACACAAGTCCAGAAAAAAGACTCCAAATCCGCCATAGCCGACCACACCCAAGCCAACACTGACCATGCCATCCTTTGGGACAACATCCACACCCTCGAAACCAACCAATCAGACTACAAGATTAGGAAACTTCTTGAAACCATAAAAATCCAATGCTTCAACCACACCATGAACCGGGATCAAGGTTATTTTATCTCTTCAGCCTATCACCACCTAATTAAAGATCACCAGTAATCCACCCATACCTAGTCCAACTGGATTCTATGCCCCCCTTTTGTGTACAGTTATCAAAACCAATCAATGTGTACATCAATCTACTCTCTCCAACTCACATTACCATCTCAGTGTACATCAACTCATCTATTGTATAAACTCATTCTGCATATTGTTTTAATCACTATCACTCTGTACATGAACCTACTCTGCTCAAATCACTAATTAGCAATCCAATGTATATCAATTGTATGTACACACTATGCAGCTATGTATATATTCTCCATGTTACAAATCTGTGTATCACTTGTTTGATAACGGTGTTAGTACCTACACCGAAACGTCGCACCCCTTGCAATAAAGAAATTGTCTATCCATAGAACTTGGTTTTCCTTCATCTATCCAACTTCTAAAATGCCTCTCAAAGAAGTCAATGGTATCACCTCAGATTTGAACAAAAGGCTACACACTGGAAGTTGACCTAAAATACCCCAGAGTTGCACAACAGATATCCACATGCTCCCAAACGATTGATGTTCGACGGAGACTGGATGTCTGAAACTCATTGAGAAATAACTGGCTGAAGTAGCAAAATCGTACCAAACTTGATGGATAAAACCAAATACATCATTCACTATCGCAACCCGCAGATATACCTGTCGCTGGGCATGAAGCTGAAGAAAATACAAAGAGTTCTCAAATTCGACAAAAGTCCTTGGATGGAACCTTACATAAGGATGAACACGGATTTAAGAAAACGGGTCACCAGCCATTTATATTCAAGAACAGCTCAGTATTCAGCCAAACGATGGAGAACCTGAACACTCTGAGAAGTGACAAGCACAGGATATACGGTTTGAGAATGAACAAAACATCATTGTCGCCGATGGCAAAAGATGGATCACCGACGATGGAACAGTTGTATTAAAGGAAAAACACAAATAACACAATATATGTAATAGATAATATTTACTACAGCCAACGGGATACTGGAAAGGCGCGGGTGCCATCCACAAACTTGCCGAAGTCGCGATGGTCTCCGAAGAGACCACTAAGTCTTGGATGCTGAAACAATCGCTGTAGCAAATCTACCTGCTGGCGCCCCCAAGACGTCCAAAGGAGAAGGTTCAATGTCTCGATGCCCAATCGAATGCATCAAGCCGACCTCTTGTTTTACTCCCACATGACAGGGTGACACAAGGAAAACACAAGGTCAATGTCAGGCATGGAATAGCGGGGGCCCATCGCAGTTCATCTATTGGCGAAAAATGTAATCGCACCTTAGATGAACGTTTATTCAGATACCAGTAAAGACAAGAGATGGTAGCGCCGGATAAACAATCAACGGAATGGGTGTCACGTTTGCCTGGAGTTGTGTCTGCGATCAATGACAAAGTGACTAGATTAATCAATAAAAAACTGACGAATTGTCTGTACCGCACAGCGGTAAAGAGCAGAAACTTTCACGCCAGGTCAGCTTGAGGCAAACACGAGGGTGATAGTCGGTAACGTGCCGTGTGGTTTATCAAAACGTACAGTATTGATCGAGTGGATATCAAAGAAGGCCAACCCCATTTGTATTACCTGAAAGATGGGGAAGGCAAATCATTCGTGAGAGAGGAATTACTAATCGTACCTCATGATACGGTGTCACCTCTAATGAAAAAACATGAAATATCAGGGGACATCGACGATGGTCGACGCTATTTTTCGACCATCGGTGGGGCATTATTTGACGTAAATAAGGCCATAGGAGGAAGTACACTATATCTTTACTTCTGTCACTCTCTAATTCCCTCGTGCCAAGCAGCTCAATAGACTGATTGGCCAAGTTAACACCTATTGTTAAACTGTATGCTATGTTCTCCCTGAAAATCCGACAGAACTCCTCAGGTCAGGGAGGAGACGAGTTGGGATACAAAATACAGTTTGTTAAATATCCAGTATCTAGATAGTGTATTTTATTGCAAGATACATCATGTTTGCATTGTCTCTTTGAGTACACTAAATGTATTAAGATAAAGTATACATAATAGTGGTATGGCCACAACCGTCATTAACAAGACCTTTCACACAAATTCCACACCCATAGCCACCATAAAACAAACCAAATTCAGTGGGACATCAAACAATGTCCCGCTAAATTTGGTAATCCCGTATCGGGGTCCTGTTTGTTTCGCTACCGGTTCATTATGTTTGGTTTTAAATAACCATACAGCTGCGATAACAACCATTGTAGCAATTTTGTACATGACCCATTCGTTAACGCGTCCATCTATTTTTTTCATTGCTGTCTGAACCACCTTTTTTACTGCTGGCTACTTATTTTAGGATTCTTTGGTTTCTTTGTTACCCTTATTGCGTATGCACGGGTATCGGTGTATCCACGGATATTGGTGTCTCTGTTGGGGTCGTTTCAGTGTTTGGTTAGTGGACAACATCCGTCTCCTCCATATTGTATATCATTAGGTGGGCATTTACGTTTAAATTGACAATGCTTAACGGTAATGATTTCCACGGTGAACGGTGTAAAAGCATGGGTCACCAGATTGTCACCCAAGTATTTTTTGCTCTTACCGCCCATGACTAGTGCCGCTAGTTTTTCCCGCTATCCATGGTATGCTTTTTATCCATGTCGGGTAAAATTTGTTCGAGCAAGTCTTCATACTTCATCTTATAATATATCAATCTGTTTTTAAGTCTAACGTAACAAATTTTTAAATAACCAAAACATAACGATTTCAAAACATGGCATGGTTTATATACGTTTATAGCTACACGTTTAATATGCTAACCATTTGCTAAGCAGTTGCTAAGCTAGCACTGTATAAGCAATGGGTTGGTCTGTTTTTAGTATGAGCTTTACGCGTTCTCACTCAGTTTTGTTGGGATAACATCATTTTCTTGTAAACATTCCTCGAACGAATCCCTATCCTTGCAGTGAAATAATGTGACCCATCGCATCAGTTCTCTGAGGTCTTTCAGTACCGAGTTGAATTTTTGAGTGAGTACCCAAATGCTAAACTTCATAAGACGACCCGAAAATGCTAAATAGGACAACATGTCTCTCTTTTTGGTGATTTCTTTATTTACGCTGAAATCGTCTATGATGAAAAGCTTCGACTCTCCCTTAAACTTGAAATGCTTTTAACCAGTCCTGTAACGATTTGGATGTCACTGATGAAACGCCAGTGGTGGATGATGAACCACTCCGAATGACACCTCATTCATGGGTGACGTCCTAAGCAACGAACTTTTAAAGACGACTGTGAATGATTATTACGATGTCTTAAAGAAAGATGAAAATAACATGTCACCTTTTCTAAGTTTGAAATAGATAATAAAGGGATACTGCGACTGAAAGCGGCTTTGGAGGTTGATCTCTGAATGCCCTATGAGAAAACCCCTTGAATTGTCTACAGCGGCCAATCACCATGGCGTCAACTTTCTCTACGATGAATTAAATCTAGAACACTGTTGTACACAGTCAAGACTTTCAGCAAAGACCACTAAAACACTGCAAATGGTGCGGACTGAGCTTGGTGCAATGGCGAGTGCGTTAGATCAGGATAATTTGAGAGAGGTACCACAACACACTAAGGAAGGTTTGATAGGACTCAACAAAATATTGTCCACTATAAACAATACTAAATTAGAAACACCGGATCTGAATCATACAATTCAGGAACTGTGAGGCCTAGTTGATGCCATGCAAACAATACTCGTCAATAACTTAGCTAAACTAGACAATCTCAACACTCATATGGATAAGGAGAAAAGAAAACTCGAAGAAGCGGGAAGTGAATTCAACAGACGTGTTGCAGAAAGAAGGTGAAAGATTGAGGTAGATTGTAAAAGATTGGTCCGAATATAATCGGCTTCCACCAATATAGAAGCTCTTCGATCCCAAATCAGTAGAATTCGCGAAACCATCAATCGAGTCCTGAACGATGACACGACGATGGAACCATTGGTAGTATTTTAACCGCACCATGGTTTTATCATATCGACATTAGTTCTCTCTATTACGGGTGATGCTCTGACACCACCTAGCCTACCGCCTAGCGACGTAAAAGAATAGATTAAAAACATTTTAAGTCCCTGGGTGAAGCCCTAGCAAGGCTAGTGTAAGCGCTCCCAGGTATAATTAGTGGTATTGCATCCTGGCTACTGAACGTATTATCTAGACTGCTACTTGGCTTAGTCACATTTTGTGGACGTTAATCATGTCAGTTGTCGGCCTGCTGTATGTAGACGCTAAGGAATTTTTAACCACATACAAACCAATTGCAATCGCACGATTGATCAATATGTCATTGATTTTGAGCACGTGCTGACGACTGTGGTTTTGGTGTAGTATGCGTTGACGGTATCAGTACCGGTACGTTGACATCTGGGGTGACACCTATTTTTTTGTTCGCTCGTAGCCATGACAATTTCGCTGTTAGAACCTTCCACGCGATTAACTCTAATTTTCATATTACTAAGAGCCACGTACAAACCTATACGAAAAACGTAGTTAACTTTAGACCCGGCATTCACTAGCAAATTTTGGTATCTCTTGATGGCTTTTGGCAAATCTACAGGGGATGAAATAGAATCTTCGACGTTCGCCACAAACTGTTTCTGCGCATCAAAAGCTGTCCCCTGACCTATAATACTCAAAAGTCTTACAACACTGGGATGAGAAAACGCATTTGATTTATCTAAAATATTTTTTTTCAAATCATCTTCAGGTATTTGTATTGATTCTGAATTCATCATAGATACGTTCGTATGCACGCCGATCGTACGGATTATTCATTGCGCTCCATTCGGAGTCCTGTGGAACTGGTGTATTTATTTCTTTAAGTACGCGCCTGATCTGGTAGTAAACGTGAAATATGAAAACAGACTTGAAGTTTGTCACCACTAGGCAGTGTGGCCTGGTCATCGCTGAGACCAGCGAAAAAAAAGAGACCGCCACATTATTTCGAATGGTTATTATAATGTTTGTTTACTGAACAATGAAAATTTTAAACCTAATGGAGCTAGTCTCAAACTAAATGAGTCGAACAGAATGCTTAACCAGGGGAAAAGATCCCATAAGAATTATCATCTCCCGCAACAATGATCGAAAATACCGGATATATACTCAGTCAAAAAAGAAACTTCACATTCTTTCTTCAGGGCACTATAAAAGAACAAGAGAAGGTAAGAAGGTTAAATTGTTATTATTTCATTGCTGAGATCTGTGTGATGTACTCGATACACTGACAGTGCCATAATCAGTTCCATTAGGCTACACCGCCGTTCCAAATCATGGGTATACAGAATGTCAAGTCACAAGAATAAAAATGCGAAATTTCTCAGTTCAATATCGTGTATGGCCGCCCCGGCATTCACCACTTCCAAACACCGTCTCCTCATCGACTGCCTGATGCTTGTGAACACGTGGTTGGGGATTTTGCGCCATTGCTCTTGCAAGGCAGCGTCAAGTTCCTGCAAATTCTGAGGTTGGTTCCAAAGACCACGAAGCCTTCTCCCAAGCGCATTCCAAACATGCTCTATTGGATTAAGGTCAGGGGACCTCGATGGCCAGTCCATGACGTTGATTCCAGCGTTTTGAAGGAAATTTCGTGTCAACATCGCGGTATGCGGCCGAGCATTATCATGCTGGAACTGTAGACCTGGGCCATGAGTTGCCATGAAAGAAACGAGTTCAGGGGTGAGCACCTGGTCGCGTTAAGCAGCAGCTGTGAGGTTTCCACGGATGACCAGAAGTCGGGAACGGTTGTTCCTACAGAAAGCACCCCACACCATGCAACTTCCGCCCCTGAATCTGTCGACTTCCTGTACACAACATTGGGCATACCGTCCACGACGTTGTCTCCAGACTCTATGCCTGCCGTCCGCGAATCTGAGGGTAAACCTGGATTCATCGCTAAAGACGACTCGATTCCAGTCTCTCTGGGTCCATCGGAGGTGACGTTGGGCCCACAGCAGAGGTTGACGTTGATGAAACGGCGTCAATATTGGCCCATGATATGGACGTCGAGAATGGAGATTGGCAGCCCGCAAACGATTTTGAATGGTCTGTGAGGACAGTCGACGTCTAAACATCTCAGCCCTGGTTCGTGTAGCCGGCAGAAATCTGTAACGTAGGTGACGTAGGACGATTTGACGGTCTTCTGCTCGTGACGTCACACGTGGACGACCCGACCTTGGGCGATCAGAAGTGGTGCCAGTTTGTTGTAGACGACCTCGCAAGTCATACACAGTACGACGGCTGCATCCCATTGCTCTTGCGACGTCAATAACTTATCTTCCCGCTTGCAAGTTGCCAACGGCACGTTCACGTTGCACATTTGACAATCGTGGCATGTAATGTACAGTTAGAACTGTGGTTTAAAAGTGTTTTTTTTCAATTCTTGAGGCCAATGCAAACACGTGTTTATGAAGAAAACTTCGATGCGAAGATCACGTGATCGACTGCACGTGCAAAACCTGATTTGGCACTAACATCATTTGCACGACGAATGGATGGGTTTGAGTGGGTTTTGCTAACGTTTTTCTAGAGTCGAAAGATAGGGATCCCATTTCGGATGCACAGATGTATCATCCAAAAAAAATTATTCCTTATTTTTCAAATTACATTTTGTGAAGTTTCTTTTTTGACTCAATATAGTTCCCTATCGACAGCTGTGCATTCATTTCGATTATTTGAGGTTCCGCTGAATTTGGTCTGTGTTATGGTAGCTGTGGGGGTGGAATTGGAGTGAAAAGGATTGATGAGGGTAAGCGGTCATTATTTTGTATACTACTGATTAAAATAGGTTATGACTGATTAAATAATTATTTACAAGGTTCACTAAATATTCTATCACTGCAAGTAAATAAATGGATGTGTGCAAGTATTGATTTATTTCTAGACTGTTCTCCATGAGTATGGCTGTTGAGATCACACTCTTTTATTACTGACAGGTTGTCATTATTTTCCTTAACTTTGAGCAAGACCGGGGTATATCTCCATGTTGTAATCACGTTCATTGCCAATGCACATATCGTTCTGCATGAAGTCTGTGAACCGTATGTTTAAGTACAATGTATTTACGTGTTTATGTGTCATGTAATATTGTGTTTTTCAGGGTGTATTCCATATCCATATCCATATCCACACACAGTAGGAACTAGATATTCTTTGATTGTCTTTGGTTTACAGCTCGACCGTTTTCCCAACAGATCATGCTGATAAAACATAAGGAGCCTGTCAAGAAGAGGTGGGTGAAAAGAGGAAGTAGCCGTTCTTGGCTTGTCTTGACCCAGCCCTTCCGAAAAACCCCGTCGCCATACAGTTTATTTGGCGAATCCCATACTCTTCACTGTCTGACTACGATAAACAGCTTAACAATATAAGTTATAATATAGTCATATTATTTGATTATAGAAAGAGGGTAATATTTACAATTAATTATGGGATATATGCATGGCTAATTGTAGTCTTACCTCTTTTTCAGTTTTTGTTGGGAATAAGTACTGTCCCATTCTCACTGAGATCACGTCGCATACAGATTGTTTCAGATTGTTTAAAGAACTATTACAATCTCGTCAAATTAGATTCACTTTTTAGTGTACATCGTAACATTATACTCACGACAACAGTCACTCCTGCTTGTCACGGCAACCTCAAACACCTCAGAATAAGCTTCAAGATCGACTTGCCACCAGGGATGATAGTCTCCTTCGGTCACAGCAAAGCAACTGCCAGATCCCCAATCAGTGTTTGGGAGACCGTCTGTTGCAACTCTAGGCAGGGGCCCAATCACAGAGCTCGCTGTTGCTGGCTTGCCTCTGGCTAGGTTAATCGTTTCTTTGTAGGAACTGCCTGAAATGAGGTGAAGTGAGGTGAGATGAGGTTTAACTCACTTTAGTGAGTGAGTGAGTGAGTTTAGTTTTACACCGCACTTAGCAATATTCCAGCTTTATGGCGGTGGTCTGTAAATAATCGGATGTGGACCAGACAATCCAGGGACCAACAGCATAAACATCAATCTACACAATTGGGATACCATGACATGTGTCAACCCAGTCGGCGAGCCTGACCACCTGATCCCGTTAGTTGCCTCTTACGACAAGCATTGGGGGTACTGAACATCAATTCTAACCCACATCTTCACAGGTTTTAACTCTCTTTAACGTACAATACAATAGAATTTAAAACATATTCATTGAAGCATTTTATCATCAAGGTCTTTTTATCATCATGTCTGTAAAACCGAACCATGGGCAATCTGCAAACCAAGTGCAAGTGACACATAAAGTCCTTGGAAAGTACCAATATATGCCCTGTTTTTGTTCATTTCAATAGTTACAATAATCGATGAAAATTGTCAGTAACAGTAAGTTGCTTCCCAGTTCCAAGATTTGAGGCTTTTGTTGTGTCATGAGGCAGTGGCTATGGTATAACTTGATTAGCAAAGAAACAATTGAAAAGTTTACTATAAATTGTTTATCTATAATACTTATCCGCAGATTACTCTGTGTCTAATGTATAAAAACCATGATGACGCATTACACAAGGAGGCCTTGAGAATGCACCAACTCACGATATGCTATACTCCAATACTTGTATGGGTTGCTTCTCGTGTATTAACTCCTTGGCTTACAAGACACAAAGACTCTAGGGAGTGGGCATTCCCGAATGGATGTGGTTTCAAGACAAAAGGACGCAGTTTGGCAAGTAGACCCCACCTCTCCGCGATTTATCAGAAGACCCCAGTGAATTAAAGTCTAAGACATTAATCTGGACAGCCCCTGCTTCTAAACCATCCCACTCAATCACACGCTGGACGGCGGTAAAAGGGAAGATGGCCTGGTGCTCAACTTGTTTAATGTTCAGTACCAATCAATCATCATAACTTCATGATCATGACTGAGATGTTAGGAAAACTTGAAGAAGTAGCCTTTCCAAGCCTTCGAGTACAAGCTTGTGTACCCGCATGGCACGGTTGTAGTGTTTTCCTGAGACAACTTTTGCAACAGAGCTGCTTACACATATTCCAGACTCTATGAATATTTCAGAAAATCTACTCCCTTCCATTCTCTTTCCTAGAGCTCCGAAAATAGCACAAACGGTATGAAAGACTCCAAGGCGTACTATAACATTCTCAAAACATCTATTTTGCCAGACTAATGACAGAGCTTTCTTTGCAACTGCAATATCAAAGGTAACAATAGTGTAGCTTTGATTAAGTTGATCGCTTGCTTCTTCAGATATTTCCAAGAGATGTTGAACTATTGCATTGTCAGTGACTGGAGCATTAACTGGTGTCATGTAATCCACAACTGATTGCTTCTTGTCGACCTTCTGGCTCACACTTGACAACCATCCCGTCCACCCTGGAACTTCTCCTGGCTTATGAATTCTGCCAGTAGCCAGAGAATATCGGATATCACTGCATCTGAATGACTAGCAGGATCATCTGTTCTTGTTCTCTGGATGTAAAAGTCTGGCCCAGGCTTTCCTTTCCAGTAACAAGGCACAAGTTCTCTTTCGATAGGGTTCACAGATCTAGATTTCTGTATGATGTTACCATGAGCGGTGTGTGTTGTCCCTCTTCCCGAAGGTGTTTCTTCATTGAGATCAAAGTTATCCCAACAAAAGTGAATCACTTCTGTTTGTCCTGGAACAGCTGTAGCTGGGAGAATAGAGTTGCTAGCTGTGATCTTGTTGCAAATGGATGTTTCCACTTCAAGATTTTGACAATAAGACTGACAATGTCCAAACCGATTAAGAAGAGTCAAAATCTCTGCACTGCCAGTCCAGTGTCTGATTGTCATTGCAAGAAGCAAATGCTTTGGTAATGTCCACTTGCCATGGGTTGAAGCAAAGCACAGATCCTGGCTCAATGAGTTAACAAGTCGCTTTGTTTTGGTGCTGGTTGAAGAATAGGCTTTACCAGATAGTACGTGAGCCACCAAATCAAACAGAAGTCGGCGGAATCAGGCTGAAGTCCTAGAGAATGATCCCTGAGATCTTTAGCTGATGGTGGCCATGGAAGAGAAGTACAACTCTTGTGAGCTTCTAAGATCAATCGTCTCAAAATTACTGCAGACTCAACAACTCTTCCGTCATCAGATGCAGTTGCCTCGAAGGCAACTTCAACGGTATTTCCTTTAAAAAGACTTTCAGAATAGATAAGATCGCTATGGTGATTAGGCTGCCAAAAGCTTATTTTACTTCCAAAATGTCTTTGAATTTTATCCTTGAGTTTGTATGTATTGTACCCTTCATTATGCACCTGAGAACTGTGAGTAAGAATGTAGTTCAGGTATTTTTCTTTCAGCATAGTCATCGGTTCAATTTTACCCTTTTGGATTATGTTTTCTTCAATATAGGAGCAGAGATAGCTAAACGCTGTTTTATGAGCATCCAATATGCAGTTGTAATCATCTTGGGTGCTTCTGTTGTGTCTCTCAGCAGCTTCTGCGCGTGTGTAGCTGCGTCTGCATACATTGTGAAAGTGCGCCTCTTTGGCAACAAGATCTGATCCCAAGATATCACAGAGAAGCGAGTCATCCTGTTTTCATTCAGCAGCTTCTACTATCGATTTTTGCAGCAGTTTCGGTTACACACTTAACAAGTGGCTGGATAACGTTTTTGAACTTCAGTTTAGATTTTCTGCAAAAGATGCATTTGTCCTCAGGAAATAACACACCCGCAAATGTATCTGATCGTCTTCTCTTTGGTTGAGGTTCATTTGACTTGCTGTAGAGGCTGGAAGTGTTGGATCATCATTTAAGATGGTTGATATTCGCGAAGTTTTGATAACACCATCTGTGGTATCCATGATTTTTTTGCATTGAGAGTCTTTGGTATGAGAGCACAAATATCATCTAGTCGGATAGTTGGATCAGTCTGTGACTGTCTAAACAGTACTGTATCTTATCTTTCTTGAACTTATATCAGTCAGTTGTCTCACGGAGGTTTCTTCAGTATGCTTGTGATGAATTATGCATTTCAGTGTCTCAGTACTCCAATGTACCTCACTTGATGCAAAATACCTGTCGTTCATTTGAAGGTTTCAAGGGATATGTTAATAAAAGTTGTCATGAGGAAAAAAGTATCTTGCAGAAAAGTTTGGCAAGATTTAATTTTGAAAATTTGTACTTTTTTAAAAAATCACCTGTTGTGGGTGTTGTATTATCATTATAAGTGCATATGATTTTCACAGAGGAGTGTATGTTGCAGTTCTTGAGCACAAGTTAAATTAAATGGAACTTTTTATTATCAACAAAGTTCATTACATGTTATGTTCAATTAGAAATTATTGTATATCATACTTCTTAGTTGATTTGTTTTATCCAGATAATAAAAGAACTAAAAATACTCACCAGATTAACTGAAAAAGCAGCATACATGAGTTGAGAAAAATGTCGTCTATTATCAGGGAGATATGTTTATTGCTGTAAAGGGATACAACTCTCGTAGTGTTTCCATACAACTTATGTTAGATCCTTTGTTCAGTGCTAGTCCTCAGATGAATATTTTAAATGGAATTTTAAGAAATTGTTTTACATTGCTTATTGTTATTATTTTCTTTAACACAGTGTAACAGACATTGTATTTAACTGTAATATAAGTCAATTTTGATCATTTTAGAGCTATTGAAGCAAGAATACATTCTTAAAACAATTGCCAACTAGAATGTGTAGAAAAACAGCTTTAAGATTTTATGTTTCCCTTAGACGCAATGCATTTTTCCAAGTTAAAGTCTTCTTGTGCCTCTAATTATTGAAGCTTAAATATTTTATTGCTCCCGATAGAGAACAGTTATTAGAATGTATTTTTTTGAATGTATTTTTTTGAAAATAAGTAAAAACTCACTTTTCCAAATATTTAACCACTGACCCCGATGTGTGTGTGTGTTGCACGGTGGGGAAAATTCCCCGCACCCAGGCTACAAAATTTGAATGTACGTATGATAAGCTTTCAGAAAAATATAGTCTTCAAAATTCCCCTATATCAGTCAACTATATCAGTCCATGGACTATCTGAGGATGACCGAGAGGTCCCGAGTCAGTGGCCAGAATTTCTTAGACTGGTCAGCTAGTTTAAACAAGTATAATAAAGACTGGTGTTCAGGGACAGTAGGGACTTTAACACCAAAGGCTGTGTCTATTACAGTACTGCTGGCTGTCAGATATGTAGACAACGTGGAACCATTCAATTTCCTGGAAGTATGTAAGTGCTGTTACTCGGCAACTATCTGAGGTCATGCTGTGATAGGGAAAGTGAAGTCATTCGTCTTGCAAGAAGCCTCCATTTGTCATCGTAGAGGGCCTGTGTACAGGAACCATTAGCTGTGGTAATAGCCGTAGCCACCTGCTTCTAGTAACCCTTAGTGATCAAGGATTAATGCAGATGCGCCATAAGTGTAGATGGAGCGTCTGTGGAGACCAATGTAGCTGATCTGAGTGAGATGGGATCACTACGTCAGCGCAGTTTTGGATTTGTATCTGTGAGTTCTAGTAGGTCGACAAACCAACTTCTGGACAATCACTAAGGCACGACAAAAAGCAGTGTGAAATCCTGTGTCGATCGTAGTTTGAGTAGAACTCGTGGAAGTAGCATACAGAATAGCGGTTCAAGATCACTTTTGACAAAAGCCATTGTAAAGCTTTATTTCATAAATAAAGCTTTTATCAGGTGCTAATTTTTTTCCGCTATTGTATATACCACTTTTAAAATCCCCCAGCCAACTTCCTGGTCACTATGACCGCGAGCCAACACTCCCTGGTGGCCCTTAAATTTTATCCTGAGTAGGCGCTTACGTACGTTTATGTAGTCCTTTTTCTTCTCGTAGATAAGCTGGTGCCGGACTACGTTTGCCCCGTGGGCTTTACATAGGCAGTAGTGGCATTTCACTCCGATACCGATACCGCACACGGAGCATGTGTAGTTCACGAAACCATTTCTGATGCTCCTCATATGAACAGCAGTACCCCTCAGTCCTACATCTCCTACCACAGGTCTCGGTTTTCCTCATAAGCATGTACTGACACCAATACGGAGCTGGTCTCATCTTTGGTATACTCATATGGGTACCTAGTTTAATTGTTTTGCGATTAACACAGTCGCTGCTAGGCACAGCACGACGAAGGCCAGTTCCCGGTCCTTTTGCCCCTGGGAGTACTGAGACAGTGTGGGTTTACCGAGGGGTCCGAGCGTTTTCCCCTCAGACATTATGTATATGATATAAAAACATATATTTATGACATGATATGTGGGTTGACCTCTAATTGTGGGGGAGGGATACCCTCCCTGGGTGGTTGTTTATTATATAACCATGAGATAGCCACGGCAGCAGTTGCACCTGCAATCAACAGGAGTGGAGCCCGGCTCCACGTGTTACTCTTATGTTGGTTTGACCACCTTTTTCTACCGGCGGCGACTCTCTTAGGGTTCTTCTGCCTGGTGACTGTAGGGTTCACCTCCAGTTGGGGTTCCCCCCAACGTTGGGGTCTGCTCTGAAGGGGTCACCTACATGGGGGTCACCTCCAGTTGGGGTGGGGTCTCCTCCATTTGGGGACTCATTTCTTGGGCAGCATCCATCTTGTATACTATTATTATTATTTTTTCCCCTCCTTAAATTGGCAACGCTTTGCTGTGATAATGCAGCTGACAGAGCTCAAGGCATGTTCTATGAACGGGTCTTCCTCGAGGTCCTCCCACAGGTAAAGTCGGCTTTCCGGGGGAATGGGAAGTAAGTTCGACGCTATGCCGGTGTAGTTGCTGTCATCTCAGCCCCAAGCCTGGACTTGTATCTCACGTACGTAGATAAGGCTGGAGAAGTTACCTCCCTTCCCTAAACAGTGACCCATTTAGAGATTGTATACGCCTGAGTATACACCTGAGCATAACAATGTCTACTGTCCTGGATCTACGGTTCGTGTGGACTGAACACGCTATAGGTGACTACCTGAGGGGCTGGCGGATGAATGTAGACCAAACAGACATCGACGATGTCAAACCCCTGATCGTTGGCAAAGTCAACAAGGAACTGACCGACCTGGGGAGCCTCAAATTCCAGATCACAGTGAAAATGTGGCTCGATAAACAGCAGGCGGACGGCAGCACAGAGTACGTTAAGCCTTACTTCAGGGGTAAACAAGAAGTCGCGACTCAACCCGAGACTGTAGACGAGTCCATCGACACCTCGCTTCAGCCACTACGAGAATACCTGGAACGCTACACACACAGGGGTTCCGGGTGGGCTGTGGACAAAATCGATAAGGTCTACCTGGACATAGCTAACTACATGCCTTTCAGAGGTTGAACGTACCTGGACTTACCCCCCTACTACAAGAAAAAACATGCCATGGTCAACGTCAAGAACAGAGGCGACGATTGCATGAGGTTAGCAATCAAATCTGCCTTGTTAATTCTAACAGACCTTCGAGCTATCCCGAAGACGACGGACTCAACTGGGACGGCATAGACGAACCCACCCCTATATCTAAGGTCACCAAAATCGAGAAACAGAACACCCACATAGCCATCAATGTCTTCGGGCATGAAGGTAACAAAACGATCGTGCACAGGATCAGCCCGGTGACTGAGGGACGCAAGACGATCACTATATTCATGATCCAGCGAGGTGACAAGTAACACCACGTGTGGATAACACACTTCAGCAGGCTGTTGCACGACCAATCAAAATACGAAGGGAAAAAACACTTCTGTGAACGATGCCTACATGGCTTCACCCAGGCCGACCTGCTGGAATCACACCGAGAGGATTGCCTAGGCGTGGGGCAGACGGCCATACGAATCGACATGCCCAAGGAAGGCGACAACACCCTAAAATTCGACAACCACAAGAACCAGATGCCCGTACCTTACATCATCTATGCCGACTTCAAAGCCCTCGTCAAACACGTTGACACCATAGGTCCTGCTGTCGTCTCTCGACAGTCTGGTCAAGGCCAACGATACCTTCCACATCACCCATCGATACACCGACGCCAAGACTAGACCCCTGCTGATGAGGAAGGGTGTGTACCCCTATGAGTACATGGATAGCTGGGCCAAGTTCGACGAGACCCGACTGCCTCCCATCGGCCGATTTTACAGCAACCTGACCGACTCGTCAATCACCCAGGACGATTACGACCACGCCCATAACGTGTGGGAGAATCTGGGCTGTAGGAACCTGGGTGATTACCACGACCTGTACTTGAGAACGGACGTACTCCTGCTGGCCGACGTGTTCGAGACGTTCAGGAGGATGTGCTTCAAGCAGTATCAACTCGATCCTGCATTGTACTACACCAGCCCCGGTCTCTCTTGGGATGCCTTGCTGAAAAAGACCGAAGTCATACTAGAACTTCTCACCGATTACAACATGCACCTGTTCATCGAGAAAGGCTTACGAGGTGGGATTTCCATGGTCTCCAAACGCTACGCGAAAGCCAACAACGAGTACATGAAGGGCTACGACCCTAGCAAGCCCACCAATCATCTCGTCTACCTTGATGCCAACAACCTGTACGGCTGGGCTATGAGCCAGTATCTACTTACCGGGGGGTTCGAGTGGGTGTCTAAGATAGACGTCATGAGCATACCACCGGATTCGGGAACTGTTACATACTCGAAGTGGAGTATCCAGCAGCATTGCAAGCTGCACACAACGGCTACCCCCTGGCTCCGGAACGGTTAATGGTCAATCGAGACTGGATGTCCGACTACCAACGGAACTTGCTGAGGGGGTAATAAATCGGCCAACTTTGAAAAACTCGTACCCAACTTCATGACCAAAACCAAGTACATCGTTCACTATCGCAACCTGCAGCTGTACCTGTCGCTGGGTATGAGGCTGACTAAAATTCATACGGTGCCAAGTTCGACCAAAGCCCCGGGATGGAGCCTCACATCAGAATGAACACGGACCTGCGAAAGCTGGCCACCAGTGACTTCGAGAAGAACCTCTACAAGCTCATGAACAACTCGGCGAAAACGCGTGACCGTGAAGCTAGTCCGGTTGAAAGAGGAAGACAAGCTCAGGAAACTGATAGCCAGCCCGGCATTTAACTGGAGCAAGATATTCATTGACGATCTGGTGGCCCTGCACATGAGGAAAAGCCACATCAAATTCAACCGGCCTGTTTATGTGAGGATGAGCATCCTCGACCTCTCCAAGCACCTGATGTACGACTTTTACTTCAACGAGCTCATGAAACAGTACGGCGACAGGTGTGAACTGCTTTACACGGACACAGACTCCCTGCTGATGGAGATTCGAACCGAGGATGTGTATGAGGACATGAAGAAACACGTGCACCTGTACGACACCAGCGACTACCCCAAGGACCACCCCATGCACAGCCAAGTCAACAAAAAGGTCCTCGGCAAGATGAAAGACGAGTGTGCTGGCACGCCGATCGCCGAGTACATAGGCTTGAGGCCCAAGATGTACTCTATCCTGAAATCCGACAACGGCGAGATCCGAAAGGCGAAGGGGGTCAAGAAATACGGGGTGAAACCACACATCAAACATGCCAGGTTCAACGAAGCCCTGTTCAGGACCCGCACCTTCAAGCATCGGATGAATATGCTTAGAAGCGACGGGCACAGGATATACGGACTGAAGCTAAACAAGACGTCCCTGTCGCCGATGGACACGAAGCGTTGGATAGCCATCGACGGGATCAACACGTACGCGTACGGACATGAGAAAATTGAACCAAAAACATAGACGTATATATACGATGTCACAACGCCTTGAGACCATTTACTACAGCCCGCGTGGGTACTGGAAAGGGGCTAGTGCCATAAACAAGCTTGCCAAAATGGCGAGAGTATCACCGCACGAGGCCAAAGTGTGGCTGGAAAAACAAGCTCTGTGGCAGATCTACCTACTGGCACCAGGCTACGTACCTAGAAGAAAGTTCGGTGTGTCGATGCCCAATTGCGTCCACCAGGCCGACCTCCTGTTTCTACCCCACGACAGGAGGTACAAGTACGCCCTAACCGTCGTTGACGTGGCCAGCCACTACAAAGAAGCCGAGCCTTTAACCGCGAAAGATTTGGCCCAAGTAGCCAGCGGATTCGAGCGCATATACAAGCGTAGTCTGCTGACATGGCCCACAGAGCTGCAAGTCGACCCCCGATGGGAGTTCATGGGTGCCGTGTCACAACTGCTAGCCAAGCACGGAGATCAGGTCAGGCGCAGTGCAGCCAGCGCTCATTGAAGTCAATCGGACTTTGGCTGAGCGCTTTTTTGGGCACTAGTATGCGAGAGAGATTGTCAACCCAGAAAAACGATCGACGGAATGGGTAGCGCGGCTACCTCAAGTGGTGTCGGCTATCAATCACGAAACCACTCGCCTCACGGACAAGAAACCGGTCGACGCTATCAAACTGAAATCAGTGACGGCCGAACCGGCTGCACCATTGCGCGGGAAGGAGAAACAGATACCCGACCGGGTCCTCGTGAGGTACCTCTACCAGCCAGGGGAACACGAAGGAGACACTCGAAAACGAGCCACCGACCCGACGTGGTCGGTCAAGACTTACAGCATAGATAAAGTGGACATCAAAGCCGACGAGCCAAACTTGTACTATTTGAAAGACAGGCCGCCGAAAGGTTTCGTCAGGGAGGAGTTGCTGATCATACCTCACAGCACCATGTTGCCACCCAAGAAATAAAGCATTGCTAAGCATTGGTAAGCATTGCTCAGTATTGTTAACCACCTGGTAAGCCACGGGTTGGTCGGTTTTCACCACGAACTTAGCATGCTTAGTTTCGGCTAGATGCTTCTTCACCCGTTCCCGTTCTAGTTTGCTGGGAATCACGTCGTTCTTTCTCAAGCACTTCTCGAATGTAAAGTAGGGCACATGATAATGTTGTTATCGAACACATCCTGGTAGTACCCCTCCAGCATATCCAGCATGAAAACGATCTTCGCGCAGCACGTCTGCCTGCACATTATGGGTCTATGAGGGTCGCGGGGTAGATCAATAGATTGCCTGCACGAATCTCCCATTGTCTATATTAAGCTGCGCATCCATAATCACGTACAGACATAATTTCAACTTGCCTGCAGGTTGAGCCTTCTTGGCGATCTGGATGGTTATCCCCTCACTGTCGTTGTCGATGTGGCGCCCGCTGCCATGTAGCCTGTCGTCTTCCGTTGACCGCAAGTCCAACCACAGCGTGTATTTGGTGGTCAGGTATTCCCCGGTATTCTCCCTGCACGGAGGATAGATCCAGTTCTTTGGCGACTGGTGGGTGCCGGCTGCTGGTGTGCCCTCATACCATGACTGAACAGCTGGTTGGGCATGCCCTCGATGGTCACTACCACTTTCCTGATCTCGGGGTTGAAAAACTTTTCGCTGTCCCTTCGGAATGGCTCGTAATCCTCCACGGGGACTATCAGGACGCACCAGCACGTTCAGGTTGATGTTCCATACCGTGTCGCTCTTGTCCCATACTACCGTTCTATGTCGAAGGACCCAGTTGTACAAGATGGCCACCTTCCCCGAGTACTGTTTTCGAACCTGCCTGGCCAGCTCCGGGCTAGTGACCATGTCGAACTCCAGAGAGATGTTGTCGATGGTGGAACTGGCCTCATCGCCATTCGGCGTACGTACGACTTTGCTGTAGTCGTTGAACGTGTGCTCATAACGACAGTCAACTAATACTACGACGCGTCAGGCCATTGGGACGAGACTATTCCACGTTTACCATCGACAATAATGGCACGCTGCGATTGAGGGCTCACCCGGGGATCGATCTCATGAACGCGCGCACGAGAAACCCGCTGGCCTTGGCTATGCTTGCCAGTCGCCATGGTGAGCAACTGATCCGCGGTGAGCTTAACCTCATAGATTATCTGTCTAAGCTTCCACCGAATGTCGTCCAAGATCTGCAAGCTACCAGGGCCGAACTCAGCGATGACGGGGGCGTGCTCCAACGTGCCATTGAAACCTGTTGGACACGTATCAGAACAAACCCTTACCTGGGTTCGAATTTACCGTTCGGGAACTGGAACTGCGAGGGCTTGACAAGGCCATGCAAACCATTCGTGGGTCACTCGTGGACAACACGGCCAAACTGGATGCGATCGACGCCCACATAGACCAGAAAGAACCAAACTCGGCGAAGCGGAGGACGAGTTCAGCCGACATCGGATCACGGAATGAATACGCAGCCTGGAAGAGGAAAGGTCGACCCGACTGGAAGCGGCGTCCTCCTTCCGAGAACAGCTTCGATCCCAGATCAGCTGCGTGCGGGAAACCATCGACCGAGTCCTCTACCAGGACACAACGTTGGCCGACAGGATCCGAATTTTGTTCCGAGAGCAAGCGATCACCATAGCAAGCGTTCTGACGGCATTGGGCTTCATCATATCGACCCTGGTGGTATCGTTGACAGGGGGGTGGAGGGGGTACACCGCCACACCCAACCCCATCAGGTGGCGACGTCAGAGACTGGGTGAGAAGACACCTGAAATCTCTCGGGGAGGCTAAACTCACAACTAAACTCGCAGGTAAGGCCACTGAAGCCCTGCCCGGCATCCTGGGCAGCATCGTCTCATGGTTATTTAACACTCTCTTGAAAACTGTCACGTGGCTTGGCCAAAACCTGTGGGCGTTCATCGTCGCCGTGGCCGGGCTGGTGTACGAAGCCACTAGGAATTTTTAACCAGATGAGACCCAAGCCGACCACAACCCCCCCAACCACCAGCGCTGTTTTACGATCTAGGTTCGTCGTAAGCAGTCTGTTTACCGAGGATGTCGGAACGCGTTTGTGCCTGCACACCCGCCAGCGTCAACACGTACGTTCCAATCGAGTCGTTCAAGCATTCGGTGCCGGCACGAATGAACCCTCTCAACGTGTCGAGCATGAACTTTTTCCAGTGATCAGCGGGTCCCTGCTCGAACCTCCAAACGCTGTAATCCTTGCTGTCGTCGAAAGCCATGAGATCATCGTTCCACTCGTTCGTCATGACGTAAGTATTCGCATACGTTTTACCACCCCATTCTTTCAACTTCTTGCTAGCTTCCACGAGGGGCATGTTGTAAACGATGGGGATACCCAACCCATGGTTCAGACCCTGCAATCGCCAATCCGTCTTCGGGTCTATTTCGAATTCGTTGCAAACGCATTCGTAGGCCCGTCGTTGGTACTGGTTGTTTACTGCGTCTCACGCCTTGTCCTGTGGGAGCGGGGCGCTGATTTTTTTGAGGATACGCCTGACCTGGTAATACACGTGGAACGTGAACACAGACCTACTCAACGCATCACGCCAAGTGTCGGTCAACGCCAAGTCGCACCCAGTCGTTGCGCACCAGACGGCGAAGTTGAGTTGATTCTGCCAGAACTGCATAGGGCTGTTGAACCAAGCATGGACTGCCTTGATGTTCACCACCGAAAGCCTATACTTTTCAAACACATCGATGAACTGGGCTCCGAAATACAACCCAGCCACATCGACCACGATCTTCATGTGTGCGAAATCAGAGGCACTTACGTTGTTGCTCTTGGGGTAGAAGTGCATGTTGAAATATTATATAATGTATGATATACTTCTCGATATGTACGTGACGCTCCAGGGAATACCGAGCGGTGAGGCCGTTCAGCTGCTGCACGCAATTGATAACACGTCTGGACAACTCAAAGTCTCACTACTACAGTGTGTGCTCGCTCTGCGACAAAGTATTCAAGCCCGTGGGAGCCGAGCTCAAGATGAATGACTCAAACGGCACACTGGTGTTAACCAACAATGGAATAAACACTTTGAGGCTCGGCCGACCATTGGCGAGGATACTGGGGCTGACGCCGGACGAGATAAAACCCACAACCACCATCACGGGTACGAAGTTACCAGACCTAGTCCCGTACCATGAGCAGTGCATTCATCTCGATCAGCTGAGCATGATGGACAACATTCAAGCCGAAGGCCCTTCCACGCTGCTGAGAGCCGTACTGGTGAAAACGGAGAAGTACAACGACGATAGAACAGTCGTTTTCGTCGTGGCAGTAAAAGAGGTTAACGCGGGGTACCACCCCGGAGTTGGCATTATTAATTTTAGATATAGAACATAATCCTGTGAATATAGGATACCTCATCGTGACGCTGCACATACGATAATGACTAGCCCTCAAGGACCCGGAACGGCTATGAGGTTGAAAAAATGCGTCAATGTAGGGATCTCCGACCTCGACCACATACTCTAAACAGACACCTCTGTTGGACAGTCTGGGAGATATGAATCCTTCCACGGAGCAATCCATTCTCAAACATACTCTTTCTGAAGCCAAAAACAAAAGACATCCTGACACGTATAGACATGCCCGAAGTACAAAGTGACACTGAATCTGTCACGGCTGCAGAGCATGGTGGTGATGATGCTGAAGATGAGGAGGAGCAGAACGATATCCATGTTCAAGGTATCTCTGTATCAGTGTCAGAACTAGCCGTTGGGAGAAGATGCAGTTTCATCCCTCGTAGCCCTTAATACATATCTTGAAAATACGTCGTAAAATCAAACGCTTAAATTACGACAAGAAACGCCCAGTTTCCATCTACTTTAAAGGATATGATTACACAATGCCATCATATGTTACGTTAAAGGAGTCGTGAAACTGGGACCCCTTTAACAGAAATCGTTACAAAGCATGTCAATGGATAAGAAATAGCCATACCTTATATAGAAGGTAGAATGACTAGATGAGAGCAGCCAGTGTGAAAAGGTGAACTAAACATTCAAATTATTATACAACGCTTAATTGTGTTTCCCATACGACAATTGACTTATCAAGCTGTTGAAGTATAAACTATCTACCACACCTTGCAGCAGAATGTGACTTTACAGACTATTCGTCCCTGAAAATGTCCGTTTCCATCACCGCTTTATATAACCGTTTTGGTTTTCTAATAAATAGATCATGAGCGATTTCATCGTTTTGTTCTCTGTCCGTTAAGATTGCTTGTGTCGATTTGAATGGTTATTGGACTCATAAATTATGATGAAAAATGTCACAAGTTTTACGTTTTAATAGCGTTTTGATTATTTTATTGTCATCATCATTAAGAAATTTGTGTTTTTAGCAAAAAGAAAATCACTGTTAAAACACCACACATATATTTTGAGATGACCCCCGCAATTGTGAGTTTCACTAAGTCGTCATACAACCGTACTTGATCTATTAATAAGGCATTGGATATATTGGAAATACAAGCAAACTCCTCTTATGGGAATCGTGATTAGGATCCATAGTTTGTGTTGAATATAGTTGAAGAAAGTTTTGTAAACCTGTGTTTTCTTCCCAAACGTCATATATTCATTACTTGTCTCGGGATATAAACCGACATGAACATTCATTCATACTTCACCACTGTTCATTGAAATATATTTAATACCGGTTACATGCATGACAGATAACACATACACAACAAATAAAGGCTCAACAAGTGAAAACCCATGACCTCTTTGATTCAACCACCTTCAAAATTAAAGATGTACAATACACCAACTCTTACCTATAATGTAATACATACGGTAAATGTAGCACTTCACTCGTTAAGCAATAGATTGTATAGATGGTGCAACTTGAACGACTCGGCTTGGCGAGGCCACTAAGGTAAATACCGAACTGTTTAAGTAAGACTGTAAGTAATTATAATTACATGCCTAACCTGAATCAAATCTCCCCTCGTTGTTATTTGTGTAACTGCTGTATTTTGTCCCTTTCCAGTACATTCCGACTCCAGGACATATTAACGTATTTGTGACCTGTGATAAGTCACGTCTCACTTTAATGCTTTTAATCAACATTGTGCTTTTATGAACTTTCAAGTCGCACCCTCCATTGACATTTCGAACATAAAGTTCTCTCTAGTCAACAACGTAGGTCGCACGCTCTGCCAAGCACAGGCTATTTGAAATATGCGGTGCCACAATTCTACCTCACAGAGCGCGCTGAATTTAAACTCGCCAGACAGCTTCCTGACTGTATATTTATTACATTTTACTTTTGTTTTCGTCTCTTGAAAGGTTTTCTTTTAAGAATGCATTCAAACACACACATTTCTGAAATCATTCCTGACTTGTGACGTCCTGTCTATGTCGTACCTTACTGTGACCATGTGACTTGGATAAGCCAATCAACATCTGATCCGACTGATCCCTCTGATCCCCGCAAAGCAGGTCCTGCTACCACCTTACATACTACCCAGGTCCGATCTGAGAACCCAATGTGTTTAAGTCAACTACGTGCTTTCCGACATCACTCCTATCAACACTGGCGCCCCACAAGGTTATGTCCTCTCCCCGGTATTGTTCATACTGAACACCAACGATTGCCAGAGCCCCGAGGATAACTGTTCAACAGTAAAGTTTGCTGATGATACTGCACTAGTCGATCCCCTGACAGACTCTGAAGAAGGTTATTGGTCTGAAGTCAACAAATTCACAACATGGTGTACCAGAAACTTCCTTCAGCTCAACACTAGAAAAACCAAAGAAATGATCATTGACTTTAGGCAAAATTCAAATTGTGCCCCTCTGCAAATTCATGGTGAAACTATAGAGACTGTCACGGATTACAAGTATCTCGAAACTATCATAGACTGTAAACTCACTTTCTCTCAAAATGCCGAGGCTATATACAAGAAATGTCAACAACGGATGTTTTTTATGAGAAGGCTCAGGTCTTTGGTAACATTGACAATACCATTTCGAATGTTCTCTATAACTGCTGTATCCAATCTATTTTACTGTTCTCTGTTCAATGTTGGTTCGGTGTCCTTTCTCGCCAAAACAAAAACAAACTACAAAAAGTTGTAACCACCTGTTCAAACATTTGTCGGCATGAATTTTAACCCCCTCTGTCATATGTATGAGAATCGTGTTTTAATGTCTGCTAACAAAATTTTATCAGACCCGTCTCATGATTTACATTCTTGTTTTGAACTTTTACCGTCTGGACATAGATTCCTTGTCTCTCAAGTTCGCACAAAAAGGTCACAAGCATCTTTTATACCTGTTAGCATTAAAATATTAAATGAATGTTAGACTTAGCCACAATTTTAAATGCAATTGTCTACTAGTCTTTTACAGTATACACTGGTTATCCTTCTCATCCTGTTTATTTGTGTGTTTTAAGTTGATCGTGTTTCTGTGCTTAATTTGTTTTAACCATGCTGTATGTCTCACTGTTGTAAAACGAATACCTTGGCGGGCAATAAAGTATTATTATTATTATTATTATTATTATTATTATTATAATATTATGATTTAACAACTGTTGAGCATCTGAGTGGAAGAGCATTCTATGATTCAATGTTTCAGCTGAAAATCTTTGTCATCTTCAATTCTCAGATTTTTGCAGTAATTCATAGTTGCCTCATTGCTTTCGTTATCAGCTTCTAAATTCAATCTTTCATACTGAAATTCACATTTTTCAAATACAAATGTTCATCATCCTCAACCCTTTAAATAACTGTTTCTTGTACGTCCAAAGTTTTGAATATGTCACCACTTGGTCCACTACCGACTAGGACAACAAATCAACCAATCCAAATCCAAATCAACCATAGTTTAACTGTATAACATCTTACACTGCTACATACCTTATAATAATGGCAGTACGTAGATTACTTACATATGCAAATTGCATTCAGTAGCAAGAGTGTCGCCCGAATCTGAAGAAAAGAGTAGCATCAGATTATCATTGAGATTAACTTACATACATTCTGTTTCTGGTCTTTTTATACCAACAGCACACAAACGTCATTGAAGTGAAATGCATACCCCCCTGTAATAAAACCCATAATTGCGACTTGAAACTAAGTAGTAGATATAATGATAGTCCGAGATCAAGTCCAACAAAAGCCTCTGTAAAGCTTTATTTCACAAATAAAGCTTTTGTCAGGCCCTTAGATCTCGCCCCAGTATATCTACTACTTTTGAACCCCAAGTTAACTTCCCGACCACACGTGACACTATTGTGTGGCTATGACCGCGAACTAGCACGTGACACTATGTCGTGTGAAACAGTTTAATGTTTTGCACCCCTAGTTCTATGTACTTTTTTTCTCGTCTTCGCCGATAGCAGACTTACGAGACTTGAGCCGGATTTCTTGTTTCATCTAACGGTACTTGTCTAGTTCAGAGAGGATTGAACGAGATTCCTCCTCTGAGATCTTACTGTCAGTGAGTGCCGTGGAAATACGCTCACTTACCGTGTTCAGCTTTGCTTCGGCCAGAATCCTGATCTCGTCGTGTTTCAATGACTTCCGATGCAGTCTGCGTGACACAAACTTAAACACCAATCCAGCCAACCCTGACACCCCAGCTGTTATTTCAATGCCTAGCACTGCGGGTGCAGCTTTGATGGTGGCCAACAACCCCACACCTACTGCCCCTAACCCCATACTGGTAGCCATAAGGGTGGTATCAACCCCATCAACGACATTGAAAGCTCTATGGTACTTCTTATACAATGCTGCCCGCGTGTCGCGGTCTTGTTCTAGTTGGCGTTTTATGTCACATAACTGTCTCAAGCGGAACCCGTCTACGGTTTCAAGTGGCTTCGGGACTTCCTCTGCGACTGGGTACAGACCCATCCTGTGCATATAATATATACTACAAGATATTTTTTAATTGAGCTCTAGTAAATAGTCGATCAATGTACTTGAAGCTTATAAGGCCTACGCTCTCGTGTAGGTGAATAGGGGAAAGGTCAATAGGTAACTCTTGTTCTATACTAACTATATGGTTGCTTATTAAGGGGGGCAGCAACCCAAGTGAGGGGTCCGAGCTCCGTTGTATGATGATACGACAATGGTGTTCCGTAAATGAAGATGAATGTGGTAATTTTATTTTCACCCCAGATAAAAGGTCCCGTAAGGAAACCCTAAGACCGTTTTTTAAAAAGAATTCTATGATGAATGTGGACCATGGAGGCATAAACCTAGAATATGGTAGGCCAGCGCATATTCCAAATGATAACTGTGCATTCCCGGGTGCATCTAACATGTAGCCCGGACGATTTGGGGTTTGGGAAACTCTTATATTATAAGGGCCCGTGGAATGAAACCTCCCGAGCAAGATACCGCTGTTCTATATTTCGGTGATATCCCTAGTGATAGGTCCACCACTAGGAAAAGAGACGTAAGGTGTGGTGAGGGTCATGTTGATCAACCATTCGGGCTCTATAAAGTCGTCTGCCAGAGGCACACGCATGTACACACCGTCTCTTAAGTGCAGGACGTACGAGGTGCCGTCCTCGCCAGGCAGATCGAATCCCTCCGTGTCTACTAGACCCCCGAGTGTGATGTTGGGTAGATGATCGGCCATTGCCACCCGCCTATACACGTTGTCTTTCAAGCGTAGGACGTACGAGGTGTCTTCCTCGTCGGGCAGATCGAATCCCTCCATGTGTCCTAGATCGTTAAGCGTGGCGTTGGGTCGATGACTAGTCATTGTTATATTACTATCATAAGATAGTTTCCAACTGTTTTTCTGATAATTTCTCAGGGGTGCACTTCACCCCCATGAAGTGTATGTTGTTGGGTAGGAAGATCTTGGTGAGTGATATCGTGGCTTCCACGGTCACGGTGACCCCCTGCAAACTGGTGTGGGAGCCGACAGCCACCCGCACGTAAACAGTGCAAACCTGATACTGGTACCATTTCACCCACTGGGGTTTGATCCCCTTTACGATTTCGACTTCATCCGGCAATGGTTCACCTAGGTAGACTTTGATGGCCAGCGTGGAGTTCGCCGGTAGGCTCGCCAGGATGTTGACCACGCCAGCAAATTCAGACACCAACTGCAATGCCCCGTCTTGCACTCCCGGTTTGCTCGATAGCATGTGGGCTGCCATACTGGCGACTGGGCTGATGATTACACTACATCTCTGTGCCGGGACGTAAGCAACGAGCAGGGTTCTGTTGTTCACGACTTTGTTTAGGTAGTTGTCTTTGTTCTCCGTGAACACGTAGGGGGAGCCAAGCCTAATGTTGAGAAACCAGTCGACTTTAGTGGGCAACAACACCCACTTGTCGTCGTCGTCTGTGAAGACGAGCATATATGGTTTGTTTCGTGCGACGGTCGTGCTATCAACATCTTCTAAGTCGAACAGTTTCTCTCCGAACGATTGGGATACCGCCCATCTATCATCACCGATGCGGACTAGGTCGAACCGAGTGTTGAGGGCCGCTCCTGAGACATCTACTATGTCACCTAGGGTTCTACCGATGGAGGGGACTTCAACGCGTTTGTAAATGTTGTTTTTCAGTTGCAAGGCATACAGTTTACCATCTATTCCGGGGTCGTCGAATCCGCGGGTGTCCCCTAAGTTGGAGATCCCCGCATTGATGCATTTTTTCAACCTCATTCCAGGACCTTGTGCGCTAGTAATTTTATGTGCAGTGTTATACTGAGGTATCCTATATTCACAGGATTATGCTTTATATCTAACACCGATATTATCAGCTCAGGGATGTTGCCCCGAGTTAACCTCTTATACTGCCGCGGTGAAAACAACTCGGTTCTACCGTCGTTGTATTTCTCCGTTTTAACCGGTACGGCTCTCAGTATCGTGGAAGGGTGGCCACCTTGAATGTTGTTCGTTGTGCTCAACTGGCTGAGATGAATGCACAGCTCTCGGTACGGTACTAGGTCGGGTAACTTCGTGCCTGTGACGGTAGTTGGTTTTATCTCATCCGGCGACATCCCGAGTGTCCTCGCCAATGGTCGACCGAGCCTCAAGTGGTTTATTCCGTTGTTGATTAACACCACTGTCCTGTTTGAGTCGTTTATCTTGAGTTTGGCTCCCAAGGGTTTGAAGACCTCGTTGCTTAGTGAGCACACGCTGTAGTAGCTGTCAGTTATCTGGTTGCGGGCGCCACTGACGAACAGCTTGTTGTTGTTGACGTTGATGTTAGTCCATCGCGGTAGGTAGGTGATATCCCAGAGTGCGACTTCGAGTTGGCCCGACGTGTTATCGAGTGTGTGCTGAAAGGCCTCACCGCTCGTTATTCCTGGAAGTGTTACGTACATGTTAGAGTATATATACCCATTATATAATACTTTAAAAATGTAGTCCCCGGGAGTGTTTTACCCTAAACTGGACATAGATTTCCCACACATGAAGATTGTGGTCGACGCTGCTGGGTTGTATTTCAGCTCCCAGTTTATAGATGTATTTGCTAGGTATAGGTTTTCGGTGACTAACGCTAAGGTAGTCCACGCTTGTTTCAACAGCCCGATGCAGTTCTGGCAGGATCAACTCAACTTCGCCGTGTGGTGCGCTACAACGGGGTGTGGCTTGACATTAACCGACACTCAACGGGGGCCGCTGAGTCAGTCTGTGTTCACGTACCACGTGTACTACCAGGTCAGGCGTATCCTCAAAGAGATCAGCGCTCCACTCCCACAGAACAAAGCATGGGATGCAGTAAAGAACCAGTACGATAGACGGGCCTAAGAACATATTTGCAACGAATTTAACCTAGACCCGAAGACGGATTGGCGTTTGCCGGGACTGAACCATGGGTTGGGTATCCCCATCGCTCACAATATGCCTATCGTGTATGTCAGCGAGAAGATGAAAGAATGTGTGTACAAGTCGTATCATCACCTTACAACAAACGAGTGGGATGACCGTTACATGGCTTTCAACAAAAGCAAGGATTACCGAGTCTGGAGGTTTGAGCAGGGGCCAGCGGATGACTGGAAAAAGTTCATGTTGGACATGTCGAGGGGGTTCACTCGTGCCGGCATCGAACGCTTGAATGACTCGATTCGAACGTACGTGTGGGCTGTTGGTTGCGCAGACGCAAACGCGTTCCAACATCCTCGGTAAGGGGACTGCTTACGACGCTCAGAAACAGTTCGTTGTTAACGTAGAGGATGCCATAGCCTCCACTGTCAATCTACCGGGTGCCACCCGACGATACCAAGACGTGTTGGAATATGCCTGGTGGAAAGTCGACTACGTGTTTCGACGTGGGTCTGTACATGGCTCCGTACGACATGCGACTGAGAATCAACAAAGTGGTGGGCTACAACAACGAAATAGTCGTAGCCACGGCAGACCAAAAGTTGGGCGTCAACCCCGATGTCAACGTCCCCCACGTACCACCTCCCACGACCGGTGAAATGGGCATAGTCGTACCAACCCCGGAGTCCAGGGTTCAACCCACACCCCCACAGCCCCAGCCCCCACACGTTCAGGCATCCAATCAGCAGCACATCGACCGTAAAACAGCGCTGGTGGTCGGGGTGATCGCGGTCGGGTTGGGTCTCATTTGGTTAAAAATTCCTTAGCCGCTACGTACACCAGACCCACCACGGCGACAATGGCTGCCCACAGGTTTTGACCGAGCCACATGGCAGTTTTAGCCAGAGCGCTCAGCATCCACGAGACGATGCTACCCAGGATGCCGGGCAGGGCTTCGGTGGCCTTACCCGCGAGTTTAGCCAGGGCCTCCCCGAGGGATTTCACGTGTTTTTTTATCCAGTCTCTGGCGCCCCCACCACCTGGTGGTGTTGGTGTGCCACCTGGTGTACCACTGCCGCCGGCAGGCGTCAGCGACATGACCAGGGTTGATATGATGAAGCCCAATGCCGTCAGAATGCTGGCGATGGTGATCCCTTGCTCCCGGAGCAGGATTCGGATCCTGTCAGCTAGCGTGGTGTCCTGGTAGAGGACTCGACCAATGGTTTCCCGCACACGGCTGATCTGGGATCGAAGCTGGTCTTGGAAGGAGGATGCCGTTTCCAGCCGGGTCCTGCTTTCCTCTTCCAAATTACATATTCGTTCCTCGATGGTGGCTTTCAGAGACTCGTCCTCCGTTTCACCGAGTTTGACCTTTTCACGGGTGATGTGGTCGTCTATCGCATCCAGTTTGGCTGTATTGTTCACGAGATGTCCGCGAATGGTTTGCATGGCCTTGTCGAGCCCCCGCAGTTTCCGAACGGTAAATTCGAACCCGGGTAAGGGTTTGTTATGGTAGGTGGCCAACAGCTCTTCAATTATATCAGCCATGTCTTGATCCGATGTGGCGTCCCTGACGTCTTGCAGATCTTGAAAGGCCTCCAGGGAAAGGGCTTTAGGCCATGCGCCACCGTAATCTATGAAGCCTAGTTCATCGTGGATAAAGCCATCCCCATGGCGACTGCTGCGTGTTGATAAGGCAAGCGGTTCTCTCGTGCGCTTATTCACAAGATTGATCTCCGGGTGAGCCCTCAGTCGCAGCGTGCCCTTACCATCAATAAAAAACTTGGAATAGCCTCGTCCCCACGGCTCGACGTAATTTTTATCACCTTTTAAACGATCGCAAAACCCGTTGATGGTTTGTTTGAGTTCAGTGCTCAAGGGGTTGCCCCCAAACGAGGTCTCCTGCTCGTCGAACGCCTGGGCACTATCATCCCACATATCATCCATCGGGATGTCCTCATGACCGCCTTCAGCCATTATTTATATTAAACTTTTATATTTTATCTATATAACAATGTATGGCAGGAAACTAGATCCTTTCCAAAGATCAAGAGAGCCTCTAGGCGTCAGAGCCGTGTGCCAGTCGGTGACCATCACCAACAATCCCAGCAAGATAGACCAGAACCAAACACTGCTGGTTAGATTCCCACCCTGGGCGAGAATGACCTTATCCTACCAGGCACGGTTCGACTGACGTTCAACCTCATGTTGACCTCCGACAACGACAAACGCGAGCTAGTGCGGAGCGTAGGTCGAGCCATCATCAAGAAAACCACCATCAAGATCAGTGGTAACGAGGTGTTGAGCATCGACGACAGCGACATGTTTCACTGCTACGGGGACCTCTGGAAAAGCGAGGGAGAACGCGTCAATGACATGTACCAAGGTATCAGCAAATCGACTCGGTTGCGCATGGGGTACGGCTTCACAGCAGACCAGCTAGACAAGATCACGGACGGTGAAAAGGCCATCGCCCAAGCGTATGGGAACAGGTTCTGCTTGCCGCTTGACTTCGAGTTGCTCACGGGACACGTGCCATTTATTAGGCCGAGCTGGGTAATAGGCTTGAATACAAGCTCACGTTTAACGACTACAGCAAAGTCGTGCGTAGTTACTAGTTACACCATCGACAACATCTCTCTGGAGTTCGACATGGTCACTAGCCCGGAGCTGGCCCGGCAGGTCCGAAACCAGTATTCGGGGAAGGTGGCCATCCTGTACGACCGCATACTGAGGCATAGATCGGTCGTGCGGATAAGAGCGACACTGTGTGGAATATCAATCTGAACATGCCAGCGCGATCGATGAAAGGTATCCTGATCGTCCCCGTGGAGGACTACGAGCCGTTCCGAAGGGACAGCGAGAAGTTTTTCAACCCCGAGATTGAAAAGGTGGAAGTGACCATCGAGGGCATGCCCAACCAGCTGTTCAGTCATGGTATGAGGGCATACCAGCAGTGGGATGAGATAAAAAAGCTACCGGCTATCAAACAACACCCACACATAACCAAAGACCTGGACCTATCCTCCGTGCAGATCGGCGAATACCTGACCACCAAGTACGCGCTGTGGTTGGACATGCGATCCACGGATGATGATAAATTGCATGGCAGCAGTCGCCGTATTAACAACGGCAGCTAGGGGATAACAATCTGAAATTATATCTGTACGTGATTATGGACGCGCAACTTAATATAGACAATGGGATATTCGTGCAAGCCATCTATTGATTTGCCCCACGAACCGCACTGCACCATAGTGTGCGGACAGACGGGCTGTGGGAAGACCGTTTTCGTGCTGGATATGTTGGAGGGGTACTACCGGGATGTGTTTGATAACATCGTTATCATGTGCCCTACTTTGCACATGAATAGAACGTACGCGGAAAGACCTTGGGTGATGACTGACCCGGACGTACACAGAGTCGACCCGGGAACACGTCTGCAGGACTGGTTGAAAGCTTATCACAACAAATTCAAGGTGGAGTCGACGCTGTTCATACTGGACGATAGCAGCGCTAATCGCGAGATAACAAAAACTACAGACATGCTATCGTACCTGGCCTTCTCCGGCCGGCAGGCAAAGCACAGCATCTGGGTACTAATGCAGATTTTCAACTCGGTGTTGAAAGACCTCAGGGAGCGGACACGATGGGTGGCCTTATTCCACTGCAAGGACAGGGATTCGTTCGAGGAGTGTTTGAGAGAGAACGATGTGATGAGCAAACTAGAATGGGAACGGGTAAAGAAACAGCTCGCTGAAACTAAACATGCTAAGCTCGTGCTCAAGACCGACCAACCCGTGGCCTATAGGGTGTTTTAGCTGGTTGTTCTTGAAGTGTTAGTCGTGTGCAACTTAACCTTCATTTCGCTGTGTTTCACCTGCATCGGGTATTATATTATTAAAACTAAAACTTGCTTATTACATTAAAAGATGGAGTGTGATGAATTGTTAGAACAACTGTTGGTGCCACAGGATCAACTGTCACCATAGGTGAGTGACGACAAGCGAGAGAGACTGGTGGCGCTGGCAGTCGGTGGTAAAGCCTAACATTACTTCGGGGACTACACTCCCGATAAAATTCATAAAATGTCAACCGAAGAAATCGATAAGCTGTACGCGAGATACGAGGCTAGACTCGGGGCCGAGATGACAAAGACTATAGGATCGGCTATGACCCAGATCTACACTGGTATAGCGTCGTACTTCCTTCCCATTCCCCAGGAACGTCGACTTTACCTGTGGGAGGACCTCGAGAAAGACCCGTTTATTGAACACGCCTTGAGCTCTATCAGCTGCGTGCTGTACCACAAATATGGTATGTTTTATGCCCCGGTGACGGCGGCAATTATCACAGCAAAGCATTGCCAATTTAAGAAGGGGAAAAATAATAATAATAGTATACAAGATGGATGCTGCACAGGAGGTGAACGAGGAAACCCCACCCCAGGAGAACCCTCCAGAGGAAACCCCACCACAGTAGAATCCTACAGTCACCAGGCAGAAGAACCCTAAGAGAGTAGCTGCCAGTTAAAAAAGGTGGTCTAACCAACATAAGAGTAACTACGCTCCACTCCTGTGGATTGCAGGCGCAACTACCGCCGTGGCTATCTCATGGTTATATAATAAACAACCACCCCAGGAGGGGGTCCCTCCCCGAGAGGGAAACCCTCCCCCACAATCAGAGGTCAACTCACATATCATGTTATAAATATATATTTTATATCATATACATAATGTCTGAGAGGAGGTTCGTCAACGATGCATACCACGCCACTGTGGTCGCTAGTCTAGCCGTAGGGTACGCTCGGTTGACCAAAATGGTGCTTAAACAACCGACTATCAAGCTAGATTTCAACCTGCAGGATATGGGTATGCTTATTATGAACCTTGGTATGGCGATGGCCACCAAGGACATCGTAGTAAAACAAGGGATCCTACCAGAAAATATTTTGAAGTAAATGTAACTATATATAGGATGGCTACGATCGCCATGATGGTCGGTGGGGCGTTAGTAAACGCCCTGGCATTTTCCGGGAGTAATTTCCTCTTCTCGAAACTACGGGAGTCGAACGCGGCTGAGATACAAGCTGAACGTAAGCGCCACGACCTGGCCTTTGAGAAATTTCAAGCAGCCCAAGCTGATTACGCGAAGAAATCTGTACAGAGGATCGATTACATTAACAAACAACTCAGGCGTGAGAACCATGCCCTTAAAACATTCCATGATGTCGAAGCCGGGGTGAGAGAATTATACCTGCTAACCGGTAAACAGCTAGAACCACTCCATAAACCCACCCTCTCTCAGTTTTACACCCCTACGCCGGGGCAAAAGGACCGGGAATGCGTTGGTTATAAAACAATTAGACTAAGTACTCATATAAGTATACCAAAGATGAGACCTGCCCCGTACCGATGTCAGTACATACTGAGGGGGAAGACTGAGACCTGTGGTAGGAAATGTAGGATGGAGGGGTATTGCTGTTTTCATAGAAAATGTTTTGTGAACTACACGTGTTCAGTGTGCGGTATTGGAGTGAGATGTCACTACTGTTTATGTAAAGACCACGGGGCAAATGTAGTCAGGCACCAGCTTATCTACGAGAAGAAAAATGACTACATAAACGAATGTAGACGCCTCCTTAGCATGGAGGTGTAGTGGCCCAATTAGAGACTGTGTACACCTAGGTATAATGATGTTCGTGGAAGTTGAGCCCAGGGAAAGTCGTTGCCTGAGAAGCTGGCAGATGGATATAGGTAGAAGTATAGATATCAGTGTCCTCAGACCTATTATTGTTGGTGAACTCTATAAGGCTGGAGGAGGAGGGCTTCGCAGTTTCAATCATGGTGAAAGCAGGGACTTGTAATTACTTTGATGGTGGGAAAGGAGATCAACTCGGGGAGTATCAACTCGGGGACATAAAGGAGTTTGTTGACACCTCGTTGGAAATAATACAAAACACCCTCGCATGTTCCGGGGAGGGTATAATCGATGAGGTCTATCTAGATATTACTGAAGGATTTTATGGGCGCCTTATTTTTTGAGGGTTGGAGGAGTTACCTCCCTTGCCGGTGGCCCAATTAGAGATTGTATATGCTTTGGTATAACAATGTCTACTATTCGGGAGCTCAAGCAGATTGCAAGGCGGCGAGGTGTAATTGGTTACTCTCAAATGAGCAAACCAGCGTTGTTGAGATTACTTAACATACAACCCCCTCCCACGGTAAAACAACTAAATCTCCGAGCAAAAGAGCTAGGGTTGACGTGTTATTCCGCATGGGGAGAGCCGGGTTAGTCGCATTATTAAACGGCCTTGTAGCAAAGCCCCACACTGTGAAACAACTCAAACAGGAGGCCCGCGAGATGGTATTAATAGGTTATTCCCGTATGAGGAAACCACAGCTTGTAGAACTATTACGGCAGAATAGAGCTATTGACCTAGAGTTCATGCGTACTGAGCGCGCTTTAGGTAACTATTTGGAGGCTGGCACATGCATGTTGATAGGAACATAGACATCACCGATATCAAGCCTATAATCGCTGATAAAGTCAATGAGGAACTAAACGATTTAGGAAGTATAAAGTTTCAAATCACAGTGAAAATGTCACTCGATAAACAGCAGGGGGCTGGGGTCATTGAGTACGTTCCGCCTTACTTCCGAGGTAGACAAGAAGTCGTGACTCATACCGAGACTATAGACGAGTCAATCGATATCAGTTTTCAGCAGATACGAGAAAACCTAGAACGCTACACACACATGGGTTCCGGGTGGGTCGTGGATAAAATCGATAATGTCTATCTAGACATAGCGGGTCGTACCTAGACTTGCCCCCCTACTACAAAGCAAAACAGGCCATAGTCAACATCAAGAATAGAGGAGACGATTGCATGAGGTTAGCTATCAGGTCAGCCTTGTTTCCAGCTGACACTAATTCGAACAGGCCTTCTAGTTATCCCCAAGACGATTGGCTCAACTGGGATGGTATAACCGAACCCACCCCCATATCTCAGATCACTAAAATAGAAAAACAGAATGATATAGCCATAAACGTCTTAGGGCACGAAGGTAACACAACAATAGTGCACAGGGTCAGTCCAATGTTGGGGGAGGGGGGGGGGGGAACCCCCACGCAGCGTTATCAATATATTCATGATCCAGCGAGGTGATAAGTATCACTCCCGAGGATAAAACACCTCAGCAAGCTGTTGCACGACCAGTCGAAACACGTTGGGAAAAAACACTGTGTACGATGCCTGCACGGTTTCAGCCGACCCGACCTGCTGGAATCACACCGGGGGGATTGCCAAGGTGTGGGGCAGACGGCCATACGAGTCGACATGCCCAAGGAAGGCGACAATATCCTAACATTCACCAACCACAAGAACCAGATGTCCGTGCCTTATGTCATCTACGCCGATTTCGAAGCCTTGGTCAAACCCGTTGAGGTTGCCGCCGGCAGGGCCACACCAAAAACACAGGAGCACGAGGCCTGTGGGTTTGGATACGTGGTCGTCCGATGTGATGGGAAACGAAAGCTCCCGTAGTGTACAGGGGTCCCGACGCGGCTGAAATGTTTCTAAAGTGTTTGCAGGAGGAAGAGAAAAGTATTAGGAATGCACTATACACAGTCGCTTCCATGCGTATGACTCAAGCCGACCAGCTAGCTCACGGCTGCAGCACTCACTGGCATGTGTGTGATAGCCCCCGAACGGTGATTCGGTGAGAGAACACTGCCACGTCACCGGTAAGTATAGAGGCGCCGCTCATAGCGTGTGTAACCTCAAACTTAGAATCACCCCAAGGACAATAAACATCCCCGTGGTCTTCCACAACTTGAGAGGGTACGACTCGCGAAAGTTGACGGCAACCTGACGTGCATCCCCAACAACATGGAGAGATACATCTCCTTCATCTTGAATGGCCTGAGGTTCATCGACTCGATTCAGTTCCTCCTGTTGTCACTTGACAGTCTGGTCAAGGCCAACGATACCTTCCCCATCACCGACCGATACACCGAAGCCGAGACTCGACCCCTGCTGATGAGGAAGGGTGTGTACCCTTACGAGTCCATGGATGGCTGGGCCAAGTTCGCCGAGACGCGACTACCCCCCATCAACCGATTTTACAGCAACCTGACTGACTCGGCAATCACCAAAGATGATTACTTGCACGCGATTAACGTATGGACTAAACTGGGCTGTAAGAATCTGGGTGACTACCACGACCTGTACTTGAGGACAGATGTACTCCTGCTAGCCGACGTGTTTGAGACGTTTAGATGGACGTGGTTTAAGCAGTACCAACTCGACCCCGCATGGTACTACACCAGCCCAGGTCTGTCGTGGGATGCATTGCTGAAAAAGACCGGAGTTAAGTTGGAATTGCTCACCGATTACAACATGCACCTATTCATTGAGAAAGGCTTGCGAGGTGGGATTTCCATGGCTACCAAACGATACGCGAAAACAAATAATCAATACGTGAAGGGCTACGACCCAAGCAAGCCAACCAATCATATTCTCTACCTCGACGCCAACAACCTGTATGGCTGGGCCATAAGCCAGTATCTACCCACTGGCATCATGATCGATGTTATGAACATCATGCCGGATTCGAACAAAGGTTATATCCTCGAGGTGGACTTGGAATACCCCAAGGCATTACACACATCACACAACAGCTACCCCCTGGCCCCCGAACGTATGAGGGTTAACCCAGACTGGATGTCCGAGTACCAATATAACTTGTTAGGTGGGCGGGTGGCAGACGTTGAAAAACTAGTGCCCAACTTAATGAATAAGACCAAGTACATCGTTCACTATCGCAAACTACAGCTGTACCTGTCGTTGGGTATGAGGCTGACCAAAATACATAGGGTGCTCGTGTTCAACCAGAGCCCCTGGATGGAGCCTTACATCAGAATGAACACAGACCTGTGAAAGCTGGCCACCAGTGGCTTTGAGAAAAACCTCTACTACCTCAACAACTCGGTGTTTGATAAGACTATTGAGAACCTGGGGAAACACGTGACCTTGAAGCTGGTTCGGTCGAAAGAGGATGACAACCTCAGGAGACTGATAGCCAGCCTGGCATTCAACCGGAGCAAGATATTCACCGACGATCTGGTTGCCCTACACATGAAGAAAAGCCACATCAAATTCAACCGGCCTGTTAATGTGGGGATGAGCATCCTCGATTTATCCAAACACCTGTGTTACGAGTGGAGAGATCACACAACAATTTAAAATAGTTTTAATACTGGCAGTCTATACATATATACAAATGTTCAAAACAAGTATCATGGTATATGTTAAAAGTCTTACTTTGGTTATCACACGGATATACAATTGTTCCTGCTCCATCACATTCCTCAGAATAATATCACATATAATCCTTCACATGAAATCTCACTATGCCGACATGGCATATTCAAGTAGATAGTTTAAACTTGCCGACATGGCCAATCCATTCCGTTCACTCCCGACCTGGGCACTGATCACTTTTTTGTTACCTTGCTTGAACAAGTCAAAAACCCAAGCTACAATTATATAACATCGTTGTTTCATTACCCCAGCTTACTTATAGACAATGGAGAGTGGTCACTGGTAAGCATAGCTTCTCAATTAAGGTGAACAGGTATTTTAGGGAATGTAAATATATTTTAGAATGACTTCAGATTTATAAATATATATACAGAATTATGTATAGATATATAAGACATTCTCATAACATTCCCCTCTTGAAAAGAAGTTTTGCATGTTGAAAAACTTCAGTGTAAAACTATATGTACAACATCTGTCATAAACACATTCACATGATGTCTGCACATTCAAGATGTCTCATTTGTCATTTTGAAACAGGCTTTGGATTACAGTTCATACAGTCAAGGTAATCATGACTTATTGTCCCAAGCTACATTGCCCGTGAAAGAGCATCAGCCAATATATTGTCTTTTCCCTTGATATGACGAATGTCAAGGTCAAAATCTTCCAGCTGTATACTCCAACGCATTAATCGCTGATTTTTGTTCTTGAGCTTTTTCACAAACACAAGTGGATTGTGGTCCGTGAACACTAGAATTGGTGTCACCGTAGTGCTCAGATACACTTCGAAGTGTTGGAGAGCTAGTATTAGTGCCAATGTCTCCTTCTCTATTGTAGAGTAGTGTTTTTGATGACTGTCAAATTTCTTGCTGAAGTAGCAGATGGGATGATCTATCCCCAAAGTGTCTTCTTGTTGTAACACTGCTCCTGCTCCTATGTCACATGCATCAACACAGAGCTTGAAGGCTTTGCTGAAGTCAGGCACTACTAGCACAGGTGCATTAGTCAGAATAGCTTTGATTTTCTCAAATGCCTGCTGTTGACATTCTTCCCAGATAAATTTGCAGTCTTTCTTCAGTAGGTTGGTCAGTGGTGCTGCTACTTGGGAAAAGTTCTGGCAAAAACGGCGATAATATCCAGCCATTCCTAAGAATCTCATCAATTCTTTCCTGTTTGTAGGTTCTGGATACATGTTCACAGCTTGTATTTTGGCCTGTACTGGTTTAACTTCACCTTGTCCCACAACATGACCTAAATAAGTTACTGTGGCTTTCACAAATTCACTCTTGGTCAAGTTGATAGTGAGTTTGGCTTGTGTTACAGAGTCAAACAACATCCGAATGGTCTTGATCTGATCATCCCACTCGTCAGTAGCCACGATGACGTCATCAATGTATGCGTCACACTGGTCAATTCTTCCTGTGATGGAGTTGATAAGTCTTTGAAAGGTAGCTGGTGCATTTTTCAATCCAAAAGGCATCACATTATATTGATATAAGCCTTCTGGGGTAACCAATGCTGATACTTGTTTTGCCCTATCTGTTAACGGGATCTGCCAGTATCCCTTCAATAAATCAAATTTGCTTACATATCTAGCTTTTCCTATCCTATCAATACAATCATCAATTCTAGGCATTGGATAGGAATCAGATTTGGAGAGAGCATTGACTCGTTTGTAATTATTGCATAGTCGAACACCTCCTCCAGCCTTAGGTACAAGTATACATGGAGAACTCCAAGCGCTATTGCTGGGTTCGATGATGTTATTGTCCAACATGTATTGAATCTCAGTTCTAAGCTGAGCTAATTTGATTGGGTTCATACGATAAGCATGTTGCTTAACAGGAGTTGACTCCCCTACATCTATGTCATGATAGATGCAATCTGTCCTAGATGGTACATCTGGAAATAAATGTGAGTACTCGTGAATTAACTCCTCCAGTTCTATCTTCTGTTCACGAGTCACATGTGATAACTTAGAATCTAGATTGCTTAAGACATCAGAGTTATAAAGCTTCACATCAGGTTCTTTGCTCTTTGTACAAGAGTCTCTAGCCAATGTATCATTCTCAGTTATTTCTACTGTGTCTATTGTGCTAACACTCACAGTCTTTGGTACAGTTTCAGCATACCTATCATAGTATGGTTTCATCATATTGATATGACAAACTCTTTTGGCCTTCCTCCGATCTGGAGTTTCTATTTCATAATCTGTGTCACTCAATTTCCTGTGTACAAGATATGGGCCATAGAACCTAGCTCTAAATGGATGTCCTGGTATTGGCAGAAGGATGAGTACTTTGTCACCTGCCACAAACTCTCTATGTTCTGCTTTTGTATCATACCAGGTTTTCATCTTCTCTTGACTATCCTGCAGGTTTTGTTTTGCAATGCTACAAGCCTTAGTAAACCTCTCTTTGAAGTTTGAAACGTAATCAAGCAGACTCATTTCTGTATCCTCATCTAGCCACTTCTCCTTCAGGTACTTTAATGGTCCCCGAACTGTACGTCCAAATACTAACTCAAAAGGACTGAAACCCAGTGATTCTTGTACTGATTCCCTAGCTGCAAACAACATGTATGGAATCCCTTCGTCCCAGTCTTTCTGATTGTCTTCACAATAAGCCTTAAGCATATTCTTTAGCGTTTGATGAAATCGCTCAAGAGCACCCTGTGACTCAGGATGATAGGCACTTGAACTATACTGAGTGATACCTAACTCATTCATAACCTGCTGAAATATCCCAGACATAAAGTTAGATCCCTGATCTGACTGGATGGACTTTGGCAACCCTACTAGAGTGAAGAACTTAATCAACGCTTTGACAATGGCAGGAGTCTTAATGTTCCTTAAAGGAATAGCTTCAGGAAAACGTGTAGATGCACACATTATTGTCAACAAATAGACATTTCCTGTCCGTGTGCGAGGGAGGGGTCCAACACAATCTATTATGACCCTGCTGAATGGTTCTTCAACCGTTGGAATAGGTTGCAAAGGGATATTTTGTTATCTTCTGGTTAGGTTTACCGACCATTTGACACGTGTGACATGTTCTACAGAATTTCCTGACATCATTCTGAATTCCTGGCCAATAGAAATGAGTTACGATCTTTTGGTAGGTCTTGTTAACCCCTAAGTGTCCTGCAAGTAAAGTATCATGCCCTAGGCTAAGAATCTCATGTCTATACACTGGTGGAATGACAATCTGGTGCAGTATGTTCCATTCCTCATCTGCTGAACTATCTGGAGGTCTCCACTTCCTCATCAAAACATCTGATTTAAGGTAATAGCATACTGCCTCCCTATGACTATCTTTCTCAGAAACAGCTTTGTCTCTTAGTAACCTAAGTTCTGGATTCATCTTCTGTTCTTCAATAAGTTTCTCCCTTGAAGCATCACTAATTGGTTCCTCAGAAAATGTGAACTTATCAACAATAGGTGTACTCCCTTTAGAAACACATCTGTCCCCTTTATCAGTTTCATCCCCATTTCTAACATTGGAAGGTGTCACTTCCTCACCTTCATCAAGATGACTGATAAAAGTCTCAGATAAATCAATTTCCCTGCATCTAGGAATGTCAGACTTTTCTTTTGACTTTGCTTTCTGTTGCGTCATAGCCCTAGTAACTGCACAAGAAGGGTATACTCTTATCTTGTCTCTCTCCTCCTGCTTGGCACACGGTATCTCACTAACCTTAGGTAGATCAGCTACAACCTTATCTTCTGCAATATCATTGCCCATGATAAGTGATACACCTGGTACTGGCAACGTTGACATGATGCCAACCCTAACAGATCCTGTCACTAAATCCGACTTCAAATGGACGTCATGAAGTGGTACCTTAATGTAACCCCCAATTCCCCGCATTAGGACACTGGTTCCTGTGTACGTTTTCTCAGAAAATGGTAGATAATCTTCTAGCATAAGAGTCTGGAGGGCTCCAGTATCTCTCAGGATATCTACAGGTTTTGAGACAGACCTATCACCTACTAAGGACACCAATCCTTTTGACATAAAAGGAGAATAACCATTTTCAAAAGGGGCCTTGTCTACCTGCACACCCTCAACATCCACTTGAGACAACTGATGTGATATCACTGAGGCAAGAGCATGTGGCGACTGTTCACTCTGAGATTTGTTCTTCAATTTCCAACATGCACTTAACAAATGTCCCTTTTTCTTACAATAAGAACACACTGGCCCTGAACTCATCAATCCTGCTGACGGGTTTCCCTGTGGAGAACTAAGTGCTCTACCTGCCATCTCATTATTGTTAGGACCTCTAGCTGAAGGCTGAGACAATCCATGACCTGTAGCATTACCGCATGTAACATTTGACCTGGAAAACTACTCCCTGAAGCCTTAAAAGAAGAACCAAACTTCCCTCTACTATGGTAATCTGCACTTCGCAGTGAAGCCTTATGTGTAAGTGCATAGTCATCTGCTAGAGTAGCTGCTTGCTCTAATGATTCAGCCTTCTGTTCATCCAAATAGGTTTTAATGTCACATGGAATACACCTTTTGAACTCCTCAACCAGCATGAGTTGTTTCAATTTCTCATAATCCTTGTTTATCTCTTTGGATGAACACCATCTATCAAACATCATAACCTTGTTTCTAGCAAACTCAACGTAAGTCTGTCCTTCATGCTTTCTACAGTTTCTAAACTTTTGTCGATAAGCCTCGGGAACTAACTCATAAGCTTTCAGTATGACACTCTTAACCACTTGATAATCAGAGCTCTGATCAATGGATAGAGCTGCATAAACTTCCTGAGCTTTGCCTACGAGAACACTCTGAACAAGTGTAGTCCATGATTCTTCAGGCCATTTCAAATTTGTAGCTAACTTTTCAAAATGCAAAAAGAACTTATCAACCTCATTTTCTTGAAACGGGGGGAATAAGTTTCACAAATTTTGCCACATCAAATCCCTTATTCTTCTCATCACCTAGTTTCTGCTGTTTTATCTTCAGCTCTAACTCCAGCTTCTGAATATCTAATTGCCTGGATCTCAATTCCCTTTCTGTATGCTCTTTCTCTTTTTGGACCTCTAATTCCTCTTTTTGGACCTCTAATTCCATTAAGATGATTTGTTCACTCTTGACTTTTGTTTTAGGTTCAAGACTCTCATCTAAAATATTTTCATCCACTAAGTATTCTATCACAAGGTTTTGAATATGGGATTTCCTAGACAACGGGTCAATGTCAACCTGATAATACGTTGCCACCTGTATTACTTCAGATTTCTTCAATGCAAGGATATCTTCAACACTAATTGTCTGTACAAAATCCTTCACTTTGAATTCCATGACTACTAATTGTTGTGCTTTCTCTATTTACACTGAACAATAAAACAATGAACAATTTGAATTTGAATTGATACGTGAGTGATGTAAATGAGTGCTTTAGTTGCACAAGTTTCCCTTTTATCTGTTTAGGAACAACATTCCAAATGGTTAAATGAACAGATCCCGGACGAGCCCCCAATTTGTTACGAGTGGAGAGATCACACAACAATTTAAAATAGTTTTAATACTGGCAGTCTATACATATATACAAATGTTCAAAACAAGTATCATGGTATATGTTAAAAGTCTTACTTTGGTTATCACACGGATATACAATTGTTCCTGCTCCATCACATTCCTCAGAATAATATCACATATAATCCTTCACATGAAATCTCACTATGCCGACATGGCATATTCAAGTAGACAGTTTAAACTTGCCGACATGGCCAATCCATTCAGTTCACTCCCGACCTGGGCACTGATCACTTTGTGTGTTACCTTGCTTGAACAAGTCAAAAACCCAAGCTACAATTATATAACATCGTTGTTTCATTACCCCAGCTTACTTATAGACAATGGAGAGTGGTCACTGGTAAGCATAGCTTCTCAATTAAGGTGAACAGGTATTTTAGGGAATGTAAATATATTTTAGAATGACTTCATACAGAATTATTTATAAATATATATACAGAATTATGTATAGATATATGAAGGCCGACATTCTCATAACAATCAAACCTGTGGCAGATCTATTTACCGGCATCACGCTACGTGCCTAGAAGAAGTTCGGTATAAACATACCCAATAGCGTTCCCCAGGCCGACCTCCTGTTCCTACCCCACGACAAGAGGTACAAGTATGCCCTAACCGTCGTGGACGTGGCCAGTCGCTACAAGGAAGCCGAACCTTTGACCGCGAAAGACTCGACCCCGGGCGGGAGTTCATGGGTGCCGTGTCGAACCTGCTAGACAAACACGATACCAAGGTCAGGCGTGGCGCTGCCGGGGCTCATCGCAGCCAAACCATAGTTGAGAGATTCAATCGGACTTTGGCAGAGCGCTTATTTGGGCATCAGTATGCGAGAGAGATGACCAACGCGGGGAAACGATCGACTGAATGGGTAGCACGGCTACCTCAGGTGGTGTCAGCCATCAACCACGAAATCACCTGTCTCACCGGCAAGAAACCAGCCGACGCTATCAAACTAAAATCAATAGTGGCTGAGTCGTCTGCACCATTGCGTGGGAAGGAGAAACAGATACCAGATAGGGCCCTCGTGAGGTACCTCTACCAGCCGGGGGAACACGAAAGGGACACTCGGAAACGAGCCACCAATCCGATATGGTCGGTCAAAACTTACAATATAGATAAAGTGGACATCAAAGCCGACAAGCCGAACTTGTACTACTTGAGAGATGGGCCAGGGAGAGGTTTCGTTAGAGAGGAATTATTGATCATACCGTACGGTACAATGTTACCTCCTGTCAACACGTCATAGCGACACTATTGTGCCACGTGGGGTCGGGAAGTTAACTGGGGGTTCAAAAGTAGTAGATATACTGGGGCGAGATCTAAGGGCCTAACAAAAGCTTTATTTGTGAAATAAAGCTTTACAGAGGCTTTTGTTGGACTTGATCTCGGACTATCATTATATCTACTACTAACTATGATCGTTTGTTAAACAACTTTTATCCTAGGTTGCATAAAATTCTGAGATTTTAATGTTTCATAGGCAATGTAAAGTTATGAGGATTCGCAATCTTAATTTCACTTTATTTGATTTACTTCTTTGTTTGAAGTGAAATTCATCGGTACGTTTTCACTGCAAACAGACTATAGTGTGAATGTAATATTTTAGTCATTTCCATTATGCGGAAGAAACTGAATAAGAATAAAGTACTTACCATTACTTCCCGATATAGTGGCATCGTGTCAGACAATACCGCGAGCTGATGCACTGCAGATATAAAACCTGATGTGTTAAAGGTCACATGCAACCAAAAAATCAAACATAATTAAAACACAATTATCACTTATTCATGACATATAATATACATTGCTGGTTACGAAAAAATATATAAACAAAATTATAAGCGTACAATCGCAAATCGAAAGTGCAAAATTGTGTACTTCGGTTTACTTCCCAAGAAACGAAGCAGCCGGGATACCGAACCCAGTCAGAGCGGGTAGGTGTGCACTCAAGTGTAACGGCTGGTTCATTTGCAGATGCCTTCACGGCTAATTGTGTGTATATATATAGAGATGTTGGGTTTTGTAAATACATGCTCATTTTTTGTGCATAACATTTTACAATCAACAGACATCATAACATGTCATGTGTTCAAGTATCACAACTGCCTGTCTGTGTAATTACATAAGACAGAGACAGAACTCGGGCCATAAATCAATGCATTTTGTTTATGGTGTATAGCCCGATTGGTGTTAAGTTCAAATTGCATGTGGTCAGTGATAGCAGCTGTGTATTGAATATTGTCATTAGCAGACAGGCAGGCAGACACACAGGTGTCAATAAAACAAGACATTGAGTTTTGTCTGTGACAACACATATCTATATCACAGTCAGAAATTCTGTCAACGCTAAATAATGACATTGCTTTTAAGTATCGAACTGAGAAAGCGTCTCGGTAAGACTGACTGAGTTTAGTTTTACGCCGCTTTTAGCAATATTCCAGCAATATCACGGCGGGGGACACCAGAAATGGGCTTAACACATTGTGCCCATGTGGGGAATCGAACCCGGGTCTTCGGCGTGACGAGCCAACGCTTTAACCACTAGGCTACCCCACCGCCCCCGTCTCGGTAAGAAGAACGTGTGGTGAAATAGACAAATGAAATTATATAAACAGTTAATTTACTGTCATAACATATAAAAAGCTCGCGCCTGTGAGATATCAACAAAACATTAGAAAAATAGCTCACACCAAAGCCTTCACCGAGTATTCACCCGACAACCCGCTTCCAAGCTGCGCGAACCTATTTACTTGCGCACGTGCTATGAGCGCAGCCCAGCTGTTGAAACCCGTTTTCCCCAGAAAAGTCTTGGGAAAATTAGTGAAACGTTTGAACTCCGATTCCGCGAGGGTTTTTTCATCGCGTTATTTTTCAACTTTTTAAGTTGAATTTTCATTTTTGACGATTTGTTTCGGTATGTCCATACCGAAAGGTATCAGAATCTGCAAAGTTGTGTTTTACGTTGCATGTGACCTTTAACAGCTGCATGTTACCTTACGTCGGAGATGTATCCTGTTGACACATCCATGGTGCAGAATTAATATCCTATTTATTATGGCTGAGAGATGTGTTAAAATATCAGTATCATCATAAAACCAGTGGAACAGATGGAATATTTCAGAATCATCACTTTGCCGTGCAACAGAGTGGTCTAGAAGCCAGACCCCCAAAATGGTAAAAATGTGGCGCAGTTCTGGCGACCGAATGGGATGTAATTTGTCACAATCAGGAATGATTTAGCTTTGATTTAAAGCCGGTTGTCATCAGCTACCGTGCGTGACTACCGTGCAGGGGCCCTTTTAAGGTGCAGCATATCATGTCTGTTATGGCAATATTTAACCGATAGCTGGATGGTTTAATGTAATAACTCTGGTTTGGATAGACCGATTTTCATCAAAATAGTAGTTTTGGAATACTCAGACCATAATATATATTGTGGACAATAATATTACATATATGCTCATCGCCAAAATATTTAATAAGGTCAATTTTAATAGAAAGGGCATTTGAAGAGAAAATATGAGTTGAACTTAACAAATTCAACTTAATTTTTCCAAAATTATATTTTTCTGATTCAACTGTATCATTTGAATATGACATATACCTTTGGTTGGCACTGTATTCATGAAAAAACATTACAAGGAAACAAAAGGTGGTACTTTATATTTAGATCAGCAAAATATTACTTAATGTGTGTTCAACAGTAACAGCTCCATGCTTTACATAGCATCAACGATACCAAATATGTCGAAGATACTGTTGGACTATCATTAAAATCACACAACATAACAAAAAGCTCTTAAATGAATAATTTTATTATTCCAGATGTTTCCAAAGCCATGACTAAAAAGAATAGTTCTAACGAATGAAACCCAATAATATCTCCGGTATCATCTAGTGTTTTAAGCATTTCATAACTACATCTTGAATATCGTGAAATTGGTTGTCTCATCAATCTTAGCCAATATGAAATAACCCGACATCGGGCGTTAATAAACAGTGGAAAATGTCCACATTCAGCTAAAATAACCTTGTTCGCAGTTCTGTAGCCAACACGCAACAAGAACTTACAAAACTTTGAATGTACCTTTTCAATATTCTTGTTTATGTTAATGCCCCATATTTCAGAGCCATACAACAAAATTGGTTGAATTTTTCCATCAAACAATTTAAATGATGCATGGATCGGTAATTCTTTATATTTGCATATGAATTTCTTTATGACATGTAGGGCTCGTTCAGCTTGCATAGATAATGTTTCACAGGCTCTGGAGAATATATTTCTACACGAAAATATAATACCTAAACATTTGTAATATGACACCACCTCCAATTTTTGGCCATTAAGGAACCATTTTTCACTTTTAGAGATTTTACCCCCATTTTTAAAAACCATTACTTTAGTTTTACTAATATTTATCTGAAGACCCCATTTCAAACAATATTCATTTAGAGTATCTATCTTGCATTGTAACTGGACAACAGAATCGGCAAGAATCACGACATCATCTGCAAATAGCATTATTGCAAGATCTCTGATATGTTCGTTAATAAATACACCTCTCGTATCATTTAATAACATTTCCTTAACAAGTTCTTCAACATATAACAGGAAAAGTACAGGTGATAGAATGCAACCTTGCCTCACTCCGGCATATGTATCAAATATATCACTCATTTGAAATTTACTGGTTCTGACAGATGCTCTCACATTGGTGTACATATTACGTAAAAGACGTTGGAGTTTGCCATGTATACCTGACTGTAGTAGTACATATAACAGTTTTGACCTATTAACGGAATCAAACGCTTTCTTAAAATCTACGAAAAGACAATAAAACTTCCCCCCTTTCTTCCGCAGATATTTATGGATAATACTGTGGAGAGTAAATATATGGTCCGTAGTTGAATACTCTTCTCGAAATCCCGCTTGGCACTCAGATAAAAGTTCACGAGTGGAAATCCAAGCCTTAATGCGATTATCTAATATAGTGGTAAATATTTTGTTTAGTGTATTCAATAATGCAATACCTCTATAATTGTTTGGATCACCCCTTTCACCCGACTTATGCAGAGGTACAATCAATCCTACATTCCAGGAATCTGGAAAAACGCCGCTGTCTAGAACTTGGTTAAACAGACTATTCATAAAAGGAAGCAATAAAGAAATACATTCTTTAAAAACTTCAACTTGAATACCATCTACCCCGGGTGATTTTCCACATTTCAGACCTTTTACTGCACACAATATCTCGTTATCAGTTATACGATTACCAAGGTATTCACCAGAAGTAATACAATCCTCAGAGTCATTAAAGTTGTGATTACTTGTATAGCTAAGAACATGTTCCCCAAAGGAATTATCAATGTTATTCGTATCTCCAGGGAGCAGATTTTTTAAATAGTTAAACCATTCGTCAACTGATATATTTTCAGATATATTTTCCCTACAAAAACAATATTTCTTTCTAGATTTCCAGAAATGTCGACAGTCTTGTTTCTTTGCAGCATCAACAATTTCGTTTAAAATGCTTTTTTCATAATCTGCTTTCTTTCTATCACAAAGTGTTTTAAAATCCTTCTTTGCCCTTAGATAATGTTTACAATGCAGTGAGTTATTTGATTTTCTGAATCTATTTAGTAAAACATACTTATGTCTTTTAGCCTGTTCGCATTCACGGTCGAACCACCTGGGCTGTACACGTGTGTGCTGTGGGCGAGCGCGTGACCGTGAGTGTGCACGTGTTCTCGTGGGTCGGTGTGTTCTGGGTGCATGCATGGCTCTACGGATAAAGTCATTCAGCGATGTAATAGCACCTTCAACACTGTCATGTAATACATCATGAAATATTATGCTGAATTCATAAATATTATCTGAAATGTATTGAATAAACTCACCCTTACGGCTAGCGTCCCATAGCTCTGTCTCAATGTTGTGTACCTCTGCACGCGCATGCTCGGCGTGATTGCTGTCACGTGTCATGTCATGTGATGTTTTCATATCTACTATTACAGGCAAGTGGTCCGATTCGGATTGCGCTAGAATATCAAAGTTCTCGAAATATCTATATAAACATGAGGAAACCAAACAATAATCCACAACACTGTTCCCTTGGTGTCCAATGAATGTAAATTCTCCATATTTATCGTTCCCGTTTCTACCATTTAGAACATGTATGTTAAAATTGCGGCATATATCAAGGAGTTTTAATCCCTCTGAATTGACTATTTTATGTTTGGATGATCTAGGAATGTTCAATGGATCACTCTCATAGTCTATATCTTCAATTGGTAAATACTCAGTGGAGTCATGTTCTATATAACACTATTGTCGCCTATACGGGCATTAAAATCTCCAAATAAAACAAGCGATGCATCGGGATGTTCTCGGGTTAAAGTATATAGTCTACTCTCAAGGAGTCCGATTCCTGAAAGTCCTACATCAACGGAGTTCTGTGTATCAGTCACATATACGAACCCAAATATCGTGGGTTTATTGGCGAGGTTGTTCATAATGTCGCTTCTGAAAAATATACAGTGTGACCACTCGTCGTGTATACGGGTGAATCTTGATGGGATAGGCTGTCTCACATACACAGCGATACCGCCACTGAATCGTCCGACAGAGTAGATGCGTTCTCGCACACACTGGTAGGAGATATATCCTGGAAACAGAGTAGCAAAATCTACTGGGTTCTTTGCCCACGTCTCCACGAAAGCGATGACATTAAATTGTTGACATAACCCTGTGAGGTTAGCCAATTGACTTAATTTAGAATTAAGGCCATTTACGTTCCAACATAGAAATGTATTATAATTACTTTTTTCACCGTTGTTATCGTTATCATTGCCATTAATTGTTGATATTGTCTTATTGAGTTTTCCATCTGTAATGAAATGTGTACTTAGCTTCGCACGGGCCGCTGATGCCCGGCCTCGGCCACCTCGCTAACTATGCTGTGAGTTGTCCAAAGAGTCTCGTCGTCTGCTATACTGGCCCGGGGACTCTCGTCGCGTGCCAGACCGGTCCCGTGCCCGAGAGGGAGTGGGTGAAGCACGGCTCGCTGGGGGGATCCGCCGTCTTCCTACCTCACGCAATGAGTCCTTATCCCAGTCATATGTGTAGACCGTGTTATTAACCACGAGTTTGTCATAAGATATATAACAATCTTCCCCCTTTTCTCTGTATGTTTGCAGAAACGTCCCCAGTTGTCTCCGTGTGTTCCTTACGGCCTGGGTGAAGTCGGGGGATACCCGAACCTCTCTGTTACCACTAAGTTTTTCCTTGGCTATTTTACTGACATATTCTCTATCTTTAAAAGCAGAGAATTTCACAATTATGGGCCGTGGGTGTCTCTTGGTGGGAAGGCGGTGAGCACGTTCAATGGGTATACAGTCGGCACGGCTTGACTCTACTTCAAGTTTAGTTTTCAGAAAGTCTCTCACCTTTTCTTAACCATTTGGCCATCTAATAAAGTAATGTATGTCGATAACTACCCCCTCTTCAAGGGTAAATAGGTACCCCACATCATGGGGGGTTCTCTATGCAAAGCGTCACTATAGAAATAGCCTGAAATATGGATAGCACATTTCGGAGCGGGGCATTTTTGTATCAAAATACTTGAAAATACGGTTTGGAAATATTATTATCGTCTTCCTTATCCATTTGGCCATCTAATAATGTGGAAAGAGTCGCTCCCTTTTCCCTCTTCAACAGCCCATCGATGTGCATATTCCACAGACCAATTGGCTTTAAATCTCTGATACAGTCTACAAATAGCACCATGACTCACGTTAAAACGGACAGCAACCTGCCGCTGAGTTTGACAAGAATACAAAAGGCTTATAGTCTGACCCCTTTCAACAAGTATCAAAAACAGTCTCATTTTAAGCTGCCTGAACAGTGAACGACAGTGAAAAAGTCATCAATGCATGTGCACTGACCTCCGCTTTCCATGGATAGAGAGACTTGCACGTACAAATCATTTACATGAAGTGGCAGGTGAATTTCCATATTGACAATTTGAATACAAAATGTGCCATTTGTAACAGAATGTATTGGGCGTTAAAGAATGTAATAATGACATTTCAACGGCCTGATGTGTTTTTCCTTACTGTTAAGAAAGTTTGTAAAACATTCAGTTTTATATATTTCAAACAAAACCGAAGATTTTACAACTTTAAAAAATAGTGCTATCACAAGCTTAACCCTTCGTTAATGAAAGACTGAGCCTTAGTCTAGCTGTACGCTTGCTGTTACAGACGAATACATAGACTGAATCACATTCGACATTTTAACAGGGAGACCACATTGTTTAGAACATGTAAACGTTTATTTTAAAGGGACGGTGGGGTAGCCTAATGGTTAAAGCGTTGGCTCGTCACGCCGAAGACCCGGTTTCGAATCCCCACATGGGCACAATGTGTGAAGCCTATTTCTGGTGTCCCCCGCCGTGTTGCTGGAATATTGCTAAAAAGCGGCGTAAAACCAAATTCAGTCAGTTTATTTTAAAAAGCTATTGTGAAGTCAAAGGCAACAGAGTGTACCCCTTGTATACAAGCACCTGCTTGTTTTTCACATATCTTGTTATTATTTTCTTATCCCTGTAGGATCATGCAGAGGACCATGTTTTGTGCACTATTATACTTTCACTCCAAGTGCAGGCACTCCCAAATACCCTTTGTGTTTATTATATGTATCATAAACTTACATTTGTGTGTAAATAAATGTCACTTATCGCGTTATGATATAGATGGTTTCGTTTGTTATAATGTACCTCATAGTTGTGCTCTCTGTGTGCACCGCATGCATTTGTATGGTTTTGTACGCTTTAAGCACTTTTGCGGACGCATCACGACGGGAGAACAAAACATGAATGGGCTCTAACGAAATACTAACCCTATGTCATGAATCGAACTCCGTTTTTTCGGGTGAGTGAATTGAGTTTTACGCCGCTTCAAGCAATATTCCAGGAATTTCAGTAATGTGTATAGTACATATGTCGCAGGGTTGTAAAACACGACCACTGGGCTGGTGTTCAATCTCTTTATTATGCCATTTGCCATTTCCATTTGGTGTTTGTCAAACACGAGCGTGCCATAAACCTGTAATTAGGGAAATTGCTGCCACTGCCAGCATGGTGTGTCTTTATAAATTAATACGACAAGTAAAACTATTATGACATTTTAAATAATTATTAGGTGTAAATAATTATGAAAGTTAATGGTTACTAGACCATTAATAAATATAATTATTTGAATACAGGTTTACACCTGACTTAATTATGAGAAATTGTTTTAATATTAACAATTCAAACAAACCTCTAATTAGGGAAATTACATAGAGGGCTGCCACTGCCAGCGTGGTGTGTGCCGGGCACATGGCACATGCAGCTTTTATATCACCTGAGTGCACAGACTGCAGGAGCAGCATGTGCCAGAGCCCAGGATGTACCTGCCGGCAGCCAGCTAATCTGTATGGCAAGCTGTTAGGGACAAAAATTGTAAAATGTGCCAGAGGTGCTGTGCTGTACATTGTATGAACAATTGAATCTGTGACACATACATACTCAGCAGCCAAAAAAAATGTCAGTACGAATTCAAAATTAGATAGGCACTGTAATCAAATCATTACAGAAATGGACATAATAAGCGGATCACAAACATCTTTTGTGTACAATATCCTGATACATCAATGAATAACTCAGCACAATTTCAAGACATTACGTGAACGTTTGCAGTCCTTTCAGACTCTTGACTTCAGTATCTAGTGTGACCACCACGAGCGGCAATAACTGCAGTACAGCATCTATGCATGGAGTGCACCAATCGATTGATGAAGGCCATTGGCACCTGGAACCACACTCTGAGAAAGGCCTGGCGCAATAAATCGGCTGTGTTGAGCTTTGGTATGACATTATTCAGTCTCCTCTGAGTTTCATCCCAAAGATGTTCAATTGGGTTTAAATCAGGACTAAGGGCTGGCCACAGCATAATGTTGACACCGTTGTCCTGTAGGGAGTCCTGTGTACCTCTGGCAGTATGGGCCCGGGCGTTATCGTGGTGGAAAATGTTGTGACGTGCGAAATGTGGTATGACGTGGGGGTCGAGAGGTTGGTCGATGTAGAGCACCGCTGTGATGCCGCCTCATCTCCCTGGACCAAGGTTCTGGAACACCACAGGACCCACTCTCTGCTTCAGGCCTATTCCACCCCATACCATGATGCTTGCAACTCCCCATGAGTCTCTTTCCATAACACATTGGTCTGAGTAACCCTATCCACATCGTCGCCATATTCTTGTTCTGCCATCTGCAGTTGATACGCAGTACCGACTCTCATCTGTGAATAGAACAGTTCTCCATTGCCTGTATCGCCAGTTTTGGCGTTGTAGGGCAAACTGTAGACGTTCACGCCGATGACGAGGGGTGAAGATAGGTCCAATGGAGGTTCCGCTGTTAAAACGTCGGCGTACTGTATCAGTACTGATTGGTCTTCCGTGTGTTTCCACTGTCTGGCGTGCTGTTTCGGATGCCTGCATGAAGGGATTCTATACATGCTCTCGCACAATATTACGGTGTTGTCGTCTTGTGGTCACCCTTGGTCTGCAAGTACGGGGGCGATCATTTATGGTGTTAAACCTTAAACAAATAATACATTTCACGCTTTGCTGATAAAACGAGATATTTAACCAATAATTATGATAAACACACGATATATGTTTAACGAAGTGTGGAACATTGCAATGGTTTTTCATTTCACGTAAAAAGTCAGCGCGAGATTTCTGTAGACAACTGGTGAGATACAGAGGGGTCGAATTACCTCCAGCCACAGCCTGGGAATACAATGACGGAGACTTGCCGCCAGTCTTGGTAACCCAACCCTCCCCAGGTTATGAATCGGAATTTCTGCTTGGGTTGGCAAAATCAAAACAAGGTAATTTAACTAAAAGGTCACATGCAACCAAAAAACAAACATAATTAAAACACAATTATCATTTATTCATGACATATAATATACATTGATGATTATGAAAAATAAAATCAACAAAATTATAAGCGTACAATCGCAAATCAAAAGTGCAATATTTTGTACATGGGTTTACTTCCCTCGAAACGAAGCACCCGGGATACCGAACCCAGTCAGAGCGGGTAGGCGTGCACTTAAGTGTAACGAAGTCTTTCATTGGCTGGTTCATTCGCCGATACAATCAGGGGTCTTTGTGCGTGTATAGAGATGTTGGGGTTTGTAAATACATGCTCATTTTTTGTGTATAGCATTTTGAAATCAACAGACATCATAAAATGTCATGTGTACAAGAATCACACCTGCCTGTCTGTGTAATTACATAATGTGACAGAGACAGAACTCGGGTGCACGAGCCATAAATCAATGGGTTTTGTTTATGGTGTATAGCCTGATAGGTGTTAAGTTCAAATTGCATGTGGTCAGTGATCGAAGTTGTGTACTGCATATTGTCATTAGCAGACAGGCAGGCATACACATAGGTGTCAACAAAACAGACAGTGAGTTTTGTCTGTGACAGAGACACATCTATATCACAGTTAGACATTCTGACAATGGTAAATAATGACGTTGCTTTTAAGTATCGAACTGAGAAAGTGACTCGGTAAGAAGAACGTGTGGTGAAATAGACAAATGAAATTATATAAACAGTTAAATCGGTAATCTACTGTCATAACATATATAAAGCTCGCGCCTGTGAAATATCAACAAAACATTAGAAAAATAGCTCACATTAAACCCTACTCCGAGTATACACCATTCTCTTCCCACAGAGGTTACTTGCCATATTTTCCTACGAACCTCTGTTCTAATACGACCCTTTCATGGTGCGAGTGTTCAGGATTCGTGATTGGTTGCAATCAGATTTAGTTGTGCAATCAGCGACGTTGTTTCAAAAGTGATCATTCGCAAGGCCTCGGTAATTTCCGTATGCTTCGGGAAAACTAAAACCTCTTCCCCTGCGCGATGCGCAAACGTTTCTTCTAGACAGAACTCAGTCATGTAAATGGCGAATCAATGGCTTCGCCATCGCCCTCGTTGACAACAGACAAGCTGGCCATTAAATGTCTTGTGTGTTCCCGGCTGAGGAGGGATATTTGTGGCCCCACATTTGCTTGCATTAGTCAAGTTGGATCTAAGTCGATTAACGCGTTCTGATTGGATAGAAAGAAGGGAGATAATTCGTTTTGCGATTTTTTTTGCCACTAGAGGATTTTACGAGAACCGGAAAATATGGCCGTAGTGGAACAGAGGTTCGTAGGAAGATATGACAAGTAGCCTCTGTGGGAAGAGAATGAGTATACACCGCCAGCGAAGGTTTTCCGTCTTCAAATGTCGCTTCCAAGCTGCGCGAACCTATTCACTGCGCATGTGCCATTAGAGCTGTGCAGCGCAGCGCAGCGCAGCACAGCTGTTGAAACCACTTTTCACCCCGGCTGGGGTGAATGTAGTGAATCGTTTGAAATCCGATTTCGCGGGGTTGTTTTTCATCGCGTTCTTTTTCAACTTTATAAGTTGAATTTGCATTTTTGATAATTTGTTACTGTAAGCTTCCGGTATATCGATGATCTAATATCATTCAATGACCATCAAATAGCCAATTGCATTCCACTGATTTACCCACCTGAACTTGAAATTAACGGGACAAGTGAGACCGCCTCCAGTGTTACATATTTAGATCTATGCATAAAGATTCAGAGTGACAAAAATCTCTCCACAAAGCTGTATGACAACAGGGATGATTCCAACTTCCCAATAGTCAACTTCCCTTTCATGTCGAGCAATATTCCAACAGCTCCAGCTCCTACATTTCACAATTTACAATCGAGCGTGCTCTTTTTATAAGGATTTCAAAGAGGGTTATACCACTCTTGCTCAGATGTTGTTTGATCAATGTTACAATATTCGACGCCTCAGTAAAGCTTTCAAGAAGTTTTATAGCAGACATGTGGAGGAAATTTTCGAATTTGATGCATCAGTGACAAATATGATGTCCGATGCAATACCCCTGTGTTGACTTATACCATACGTTCTCGAATTACTTCAGGTGAACAATTGACAAAACTTAGCATATGTTTTTGACGGGTGCCACCGGTGGGGCAGGATACGCTCACCTTTTCGCGAACACCTGGTATCACCACTATTTCATAGTGAGTCATAAACACATGCTCTGTCATCATATCGCAACGTGACAATCACTGGATTGTCTGGTCTTGACTCGATTTGTTTACAAACAACATCATACAGCTGTAATACTGCTGAAACAAAAATATACCCATGATATAGTCACAACTGTACAATCGACTCTGCTTTAAGCAGAGATTTCTTATGGATGTGGAAAGGGTTCTACCGCTTCTATTTGATATGTTGTTGCTGCATAATAATCACAAATATTTTCTATACGTCAGTCAAGGTGTGTATGTGGTGACATTTGCTTCACACGAGTTGACGACGTGATCTACACGACGGGGACTGTAACAATACGTAACAGTCGGGGGACGTATCTACACGCATATTCAATAACAAGAGTGTTCCGGCGTTAAACAATATATTAGGGTATCATTCATCCTACTTCCTTTACACCCGTGAAGATCCGGGTTAGAAGTGATCTTCAGTAACCCATGCTCGTCGTAAGACAGGATCGGGTGGTCAGACTCGCGGTCTTGGTTGACACATGTCATCGTATCCCAGTTGCGTAGATTGATGTTCATGCTGTTGATCACTGGATTGTCCGTTCCAGACTCGATTATTTACAGATTGCCGCCATATAGCTGTAATATTGCTGAGTGTGGCGGAAAGCTAAACTCAAACTCAAACTATTTCCTATAATGCCAAACTTCACATCGATAGCAGCAAGTGTTATCCAATGTATCATGTTGACGGCATTACACTTGCTGTAGAGAATGGTATTGTTTCTGTAAACATGGTATCAATCCAAGGGAGGTAAGTTACTCTCAGTGTATTGTAACAAATAAATAATACACTACATAGATCCTCGAGGAAACATGTGTTTGATCTGCAATATGGGGAATATTGCTAAAAGTGGCGTAAAACCATACTCACTCACTCACATATCGCTCTGGGTCGATCTTTGTTGCATTGAAGTCGGCAGTGAACACTGCCCAATGCTCACTCACAGACCCAATATAGGAGTGAGTGAGTGAGATAAAGTTTATAGTCATATCGGCAGTATTTCAGTCTCATCGTGAGTAAAACTAGTTATAAATTCATGATAAATGCAGTTAATTTTTAAAAACCTGTCGACGATGGATAGTAAAAATAAATAGAATATCACTGAAACAAGAAATAAAACTGGCATTTATCACTAAATTTGATAGCAATCAGGACAACACAATATTTAAGAAAACCGGGCTGAGTATCGCCAGCAACTGAAAGTTGATCACCATACTTGGGACCATGTGGACTTGAAGTGCTTTGCTATCTACATGGACCCTAGCTGGATTTACACCATCTCTTCAATCCCTGACGACTCTACTAAGTTTTAGCCATCATTTAAAACATAAAAATACTACGATTAAAAGTTTGGTAGAGCAAAATTGACCTTGAACGTTGTGGGACTTACGTACGTACTCAGGAGGACAATAATGTTACAATACTTTATCCCCTCGAGAATACAGCCACTAACAATTTCGGTTGCTAATTCTACCGAATATAAAATGCAATGTATCTATGTACAGCATTATCAATCAAAATGTGTGCAATAATTCAATTTCTTTTTAAAAACCAAGACTCTAAGTATTAAATATTAACTTACGTTAAAATTATCCTTCAAGGAAGAAACTTTGGAATAGTTATCTTTTGTGATGGAAAAATCAACACATTTAAGCAGGACATGACCGTGATTCTTTCATCACAAGACTTTGTGTGCTGGCGATTAGGTGCCTGATTCTGAGGGTGTTGGTTTGAATCCCAGATGGGACTCAACCCAACAAAGGTAATAGAATCTGTACTTTACTAAGAAAGTGTAATCCCCAAATATAACATATGTTACATTTGACCACTTTCTAAATGGCATTGTGTAATCATAGTTTTCGGCCGTGGGAGCCGTGCCAATTTACATTTATCAGAGGGGTACACAAAGTCCGCCGTCTAGACTATCAGTTGTCCGACTTACATTTTGTGGAAGTCGCGGTGGCTGAGCGGGTAAGGCGGCTGACCTTGTGTGCTGTCGATTAGGGGCCTGACCCTGAGGGTGTGGGTTCCAATCCCGAATTGGACTATTTGTCTATATTTATAGTGTTTGTAAAAATATATTTAAGGCTTTTTATATGGCGTTTGTTTCCGCTGTGAATAATTTTGAGCTGTAATCTAGAGGATGTTGTTCTGGATCCAATGACAGTGGCACAAGCAACTGCGCCACCATCCTTGGATCCGTCTGTATGTAACGAATTGTATGTATTATGTTTACTTCGTAATTGATTAAATTCTTCTTCATACTGAATTTGGTTGGTTTCTGATTTCTTGAATGTTGTCAGTGTTAGGTCTACTTGTGGACTCACGAGTTGCCAAGGAGGAGAAGAAACCAGACGGGAAGGAGATATATTTCCGAGCTCAGTGCCAGCAGCAGAAAGGAAGGTTTGATTCTTATTCCTAGAGGCGGAATAAGCGAAGACTTCTTGTTGTACATATATCTTCATACAGTTGATTAAAGACACAGTTATATGCATGGTTGGATTCATTAGAATATAGTTTAGCGACAGACTGCAAAGATAGTTTTACACGTCGTTGTTTAAGAGAAGGCTCAAGGACCTCGACGTAGAGACTATCAACAGAAGTTCTAAAGGATCCAAGACAAAGCTTTCAACCTTGCATCCTCGATAATCTCCAGGGTACACGTTCCGATAAATCTCCACTATATCCTGGATGCATCTACGGCTCGAGCCGATGATTTTATTACCTCCCTTGGTTGGCTTTTTATCCAATCAGGTGTCTACGCTGGGAAGTTGAGCGTACCAATCACAACTCACTTTCGCTTTTTAATTATCTAACCGATTAAACTTGGCAACACATATTGTTGCAGAGGTACTCTGAAAGAGGTAGAAGGAGTTCTTGCATGTGTTTTTCAGACCTGTCAAATTGTCTGTATGTTTTCCCCCTCAAATCTGCCACCGCTATCTTTGTTGACACTGGCAAGCTCGGTTGTAACGCCGGCTTGTCTGATTGGATACCGTGAGAATGCGTAGCCAGTAAAGTCATCGGCTCGAGTCGTAGATGCATTCAGGGTATAGTGGAGATTTATCGGAACGTACACCCTGGAGATTATCGAGGATGTAGACCTTGGCGGTAGACATAATCTAATAGTTCAGGTTGCAGTTACCTTCCCCACCATATACGATGGAGCCGTAATCAAGTTTCGAGCAGATGACTGAACTGTATAAGTGTAGGAAGGTAGTTTGAAGTTGAACGACGTTTAACAAGCCAAGTGGCTTAATAAAATCATGACTCTATGAAACTCTTCTACACTAGAAATGTCAAACTAGAGTATAGAGTGATAGCCAATTTGATGGCTTGAAGGAATTCAGCAACAATTCCATCTGAAGCAGGTGATATATGTTTTACTCAATGTGTCATTTGAACTATCAGCTCCTGCTCGGAAAATATTTGGGAACATTTTCTCATCTGAGAATAACAATACTGGATCTGCTATACTCCCATCGTCCTCAACTATGTCAGCATTATCGACAAGTGACAGTAAACTGGAAACGTGTTCATTTAGAAGATAAATAGTTACGTTTGTGAAATTTCCGGATTCATCGTAATCCAACACCCCCAAATTTAGTTTAAAACCGACGGCGTTAGCACCCGCAAATTTAGTTTAAAACCGACGGCGTTAGCCGGAGGTTTTAAACGCTTAAATTTGCGGGTGTTGAATTACGATCGATCCCGGAAATTTTACAAACGTAACTATTTATCGATATTGTAAACCATAATTACAGAGAAAACTCTTTCGTAGGGCAGGGCTATCGGTCGCAATTAGGTCAGTAAATCACACGCTGGAATTCGTTGACCTGACAAGGAGAACTTTTCAGGGATTTCGAACACTATTCGACAAGGGTAATTAACCAATCAGATTGCGGAAAACACTCACTACCGGTTTACAATCCATGTTTGACCGGACATAGTGCTAGATCTTTATCCGGGCTGTTGCCCCACAATTCTCCGGAATGACTTAGGATCATTTCTAGCGTCTATCAATCTCATTTTCATCAAAAATGATCGCTTAAATAGTACTCTCAATCCTCTAAAAACTCACAAATATGTCCCATAATACATATAGCTATAGGATCTGTATTTGTCCCTTTCTGCCGATCTGGCTGCAATTGTAATTTTAAAGGAGTTTTTATGCACACTTCTAGCATAATCAGCTGCTGCCTGGTACAACTCAGCAATACAAGAAATAGAATTATCAACATCTGAAGAATAGTGTTATAAGTGTCATACATATGACCAGTGTGCCCTAAACGAGCTGTGGCAACGAGATGAGAATCGGTTGCCTTTAGCATTTTGGTCAAGAAATTAAATTGTCTCTGTCTGGCCGAAGAAGAAGTGCAGATTCTAGTACTTTTGTTACGTTCAGTCCCTTCCGGGATTCGAACCCACACACTCAGAAGCACCTAATCCCCAGCACACAAGTTATCGATATTATACGTCTGACTCCTTCAGTTCACCCAGGACATTTCATGATTGTGACACAAATGTGTATGGATTTCAACTACTGCATTTATGTAAACAGTTTGGAATCCACATTGTCAACGGAAGAAGGATTTCATATTCTCTGAGTAATTACACATTTATTTCACATTCAGGGACCAGTATTAATTGTTGACTACTTTATTGTATCAAGTGAGATGTTCAACGAATTGTGTGATCTGGAAGTGATTCCAAGAACAGAGTCCGATCACATGCCCTTTGTGTGTACTTTTCCAAACTTATTCACAGGTGCAGAAAATGAAACTACAGCACCAAGTTGAAGAGGATTCCTAGATTCAAGATATCCAGTACCTTTTCAAATGATGTCAACTATCTCTGTCAGTCACAAGATATGCTAGTCAAATTTCACTGTCGCTTGAATACAGATATTAATTCAGCAGTGGCAATGCTCAATGACATACTAGCATCGTGTGTCCAGGAACAGAAACCTAAGAGGAAGGTACAGCTGCATGGTTTGTCATTGATTGCGAGAACCTGAAACTAAATAAGAGTAAATTGTTGAATGTGTTCAGACACTGTAGAAGCAAAGAAAACCTCGTAAACTACATAGATGCCAAGTCATAATTTAGAAAATGCTGTGATCGTAAGAAAGTTGAAATGGATGGTAACATTGCTAAATACTTAGAACATGCCGCAACATATGGAGACTGTAAAGAGTTTCGGGACACTGTGAAATGAGTAATGAACTATAAACGCTCGTCATGTCTTGTAAATACGCAAACTCTATATACATACTTCAAAGATTTGTTGAACCCTGTGCGTGCTGATGTGAACGGCTCATTTGATGAACTTGTCATGGAATATATAACAAACCATTACTGTGAACACTGTGAACATTCTCTTGGGAGTGATCTGCTGTCTGATGCAATCACTGATGACGAGATCCTGCAAGCTATAAAACAACTTAAATCTGGTAAGTCTCCTGGTGATGATGGCATACCTCGGAGTTCTTCAAAGCCCCTCAAACGTCACTTTTCTTATTTCTGAATCCACGTTTCAATAAAATCTTAGATACAGGACCGTTTCCAGATGCGTGGAATGTAGGACTGATATTGCCGATATTCAAGACTGGATCTTCTCTTTACCCCAATAGCTATAGAGGAATTTTGCAGCTTAATGTGGCTGGAAAACTATTCACATCTGTGCTGGGAACCAGATTACGAACATGGACTGATTTAAATGAGGTTCTCCTTGAAGCCCAAGCTGGTTTTCGCCCAGGATATTGAACAGTTGATAATATCTTCACCCTTCAAGCATTATGTTCAAAATACCTTTGTAAAAAAGGTGGTCGTTTCTACTGCGCTTTTATTGCTTTTAATTCATGGATGCCATGGTAAAATATATTCGACTGCAAAACTTAACCAATCCTTCTTTATGGCTTCGAGATTGATTTAAACATATTTTATTCACAAATGTGAAAGGGATTGGGGACAAGTTATCCAACTTAAAATACCCGCTCCCTAATATTTGCATACATACAGTTTCAATTATATACATCTTAGGAAAGAATACAGAGAAGAGATAGGAAAGTAAAAGAGAGAAGAGAGGAAGGGACACGACTTATGTGATCACTCAAAACGTTTTGATTGATGAATAAAAGTTTGCACACATTTGAAAATACATTCATTCTGTTGAATAGTCAGGTCAGGACTTCCACGTAACATTAGTGACAATGTTATTGAAGAATCGCGTTTTACAATATTATAATATTTAACATTAATATCCCTCTTTGAATGTTGTACAGTTTACATTCTAATAGGAAGTGATGTACATTTTCACAAGCATTGTCACAGTAACAAGAAGCAGAATGTTTCATGTTGAAACGATACAGATCGTAACTTAACTGACTAATCGTATATCTCAACTTTGTGTGAATAATATTAATTTTTCTAATACCAAACGAGTAATATGATGGAGCTACAGGTTGCTCACACTTTAAATACGACTTAAAACTTTTTTTAATGAAGGTCGATTTCTTTCGGTTTCAGAAATATTATTCCATATTATAACAGTTGATGGAAAAAAGGAATCATACGAAAGTCTTAACCTTGCGGAAGGAAGGATAATATTGTGAGCATTCCTAAGGTTATAGTAAGATCTGGATCCCACACTATCTGGAGTAATATCTTTTAAGTATAAAGGAGCTAAATTATTTTGAATTTTATAAAATAGACAAAGTTTTCTTCTTTTCCTTCGTTCATCCAGTCTTTCCCACCCTGTCTCATAACATATAATTTCCCGTGAGGCATATCTAGGAAGACCCGTAACTATTCTGGCAGCTTCTAACTGAAGTTTCTCTAAGTTTTACGGTACAACCATCCCATAATTCAGAAGCATATTCAAAGTGTGGTCTGATAAATATCTTATAAATATTGTCGATTGTATTTCTGTTTAGTGAATATTTCAATTTGGCATTGATGATGTCATTTTGGAGCACGACTTGATAATTTGATTAGTGTGACAAGACCATTTGCCGTTTGCTTCAAATGTTATTCCGAGGTGTTTATGATTGTTTACCAAATTAATTTGCATTCCGTCAAATATAATTTCAATTCTTCAGTTTCATCAATCATGGAAAACAACACTGCTTCTGTTTTTTCAGGATTATATGAGACCAACCAGATTTTGCTCCAGCTATGTAAAATGTTTAAATTGGCATTAAGAGAAGTTTCGATTTCTTTAGTACTTTTCTGTGATTTTCCAAGCGAAGTGTCATCAGCAAAAAGTCTTGTTACACAATCTAATTTATCAGCAATATCGTTAAGGTGTCAGCCCGATCTGTCGACACATGAAAAATAGGATGTTGCTAACCGTCGACAAAACAAAAAAACCGGAGTGTCGACATCGCGTGGTCAACATACCGTGACGGTGTTAATTAATGAAAGAGAATGTTTGCTTAGTGGTTTGCAAGTGGCTATGGTGGCTACAGCTATGCTCGTTTCATGAGTAAATGAACTAAGTTGATTAAAGAGAATGTCTTTTTAACAATTTGCAAGAGAATTAAGGTTGCAAAAACAGACTATTATTTTACGTTATGCGAGTGGAAGGATTACCATTTTGGAGTTTAACATGCAACAACATCCGGAAAGAAACAGAGCTTACAAATTATTTTGTGATATTGGAGTAGAAGGATTATCGAAATGCTGTTGTAAACATTTAGCATTTGGGTATATATAACAGATCATCAATATTTTGCCAACTTGGAATCATTTTGAAAATGATGGACACAGAACTAACAATAATTTGGAAGGTTGGCACAACAAAATCCCGTCCGTAGACGTCGCTACCGAATCATCGACGCTAGGATTCGATCCTTGAAAGCCGACCTTCTTGCCGACAGACTTACTGACTTGCATTACACAGACCATGTGTCAGAGTTGCTTCTTCTTGGCTGAAAATTCAGATTACTTTTGTGCAGATATAAAGGAGTTTTGGCAAGAAGAAATAACTGGACTCATCTTTTATATATTTATTACTTATACACCTGCAGAAATCACTTATTTATATAAAACACACACACAAATATATTGTGTGAGCTTTATGAAATATATATACAAATATGTTATATTGTGTGACATATGATACATGCATGATACATGCATGTTGTTATACTGACTGAATAAATATATTGTCTACTATATATATCACACTCTGTTTTAATTGGTTTGTTAATTTCGAGAACAGTGGGAGTGAAGTCACCCCTCCCTTTTCCCGGACTGTCGACAAGTAATTTGGACGGATTATTTCTTTGAAATACACAATGCCATTTAGAAAGTGGTCAAATGTAACATATGTTATATTTGGGATTACACTTTCTTAGTAAAGTACAGATTCTAGTACTTTTTTGTGGGTTGAGTCCCGTCCGGGATTCGAACCCACACCCTCAGACTCAGGCACCTAATCGCCAGCACACAAAGGCAGACGCCTAGACCGCTCAGCCACCGCGGCTTCCACTAAAAATGGAAGTCGGACAACTGGTAGTCTAGACTGCGGACTTTGTGTACCCCTCTGATAAGTGTTAATTGGCACGGCTCCCACGGCCGAAAGCTATGTGGATTATTTCTTGTTGTCGACAGTCCGGGCATAAACCATCGTTAACACAGACCAAGAATGAATAGGGTCCCAGTACTGATCCCTGGGGGACGCCAGCCGTTAAATACCTGGGCTTGGATATAGCTCCATTTACAAAGACGTGTTGACTGCGATCACTTATGTAACTCGAAATCCATTGTAAAAGCTGGCCTCTAATACAGTACTTCTCTAATTTAAGTACAAGCCCTTTGTGCCACACACGATCAAAAGCTTTGGATACTTCGCAAAATATCATACAATATTTTTCTTTGCTGTCTAGAGATGTACAAATATGATGGTAAAGTTCAATTAATTGATGGACAGTTGAATGACCTGCTTTAAACCCCGATTGGTACTTATATAAAAGTTTGTTAACATGGAAATAGTTATACAAGAGTTTATATACAACTCTTTCAAATAGTTTTCCTATGCAACTTATAAGAGAAATAGGTCTATAATTGGAAACAATAGAGTGATCGCCTCTTTTGTTATACACTGGCATGACATGTGCACTTTTCCACATGTTTGGACACACACTATGTTTTAATGATAAATTGAACAGTAAACACAGAGGCTCAGATATAGAATCAACGGTGTTCTTTAATAATTTATGACTTATTCTATCCGGCCCTGAGGCTTTGTTTAGCTGCAAACATTTTATACATCAGATATTTCTTTCTTAGAAATTTCCATGTTGAGAGAAGGAATATGCGAAGTAAAGCCCGAGTTATAACAATATAACGTAATAATTTCCAATATGAAGATTTATTTTCAGCATAATTCCAAAAGTAGCTATTAATATTAGAATAGTTTTCTTTCGCATAACATTTCATGTTGTTTAGTCTATTTCTCTGATGTTTATAAGCTTTTTTATCGCTTTCTTTTTTAGTTTTCTTTGCCTTTCTCCGTAATCGGTCTCTTTTTCCTGATTCTCTCCTCAAATTAGAGTCATACCATGGTTTGTCATTTGGACGAATAGTTACTATTTTTGAAGGAATACATGATTTCACATGTTGAGTAAATTTGGTATAAAATAGTGAACAAGCATCATTAACATCTGAACATCCATCATATAAATCTTTCCATTCTGTATTTTCTATAAGATAATTGAGCATTCCATTATCACCCTTATTGTAACACCAGATTTCTCGCTTATAAGATATGTTATTACATAACTGTGTACTTATGTTTACATACGTTCCTCTGTGATCACTTATATTGCTATCAAACTCATCAACACCACTGTCAACAACATTAATGTCTTCACTGACAATTACTGGATCAAGCAAAGTACTGGTTGTTTTGCTAACTCTAGTGGGTTCAAATATAACATTTCTTAAATTTTTCATAACCAAGAGTTCATTTACATTAAGTTTTCTAGCGGATAAGAGATTTTCATTTATATCACCAACAATGACAATCTTAAACGACATATCAAGAGCGCTTTCAACGCTATTATCTAAGCGAGCCCAAAAGTCCAATGAATTATACTCTGGACGGTATACATTACATAACAACAGCGAATTTTGCGGTAAGTATATCTGAATCCAAATTGTTTCATCATAGATGTTTTCAAGTTCTGATATTCTCTTAAAAGATAGACTTATATTAACATAAACTAGTAAACCACCCCCAAACATATTTCTGTCTTTGCGTACGGCTCGTGAAAATCTTCCTATATTAGCGTTTCAGTTTTAATACTGTCGTCTAAGTGCGTTTCCGTAAAACAAACAAAATTATGATCTGACAAGAATTCACTCAAATAAGAAAGCTTGTTACGTACACTTCTAGTATTTAGCTGGAAAATAGACAATGAATGGTCACAGACAAAGTTGTCATGGGTCAGTGGCCCTGGGTTGGGTTGCACGTCCCCAGCAATCAGTAATAACAATAGTAACTTCGAGATATGGGGAACACAAAGCAATGAAGTAGTTGAAAAGGTCCATATCTCATTCCTTAAACGATTCATTACTGTTGGGAAAATTGCATCAAACAAAACAATAGTGGGTGAAACAGGTCACAGCAGTATATTTGTGTATATATGAGAGTAATCAAATACTGGTTGAAACTACTGCAAATTGACTCCTTTAGATATACCAAGGCAGAGCTATCTTCTTCTCAAATCTCCAGACCGCTTCCGTGGTGTAGTGGTTAGAGCTTCCGCCCGGAGAGCGGAAGGTCGCGGGTTCGATCCCCGACCGCGTCATACCAAAAGACGTTAAAATATGGTACTTGTTGGTCCCTGCCTGGCGCTCGGCATTAATGGGTACAAGGACTGGTCGGCTCGGAGTCGGTATAATGTGTCTGAATGGTGTATTCATGCTTCACTGCGGCATGGTATCTGAGTGGGCTAGCACTATAAAACCAGCTTAAGTCTGGGCTAGTACAAGCAGCCGAACATACACATACACACGCATGCACGTCGTCATATGAGCGAAATATTCTCCAGCACGATGTTAAACCCAATTTCACCTCACCTCACCTCAGATCTCCAGACGATAATGGAAGACATAACTTGGTGTCGGAGGTCAGACCTCTGCTCTTTTCAACAGGTTTCGCATGGACTTGGTTATCACAACAAGTTGGTGACGAGAAGCTATTTATCAGCACTTTCAAAAGGTTACAGGATATCTTTATCCAGGATTGGCATTTGTCGATTTCTACCTTATCTGTCATTCTACTATGGATTTCAGTCTGACTTTAAAACAGAAATATGTCTTACCTGTCTCCAAGACAAGTCTTTGGTACGTGCATTGTGTAAATTCAGAATGTACATGCATACAGGAAGGAGAAACAACAGTACGACTATAACATCTGCTGTGAACATTGCATGGATCCCGACATCGAAGATGAAGTCCACATTTTCCTGTCCAAAATATTCTGCACTTCAAATGAAATATTTCCCTTCAAGAGCAGTCAAAGACATTCTGTCAGGTTCCTATATGTAGAAAATGGTAGTCGCTTGACTTTGTTATCTCTCATGTGAAGACCGACATGAAGCAGTTGGTTTAATGCCAAACTCAAGAATGTTTCAGCTAAATATAAAATTGGAACATATTTAATTGGTTAGCCATTTGACTGGGTTGGTTTCAATTATTTCACACACGGAAGTACAATTTATGAATTAACTTGACCAATAGTAAACACGCGAAACCTCATAAGTGAAAATAATTCTTTAACTTTTTAGTAAGATATTTCACACATATCTTGTTGATCTTTCAATGTCATGTAAACTATGGAAGGTCATGAAGACATAAAACGGTTCTTACAACAACCTCTACATTTTCTGTCACGATGTTTCTTGGCTTCACGCTGCCTCGTGGGGTAACATGATGGGAATATAGGTGACCGGAGATCGGAAGGTCGCGGGTTCCAGCCCCGTCCGCGTCACACCAAAAGACGTTAAAACATGTTACTTGTTGGTCCCTGTCTGGCGCTCGGCATTAATTGGTATAATAAGGACTGGTCGGCCCGGAGTCAGTATAATGTATCTGAGTGGGGTATTCATGCTTCACTGCGGCATGGTATCTCAGTGAGCAGGCACTATAAAACCAGCTAAAGTGTGGGCTAGTGCAAGCGGCCACACATACACATACACACGTATGCACGTCGTCATATGAGCGAGTCATATAAGTACGACGTAAACCCCATTTCACCTCATCCTGTAGCTGGATAATTGGGATACCATTACTACCATCATCATGGAGAGTAGAAGCCTAGAACATATACAACAAAACACTATATGTCCGCATGCTTTTATAAGCCTTGGTTAAGACGCATAACCAAACACCTTGACCTCACAAAACTGAAGGAGGTCACCCTCACCGTTCTTTTTTCCACTCAATCGGACATACCGCCCTTTAACAGGTCGGGTACATTTTACAGTGTAAGTCTTTCCTGGTTCTGCGATTGCACCATCGTAGGTTCCACACAGTGCACCCCTGGTGCCTGGTTTGGTGAAGACCTCCAGTTTGAAGTCGTGTAGTCTCTCAGCTGTAACAAAGGACGATTTCAAATAGTGTGACATTCGTTGAAATAAGACACGCCAGTTTCGTTGCACTGCATGTCTCTTTTAAGGCATTTGGAATGGAAGTACATGATCGACACATGGGAATTTACTAAGATCATGGCATTTACAGATTGTTCAACGAACTAGTAAGACCTAATAAAAGTAGAATACATTTGTATTGCTGAGTGAGGCGTAAAACTAAACTCACATGAAAGTAGATATATATAATCAACAAAATTAGAAACTTGACACCGACATTATTGCCAATACTTATGAGGGTATAACACTATTTAGTTTCATGGTGTGCCATACACACGACAACAACATGTAGGCTGTGTGAACATGGCCTGTAAGCTTGAGTAGATACACAGTCTGAAGAGCCGGGTGCCAGTTCTTCATGCATTCATGTAGCTGCATGGTCCATTCATGACCAACTCCTGTTATTCCGGGACAAGCCGAATAGCGACTCGTGCCCCTCTGGAAGGATTTCATATTGGCGTAGGAACATCAGAACTACTTCAAACAGGAACGATAACTCTATTCCTGTTTGATTCCAATGGATCTTAATATCACCGAAGTACTCATACATTGTATTGCTGTTTTTGTTTTTGCTTATTTATTTTAAAGAATTAAACCTGCTTGGTACAACTAAAAGAAGAGAAAAAACATATTTCTTAAAGAGATATTCTGACGTATTTATTACCAGATATTCACCTTATATTTCCAATTATATTTCTGAAAAGGGTTTAATAATCACAAATGGGATTTGTTTTATTGAATATGCTAATAAAAGTTATAAAAACCCACTACATTAAATCCCAAAGCAGAAACTCAAAAAATGTCTTTTATAATATTCTCAAACTGAAAGTACGTGTAACCTTGCTGTCATACCCCAAGTGGAATTTTAAATGAATTCGCTGAAAAATATATGAATGATCACAAAAAAGGTCAGACTAAAATATTCCCAGAGAATTGAAATATATGCCCAATGTTAATGATTAAAGCTGATTAGTTACATACAGGTATAATATTACTGTTTAGAAACTCTAAGCGATCTATAATTACATTCCAAAAACTGTTGGAAGCGCACTTACAATCACCACAACAAGCCCGCAAGATTGCCAGAAATACGCTCAGTTGGACCCATGAGAGCCGTTATGTCAACAAACTCACGTGCGTGTATTTGAATCTCTCACCGTCAATCGAATGATTCTTATCAAACTTTTATTCCGTAAAAAGGCCATAGGCCCAAGTAGAAAAACTCAAAAAATAATAATGCAAGTGACAAAATGGTTAGATACACCTTTTAAGCACTTCTTAACCTTAAAGCTTCTTTTACAAATGTTGCTAAGTTAATTAGGATATTCAATTTGTCACATCTTAATAACATGTTAAATTTATAAGTAGAGGGATGTTGCCAGAAATTTTCAGGAATATACTTTATAAACTTTACATATTAACAGAAAATGGTATTCATCTTCTATACATCCATTCATATATAAATTACAATATCGTTCATCGCAAACAATACCACAACGTCTACCAACGTTAAGAGGGATCAAGAGCGTTCTCTGCTGCAGCCCCCTATCTCTGGAACATTCTACCACTCACCCTAAAAGAAATAGAATCTGCTGATGCTTTCAAAACTGCCCTCAAAACTCATCTGTTCAAACTCTCTTTTCCATAGACATTGTCTACAATCTTTTCTCTTCATAGCGCCATTGAGCAATATCTTTTGGAAATAGGCGCTCTATAAATCAATTATTATTATTATTGTTAATCATTAAAGGCAATTCCCCAGATCTTAGTAAAAATAAAAGCCTTCTTTATTCACGATGCTTTAGAGTGCATAAATAATATTCAACTGTCAATAGAGATTTATATTCTTGATAGAAACATAACTGATTTGATTCAAAAACTGTAGAAAACCCATCTTGTTGGTGGCAATCTTTAACCCTTTGCACAAACTTACTAAGAAATAAAGAACAATTACCTTCCTGAGAGATCCAAACAAATCCAAAACCATAAGAGAACAGTAACATTTTAACCTTTGAAGCCCATGTAACACGAATGCAGTAGTCTAAAGATTTACAAAGAGGATAGCTTTGCTTATGATATCTATGATTAGGCATTGATAGCAACTTTAACCAATACTGAATACATCTTTTATGACAATCAACAAATAAGCCATATCTTCCACATTCACAAAGTGCAGCAACATTAGAGACATAACTACCTACACCAATAACATATTTACAAAACTTAACATTAAAACGCTCGATGCATTCAAACTTTGAATGACCCCACACTTCACTAGAATAGAGTAAGATTGGCTTAATCTGAGCATCAAATATCTTGAATAAAACTAAAGAAGAACTATTCTGAAACTAACACTCTAATTGTTTAACGGATACTAGGGCTTTTGATGCTTTTTGAACAAGAACTCAATACCCTTTGACCAACATAACCTGTTAGAAAACGTTAACCCAAGATAATTATAATAGGTCGATGTCTTAAAAGTTTTATTGCCAAACATCCATTTTTCAGAAAACCGTAACTTGCCACCATTTCTAAAACTAAAATTTCAGTCTTATCTAAATTGACATCCAAACCCCATTTGATACTAAACTGCTCCAATACATCTATTTTTCTCTTTAGACCATTCACACTATCATCAAACAAACACAGATCATCAGCATAAAATAAAGATAAAATATCACGAAACTCTTGACCAACAAATCTACCTCGGACATTCGATTCCTGTAACATAGTTTCCAACTCAACAACAAAAAGAGAGAACAGCAAAGGACTTAAAATACACCCCTCTGTTACGCCACTTAAAGTATCAAAATAATAAGAAATGGAACTATTTGACAGTTTTACAGCAGATTTAACTTTGGAGTACAAGTCCAATAATACTGTAAATATTCTACCATGAATACCTTTATTTAAAACTGAGAACCACAATAATTTACGATTAATGGAATTAAATGCCTTTCCGAAATCAACGAATAAACAGTAAAAACGACCATTAGTTTTCGAGAGATACTTTTGGACCAGACACTGTAAACTGAAAATATTATCAACAGTGCTATATTCAGCACGGAATCCAGCCTGAGACTCAGGAATCTTGTCATACTGATGACAAAAACTTGTCAATCTCTTGTTTAATATAAACGTAAATAATTTCCCCATGACATCACTAAGCGTTATCCCTCTATAATTATTAACCTCTGTCTTCTTGCCTTTCTTGTGAATCGGTAAAACCAGTCCTTTAGCCCATTCTATAGGGAAATTGCCACTGTTCAAAATATTATCAAACAATGCATGAAAAAATGGCAATAGTTCAGTTTTACAACATTTCATCATTTCTGGATTTACTGCATCAGGACCAGGAGATTTACCGTCCTTCAGATTGTCAATGGCATCAACAATTTCATTATGCTTGATTTCACAGTTCAGAGTATTATTAATGGTATCATTATTGCACAGCAATTATGTTCATCGTGGTTTTCAAGAAATTTACTGGCTTCTCTCACATGGTCTTGATCCGTATTCTCATGACTTATATTCATTAATTTTTCGAAGTAATCGACCCACTGTGTTGCCAATATAGAGTTGATATCAGTTGATTTATCCGTTGTTAGGCGTTTAACTTGGCTCCAAAACGACTTTGAGTTCTTAGAATTAGACGATAACAGGTTCACCATATTTTCCCATAATTTTCCTTTTTGTGCGACATAGCTGTCGATATGAGTTTCGTAGACTTCGAAATTCTGATAAAAAATGTAGCTCCCCAGTTGATCTAAAACAATCTAAGTTTGAATCTCTCACCGTCAATCGCATGGTTCTTATCACGTTAGACAGCACAATTCTGTTAGCTACGTTCTTAGTACTTTCAATATGACGATGTATATATTTCATGAATTTTTAAACAATAAGATAATGCCATAAACGATTTAAGTAGTCGGGATTTTTTTTATCAAAGGACTGCAACCATTACGCGCGTTCTGATTGGTTTGTCGTATTTTCGCACATAACAAGCATCGAGACGGGGACGAGTCTTCTTGGAGGTTACGGAAAGAGGCGAGTGGTGACGAATGCTATATGGTCCTGGGCTGACACTTCAAATCACAACGCTACACCGCATACTGCAGTTCTGACGCACAAATTCTTACGGGACGCCGGAGTTGATGCCATGGACTGGCCGTCCCCTTGCCAAGACTTGAAGCTAATAGAACACTTGACAAAGAGTGCAAAAGCAAATGAATCAGCCCCAGACGTTGCAAGAACTTGGGCCAGCATTCATTGACCAATGGCGACGACTTCTGGGTTGCGTGTTCCGACAGGTTCTCCTGTCCAGGAGGGGATGTTGCGTGGCCGGTCGCCATAGGAGGTCACACTCATAACTGATTTCTTCTGTTCCGACGGTTTTATCAGTGTGAAGTTTGCGTTTGATGGAAAGTCATCCATTATTTTCCCAGAGCAATGCAACCCTCTTTTTCAACAGGTAGGAGTATGATACACATCTATTTTCATAATAATGCACACAAGTTTACAGGTGTCGAGGTTTTAATCTGGTTGGATATGGTGTAATATACATCATTACTGGATCGTAACATTATACTCACGACAACAGTCACTCCTGCTAGTCACGGCAACCTCAATGACCTTAGAAAACGATCCTAAATCGACTTGCCACCAGGGATGATTGTCTCCTTCTGCCACAGCAAAACAACTGCCATATTCCCAGTCAGTGTAGGGGAGGTCGTCGGTAGCAACACCAGGCAGTGGCCCAAACACAGAGCTCGCTGTTGCTGGCTTGCCTCCAGCCAGATTAAACTTTCCTGTATTGTGTACCAAATATAAAATTAATATACAGTATCACATTCAGCTCACAAGTACAAGTTAGTGGAAGGGGTGTTTACATGTTCTACGTGTTCCAAGGGGCAGTGTATGAAGCCTCATGGGCTAGTCTGAGCAGCAGGTACTGCGTTAGAGTAACAAAGGTGTATCATGTTTGCATATACCAGGTGTCATCAATCATTTCTAGTGATGCATTCATTTAATTTTCATCACAAATTTGTCTTTAAGCCACGTATGATCTCTTTCGGTAGATTATAGAGACTGATTATTCACTGAGGTTGGCATTTTATATATTTACACCTGGGGAAAAATAAGCACACCTAAATTGACCGTTGACAAGTCCAGCTTGTGTATGATGATACGTATGATGCTAATGTTCATGTAAGTTATAGCACGTGTACTGGGTGGAAGGTGTCTCCTAAACACACCCTGTGGAGCATGTCCAGAAGCATACCCACGAAATCTCACAAGTGTAGTTTGTGTACATGCCACATGTCGATATTGTTTCTGCATGGATGCCAATGTTTAATTATGGTACGAAGATGATTATCAGATTGCCAGATGTGACAAATAATTGGTATGCATAACTCCGGTATGTCCTTTAAAGCTATTGGTCGGGAAAGGAATGTCCACTACCCAGTCGTTTGGTTATAAAATACAGTGGGAAAATGAGGCGAAGGATCGCCAACGACGTCTAAAGGTGAAAACAGGGCACTATAAAGGCAGACTCAACGACATCCATTCGCCAGAAGCACTGTTCAAATACACTACTGGTTACCATTCGCCAGAAGCACTGTTCAAATACACTACTGGTTACCATTCGCCAGAAGCACTGTTCAGATACAATACTGATTACCATTCGCCAGAAGCACTGTTCAGATACACTACTGATTACCATTCGCCAGAAGCACTGTTCAGATACAATACTGATTATCATTTCGCCGGCAACGATGGAATCTGAGGACTTAGTCTGATGAAAGCCGATTCCTTCTTCATGTAAGTGATGGACGCTTGAGAGTTTGGGGACAGCGAAATGCAGCATTTGCAGCAAAAATCAGTCAACGAGCTGTTGCCTTTGGTGGAGATTCCGTCATGGTGTGGGAATGTGTCTCTTGTGACTGTCAACCTGACTTGGTTACCATACGTGGGAATTTGTTGGGTGATCAGTATATCCAAGAAGTGCTGGATCCAGTTGTTGTCCTCCATTTTAATAATCATCCTCTTGCTAGAGGACCAGTATTTATGGATGACAACGCAAGGTGACAACGATCTCATGCAGCGACAGCTTCCATTCAGAATAATGCAGTGACCCACCTTCCTTGGCCCGCCATGAGTCCAGACCTGAACCCCCCGGAGCACATAAAGGACTTTATTGGGCGACGGATACAAGCACGTGTACCACCTGCTCAAAATCTGTGTCAGTTAGAAAGCATTTTTCCTGATATTCTTTTTAGCTCCATACTTGTAACAGGTGTCAGTTTAAGCCAAAACAGTAGATTTGTGTATTGTGCCATATCCAGGATTAAAACGTTGAAGGAAACTGTCCTTTCTGTGTTTTGCTGTAGTCAAGACACGATCTTACTTACAGAAATACATGCAACCACACCACTGATGTTAGTCGAAACATACCACTTTGGAAAAATTACCGGGGTGCTTAACGTTTTTCCTGATATAATGCAATTGTAACCAATGTTTGATATCTCTGTTTTCGCAGAGCTATAGAACGTCCACGTGAACATATATGACAATTTGTCTCGTAAATTGAATCTCACCACCAGGTATAATGGATCCGAAAACTTTGACCTCACAGAATTGAAGGACGTCATCTTCACCATCCTTTCTCCCTCTCAGTCGGACAAATCGTCCTCTAGCAGATCGGATACACTTTATATTGACAGTCTTCCCTGGTTCTGTGACTGCACCGTTGTAGGTTCCACACAGTGCACCACTAACGCCTGTTCTGGTGGCCGGGTTCTTCCTAAAGACCTCCACTGTGAAGTCGTGTAGTCTTTCAGCTGTAACACGTGATGAAATCTTATTTTATGACACTAGCAGAATTGGAAGAAACCCGTCCAGCTGCTCTACACGAAAGGTTATAATTATTCCCTCCGACAAAGCCTGAAATTACATATTCATTATATGTAGACATCATTACATAAATTGTTTGCTTGTATGTTAACAGAGGATGAAATCTGCTCAATCTTCATCAATCTTTCGTCCTCTGGCTTGACTTAAAATCATAAAGGCATGTCCATCCCGTTTTCGTACTGGATTCCATAGTTCCTAACACTATAAAGGAAGGACGTCTTTTAGTCGTAGACAGTATTGAAACCAATGGAATTAATTGTATGTGAAAAATTGGCTTTATTAGTAGGTGTTACGATTTCAGAAGCATACCAAGCTCAGTGATATCACAATATTTGATTCTTCAAAGCTGTACACCACCATTCCAGGGCAAACTGAAGTAAACACTTTAGTCCTTGATCGATGTGACGTTTTAATGTGTTAATAGACGCGGTGAGCACACATAAAATTACATATCTATCTTGAGAGGTTCAGGAACTTTGTATAAAAAGGAAAGCAACTGTCATCTGAATGGCACTGAGAAAACAATAAGTAAATTGTTGGACGTCCTCATTGATAACACTCACATATAGTGTTTGGGTAGAACATTCAGACAGGAAGTATGCATTCCCCATAGACAGTAATTATACTCACCTACTTCTATTGTAGGATTCAGTTAACAGGTGTCGAGGTTTCATTTGATTGAGTATAGTTTAATGTACATCGTTACTGGACTGTAACATTATACTCACGACAACAGTCACTCCTGCTTGTCACGGCAACCTCAAACACCCTAGAATATGCTTCAAGATCGACTTGCCACCAGGGATGATTGTCTCCATCTATCACAGCAAAACAACTGCCAGATCCCCAATCAGTGTTGGGGAGGCCGTCTGTTGCAACTCTAGGCAGTGGCCCATTCACAGAGCTCGCTGTTGCTGGCTTGCCTATAGCCAGATTAAACCTGCCTGTATTGTGTACCAAACATAAAATAGCATCGTTAATGCTGCTGTAGGTAAATAACAAGACATCTTTTGAAGGGGCAGTGTGTGAAGCTTCATGGTCAAGTGTATGTCTGAGTGGCAAGTGTTACTGACTGAGCTTACACATGCCTACCAGATGTCACAATTCATTTTCAGGGATTCATTCATGTTATTGTCACCCCTAACTTGTCTTTAACGCCACGTGGGATCTCTTGTGGCATATTATAGAGACTGATTATTGTCTGGGGTTGTCATTATATACATACATGGCAAACAAACGCACTTGTAACCAATGTTTGATATCTCTGTTTTTCGGAGAGCTATAGAACGTCCACGTGAACGTCTCATAAACTGAATCTCACCACGAGGAATAATGGATCCGAAAACTTTGACCTCACAGAATTGAAGGACATCATCTTCACCGTTCTTTTCCATCCTCAGCCGGACATATCGTCCTCTAAGACGACGAACACATTTCACAGTGACAGTCTTTCCTGGTTCTGTGACCGCACCATCGTAGGTTCCACAGAGTGCACCCCTGGCGCGTGTTGAGGTGGCCGGGTTCCTGTCAAACACCTCCAGTGTGAAGTCGTGTAGTCTTTCAGCTGCAACAAAGGACGGTGACAACTATTAATTGTGGATGATGTAATTCTTTGTACATATATTTTTAAAAATCCATATTTAAAAATACATATATTTCTTATAGATAATTGGTTGTCAGTTCGTTAAGTTTTACAAGTCCTCACACCACACTATATCTGTACTTCCGTGTGACTCTCTAACTGCCCATTCCAAGAAGCTCAACAGACTGACTGGCCAAGCTAACCGCTAGTGTTATACTGCATGCTTTGTTCATCTGTTCCATCAGTACATGACAGAACTGCTCAGGCCAAAGGACGAGTTGGGATACAATATCTGTATAGTGTATTTATTGCAAAAATACATCATGTTAACATTGTCTCTTTGAGTACACTAAATCTACTATATGATATAGGTTATGACTGATTAATTAATTATACATCATACAGCTGTAATACTGCTGAAACAAATGTCTGGTCATGACACAGTCAGAATTGTACAACCGACTCTGCTTTTGCCAGAGATTTCTTATGACTGTGGAAAGGGTTTCGTCGCTTCTTTTTACAAGGATCACTAAATATTCTATCACTGCAAATTAATAAATGGATGTGTGCAAGCATTGAGTTATTTCTAGAGTGATCAGCAGGGTTTTGTAGATTTTGTAACATACAATTTTAGATATAATGCATGCAAATCGTTGTGAAGAATATAAATGCAGTATGGTATTATATTTAGTCTCCATGGTCTATGTGTATCATCCTTTAGATCTTGGAATATAGCACTCCATAAGTGTGGCAGTTGAGATCACGTTCTTTTATTACTAACAGGTTGTGATTATTTTCCTTAACTTTGAGCAAGACCTGGGGTATATCTCCATGTTGTAATCACGTCCATTGCCATTGCACACATCGTTCTGCATTAAGTCTGTGAACCGTATGTGTACGTACAATGTATTTATGCAATTACATATTCGAGACATAGGTAAGTCTATGAGGGTAGAAAAAATGATGATCCAGTCCTAATTCCTCCTCCTAAGCATTTGTTTATCTAATGATTTCCATATCACTAATAGGGACACCTTAACAGTTCCAGTCTGATTAGCACAGACAGTGATTTCCGTAAAATCACTAATCTGCCTTTTGAACTCACTCGTCAATGGCGGAAAGGTGTGAGCCGCGCTGGTTTGTTAATTGGATCAGTTTGCTACACCAATCAACTTCTCATTGACTGACTTCGGCTTATGTATACAAGATTGCTGTTGTTTGAATCTCATGGGACCAAATTTCCTTCTCGAGTCATCGTGTGTATTTATGAGACGAATTCGTGTAACCGGTATTCAAATGATGACAATTATAACAGGGAATGGTCGGGACCGACAGGTACTTCGAGTTATGCATAATATTCGAGACACCGGCATTCGACTCATCGGGATTTGACTGTATGTGTTTATGAGGTATGTAATATTGTGTTTTTCAGGGCGTGTTCCATATCCATACACAGGAGGAACAAGATTTGTTTGATTGTCTTTTGTTTACAGCTCGACCGTTTTCCCAACAGATCATGCTGACCAAACATTAGGAGTCTGTCAAGGAGAGGTAGGTGAAAAGAGGAAGTAGCCGTTCTTGGTTTGTCTTGACCCAGCCCTTCCGAAAACCCTCGTCGCTATACAGTTTGCACATGTTTGGCGAATCCCATACTCTTTATTGATAAACAGCTTAACATCATAAGCTATATTATACTCATACCATTGTATTGGAGAAAGAGGGTAATATTCACAAGTTAATTATGGGATATATGCATGGCCAATTTTAGTCTTGCAGCTTTTTAAATTCTTGTGGGGAATAAGTACTGTCCCATTCTCGCTGAGATCATGCCACTTTCAGTTTGTTTAAAGAACTTATACAATCTCATCAAATTCGATTCATTGTTTAGTGAACATGGTTACTGAAACGCAAAATTACACTCACGACGATAGTCACTCCTGCTTGTCACGGCAACCTCAGTGACATAAGAAGACGCTTCAAGATCGACTTGCCACCAGGGATGATTGTCACCTTCTAGCACAGCAAAACAACTGCCATATTCCCAGTCAGTGAAGGGGAGGCCGTCTGTTGCAACTCTTGGCGGTGGCCCATACACAGAGCTCGCTGTTGCTGATTTGCCTCTGGCTAGGTTAATCGTTCCTTTGTAGGAACTGCCTGAAACATGGTGAAGTGAGGTGAGATCAGATGAGGTAAGGTGAGGTGAGGTGAGATCAGATGAGGTAAGGTGAGGTGAGGTGAGATCAGATGAGGTAAGGTGAGGTGAGGTGAGATCAGATGAGGTAAGGTGAGGTGAGGTGAGGTGAGATTTAACTCACTTTAACGTACAATACAATATGATTTATATTAATATATTCATTCGAAGCATTTTATCATCAAGGTCTCTATATGACCATGTATGTGAAACCGAACCATGGACAATCTGCAAACTAAGAGACACATAAAGCCAAAATGAAGGTACAATATATACCCTGTTTTGGGCATTTCCATAGTTACAACAATCGATGAAAAATGTCAGTAACAGTTTATTCCCAGTTCCAATATGTCAGGCTTGTTGTGTCCTGAGGCAGTGGTTATGTTATAAACTAAGACACAATACATTTCCCACACGTATGATCGATACCAAAAACAGTGTTCCAAAACAGCTGAGAATCACTCTCCCAAATTCAACAAAGAAGAACCGGCTGAACATGGACGTGCCGCAGCACTCAGTTCGGGGAACCTTGACCTTGAACATTTTGCTGCACATGCTACCCAACAACGAAAATCGGTTTTGGAGTTTGCTATACCACATTAAAGATTTTCCTTCATTGTCATCATATAATTTCATGACAGGGATCACGTTCCCACCACGGCTGTAACAGCCGAGGACTGGATGGCTATCAACTAGTGTTGGGAATTGGTAAAAACCTCATAATTGATGACTGCTTCATTACAACCGATCAATCATCGAAAATAATTGGTTAGCGTCATTTATGATTTTTTCCTGGTTATTTTGGTTAATGCAAAAAGAAGAAGAAAAATCATGTAGTTCTTTGGATTTTTGGGGGCAAATTCCACATCTTGAAGGATTACTAGTATGTTAGGAACATATAATTCCTGGAGTGTTTAAGATAAATTCAATCATGACTTGCAACAAGCTTGTAGTGGTTATGAAATGTAACTTACAAAACCAACCTTGTGAAAAATATTGTTAATGCAAAAAGTGTTCCAGAATTGTTCATGTTCGATTATGAGAAAACATGATCGATTGCTTGGTCGTTTAGTCACTGCGACCAATCTTCGATTATTTCAATTAATTGGACCACCACTACTATCAACACTGACAGAATGTGTGTCAAACACGCTACCCTAAGTTTCAGGATGTCTCGGGTCATTATCAAGTTCTTCTCTTTAGTGAATTTCTTCACTATGTTTGGTTTGTTAATACTAGTCAGACAGACCAAGGCTCCAATTTCATCTCAGGTGTAATCCACGGGGGCCTTTAACGTACTTGAAGGAAGGATGGCTTAATGATAGGTCTGACATGCGTTCGTTGGACCATGTTCCGTCGTTTCAGACAAGGATTTCAAATGCATGTGAGGTTGCAAGGGATAATCGGAAAAAGAAATCCCATAACAGGTGCTGTATATGAAAGTATATTCTGATAAATGGCCTCAAGAGAGAAATTTAAGTCCCGGGGAAAATGTGTTTTGTGTATTTGACAATCCGAAATTAACCATTAATTGTCAGGTACTATGGGCCTTATGTTATTGATATGGAAGTCAGTTGTACTAATATTGGGCCATTGGACTGGTCAATAGATAGAGTGATCATTGATCAATAAATGCATTAGGAAACTTGTAATTAGAATCACTGACTGAAGATGTATTCTTAGCCACAGCAGGAGTAACAACACAAGAAGGATACATACGGGGAACTTCTGTTTCAAGATTTTAGTACTTTCGAAAATACTTGGCTCATGACAAATAACAGGATCAGTCAAACAGTTTTCCCTGCCAAATCATTCCCCAAAGCACGTCAAATACCTTCAACAGTTTGTACAACCCCCACCTCCAGCAACAAACACGCCATATCTATCTATAAATTCACAAACTAAAATATTTGTTGACAGAAAAGTAATTCCTCCGCTCTTACAACTTTGATGGCTAGTACATACAAGCTAACTCCCCATAAGCCAAAACACTGAAAGACTGTGACATGATATTCATGACGAGAAGAAAGACAGTTGCAACAGTAAGCATTTTACACTCAGAAATGATGTGCCCCAGCTAATGGCAATACAATAAAGTAGGATGTGGTTCAACTCTAGAAGTATCTTATGTACCTGGAGTAAGATTTGACCTTTGTCAACAAGTAAAGATTAAGACTTAGAAATCTTAGAAGACGAACAAGGAGGAGATGAACTATTATTTTCTCAAATATAAGACTGCAAAGTCCTTACTGAAAACAAATGAAATACAATGTTTAAATGCTCCAGCAAAACCATCAAAATCACCACTGACCACAGCACCCATCAAACAAGGTATTCGTCTTCCTTGCAAATTTAACAAAAGAATAACACACACAAAACACAAACCCATACCCCTGCTTGAGAGACCGATTCACAAGCCTTCAGAACTGCAGCCATGTTTGTATCAGAACTCTATCATCGTCCAGGCAACGTCCCGAGTTTTACGTACATCCACTTTACAACAACATGATGCACTAGTCATAGAGCTTTTAAACCATTAGCCACCTTTACACAAAGGTAAGAAAACCTTTCAACAACACATTCAGGGCAAGGCGGCACAGGTCCGATCTACTTGGAAAGGTCAAATGACTTAACAACTGTTGAGGACATGAGAGGAAGAACATTCTATGATTCAACAGCTGAAAATCTTTGTCATCTTCAATTCTCACCTGTAATTCATAGTTGCCGGAGCTTCAAATCAGTCTTTCATACTGAAATTCACGTTTTTGTATCCAGATCTTCATCGTCCTCAACGTCCACCACCATCATTCCTGACATACAGTTCTGAATATTTAGAACCACTTTTGACCAATCCAACTGTACAACATATACAGTTTGACTATGTGTAACATCTTACACTGCTACATACCTTATAATAATGGCAGAACGTAGATTACTTACATATGCAAACTGCATTCAGTAGCAAAAGTGTCAGCCAAATCTGAAGAAAGAGTAGCATTGATTATCATTGAGATTAACTTATATACCTTCTGGTATGGCAAAATGTCCAGCGGCACACAAACGTCATTGAAGTGAAATGCAAACTTGACTGCACTTGAAAGCTGCGACAGTCATGTGCAGTGACTATGACTATAACACGGCATACCTCAATCAATATCTCGTTTGTGGGACCGGTATACCTGCCTTAATTCAACCCGTGATCGTCTTGGAAGTAGTATGTCAATAGTTGCCATCCCTGCACAAGATCGCTACATCCGAATGTTCCATCTACATCATCGGCATGGACTGGTTCAGTGATGAATGCCGAGATGAAAGACACTGTGACTGCCGACGTCGAATATTTCACGCCAAACAGCTTCGACATGACGAGAGATGAGGTGTCGGAAGTGTCACAGTGTAGATACCAGCGTGCGAAATAGTTTCCGCATTTTGCTACCCAGACGGGCTAGCTATGCCTGAAAGTTACTAGCCCTCAAAATTATTCACTGGCCCGAAATTTAAATGTAGACACGGGTTTCATCATTAAGCTGCTAATATGATGAACATTTTTATCGGGCCATAATCTTGCAAGATTTAAAAGACTTAGTGTATTATAATTTAACAAGTCGGAGAGAGTGATATACATATATTTACAGGTTTCATTCGGGCCAGTGACTTTCGAGACTTACTGGCCCGACTGGCTTTTTACTAGCCACAGGCTAGCGGGCCAGTGGTGGATACCCATATTCTACACGCTGAAACCTGACAGGAATAACGCAGAACATCACAGGCCAGATTACTTAGAGTATTCAGTGCCAAGGTGTAGAGCAGTGAAAGCTTCACACAAGGCCACTCCAGGTACTGATCGGACACACCCCTCGTAGACAGACGTGTTTTGTGGTAGGATGTCTGTATGTCACACTGACATGGGTGATGTCATGCCGGACCAGAATTTACATGGGTTTTACGTGATTGCAATACGTGTGTAAAGGTAACAGAAAACAAAAGGGCTGAATGCTCCAACACGAATCAAGTGTGAATGTAGTATTTCAGTCATTTCCATTATGCCGAAGAAACTGAACAAGAATAAAGTACTTACCATTACTTCCCGATGAAGTGGCATCGTGTCAGACAGTACAGTGAGTTGAGGCACTGCACATTTAAACCCAGATATGATAACAGCTGCATGTCACCTTACGTCGGAGTTGTGTCATGTGAACACATCCACGGAGTAAAATCAATGTGTGTCTCAATATCCTACTTACTATGGCTGAGAGATGTGTTACATGTCAGTATCATCCTTTTACCAGTGGAACAGATGGGATATTGCAGAATCATCACTTCGCCGTGCAGTCAACAATCTGCTGTTAAACTCATATCCTATACTTGAAAATACAGAGATCTTGACACCAGGTGTTCGCGTGAAAAGAAAACACCAACATTTACGTTTCGTGTGCAGACACATGAAACTGGTTCACATTATTTGATCATATGACACCTTGTACAGTTTTCTGTGGACACTTTCAAGATCCGATGTTCTTCTGAAGCATTGATGGTAACTAAATCTTGTTTCATTACTTCAGATCAAGATAACATGGGCATAAACAAATATAAAGGCACTTTATGAGCAGGTGTACATATAGATGTACACAGAGGAGGGAGGGGGCGTGAAGAGGACGGAATGCGTGAGGAGGAGGGAGGGAGGCGTGAAGAGGACGGAATGCATGAGGAAGAGGGCGGGAGGCGCGAAGAGGACGGAATGCGTGAGGAAGAGGGAGGGGGGCGTGAAGAGGACGGAATGCGTGTGAGGAGGAGGGAGGGAGGTGTGAAGAGGACGGAATGCATGAGGAAGAGGGAGGGGGCGTGAAGAAGACGGAATGCATGAGGAAGAGGGAGGTAGGCGTGAAGAGGACGGAATGCGTGAGGAGGAGGGAGGGAGGCGTGAAGAGGACGGAATGCATGAGGAAGAGGGAGGGGGCGTGAAGAGGACGGAATGCGTGAGGAAGAGGGAGGGGCCGTGAAGAGGACGGAAAGCATGAGGCAGAGGGAGGGTGCGTGAAGAGGACGGAATGCATGAGGAAGAGGGAGGGGGCGTGAAGAGGACGGAATGCGTGAGGAGGAGGGAGGGGGCGTGAAGAGGACGGAATGCATGAGGAAGAGGGAGGGGCGTGAAGAGGACGGAATGCATGAGGAAGAGAGGGAGGAGGGCGTGAAGAGGACAGAATGCGTGAGGAGGGAGGGAGGCGGAGAGAGGAGGGAGAAGGAATGAGGCAGAGGGGAGGGGGCCGTGAATGCGTGAGGAGGGGGACGTGAAGAGGTTTGAATGTGTGAGGAGAGAGGGAGGGGCGTGGAGAGGGAGAAAAGGAAAGACAGCACGCGTGAGTAGGGACGGAAATGGAGGAAGAGAATGTGAGGAGGAGGGAGATAAGAGGGAGTGCGTGAAGGAAGGAGTATGTGTACAGGAAGGGGTACATGTCGGGAGTGGATTGGGTGTACAAGAAGGGGTAACATAATGAATGGATTGGATGTACAGGAAGGGGTACATATAGGGAAAGGACCGTCAACGCAGTGGGCGACCTTCAGTAGCACCACAACGTCAAGAATGACAGGCTGTGCGCAACCATCTACAGGATCGCTTCCACAGAGCGACGGAAACTGCACGCCAGACCATTTCTGACTCAAAACAGACCCATCAGTGCCGATACAGTGAGTTGACGTTTGCGCGGAAGAAACCTCTGCTATCACAGACCATATCGTAGTCCTGTTCTCACCGCTCGTCACCGCCCAAACCGACTGCAATGGGCAACTCAGCATCGAAATTGACGTTATCAACACTATAGAACTGTGCTTTTTTCTGATGAAAGCCGATGTTGTGATTCAACAGCCGATGACAGAGTGATAGTATGGCGACGGCGAAGGGAACGTTTTTCCAATGAGTGTATTGTTGAAAGAGACTCGTGGGGTGGTCGAAGCATCATGGTGTAGGGTGCAATCGGTCTGAACCAGAGGGTTGGCCCCGTGGTGTTCCAGAATATCGGCCCAGAACGAAGAAATTGCGTGACAGCTGCTCGCTATATTGAACAAGTCATAACACCCCACGTTGTACCACATATTGGATGTCACAGAAATCACATCTTCCAGCAAGACAACGGTCGTGCCCACACTGCAAGAGCATCACTTGACTTCCTAAGACAACATGGCATCTAAAACCTACAATGGCCTGCACTCAGTCCGTATTAAGTCCAATATAACACCCTTGCGACAGGATTCAAAGAAGACCGAATGCCCTCCAACCAAGGCCGACAACTACGGCTAGACTCGATCAGGCATTTCACAGAGTATGGACCCAAGTGTGTATGACCTTCATCGACCGGCTAATTCATTGGACATGTACAGATGATGCAACAATTTCATCGATGCCCATAGAGGCCACACACGATATTGCCTTTGGGGTATCTTAATAGTACCATGTTTGGTGATTTGATTGTGTGAACTCTAAATGTGATTCCCGAAAATGTGTTAACCATAATAATTGTCAAGTTTGAACTCAGTCCTCCTATTTGATTGATCATTAGAGTGAATTAAAGTGTGTGTTTTAAGAAACCGCTATCAGTGCGACATTTCTTTTGCGGTTCAGTATAGATCAACGTACGTGTGTAGTGCCTACACCCAAACACAAAATTGAGATCCTTTGTATCTTCAGGTTTCAAATGATTGGTAACGAGCCATGTTTCACACCAGCTTTAAGTCTGAACGTAAATCAGATGTCGGTGAACTCTAAGCACTCATCGTTATTCCTGTGTACAGCATTCCACACATCGACTTCATTAACGGTTGCAACATGGCAGTATGTCACCTACAGATAAATAGGCCTCAATACTATAGTTTTACGCCACATTAAAAAACGTCGATCTTTGCTGTGTTCCGCCTTCATGTGGACTTGGGTGTCTGGTGTGCAATATCACGTGTCATTACTCAGCAACATTTACAGTCTGTTTCACTAGAACGTGTCCCCATGAATTGCTAAATATATCTGTTTAGGAAGGTAGTTAATAAATATTAAGAAGCAAGATGTTCACCGATAACCTATGCCCAAACACCTTTTCATCTATTAGAAATTGTCATGCATCACAGAAAAAGTTGTTTAACAAACTATCATCATTATAAACATGAATAGACAGGTGCGGAGGGGAGCGTCTCAAAATTTATTCTGAATGATCTGTGACTTCGTCATCAGTGGCATCACAGTACGAGCTGATGGAAACAAGCGGTGCGACAGTTGCCTGTTGGAGACCATCACGAGACCAGTAACCTGCTTCAATTTCATTGACAACATTAGTTACACAGTGTTGCCACACGTCAACAGTGATTTTACCCAGCGAGTCGGTCACCAAGGCCACAACGTCACGTAATTTAAATGTGGTATTTGATCTTGCAACGTCACCTTTTAGAGTACCCCATATTATCTCGATTGGATTTAGGTCACAATGATATGGTGATAGCCGCAATATTTCATGACCTTTACCCTTTTGTATACGGGGTCTTGTTTGTGGGTTTTGAGGATTTCGTACAGCTGAGGCTCCGTCGCTTTCGACGGATACGGGATGTTGAATTTTTCAAGCCAAGCAATCATATCGCCCTTACAATTGTTAGACGTTGGAGTTTTGCTGTTTGGATCCTGCACGCTGTGGTATCCAGCATGGAGAATAATCAATCTTTGCCCTTTCCCCAGCGGCAGTTTCCTCCGTGATCCCTTATTCCCATCGGGTACCCATTGACTGCTGGCGGTATGAGAAAATGATTTCTCAAACGTACGATATCTGATCGTTCGCACAATACTCTCCTGCTACTTCTTTTTGTTCCTATACCCAAAAGAATGTAAGAGTCGCCATGGTGTGTACTTCGTTACTGACAAATTGTTTTGGTTTCCAAGGTGTTTCAATAATACTTTTAATGATATGTATTTGTTTTCCGAGTACAGTTTAGTGATTGCCGGTCTGACCTGGTTCTTCTGGAAGTTGTCTTGGAAGCACTTTTCTTATACCTACCGATGTCATAAAACGCCTCCCCATTTCCCTTTCAGGGCTAGTATAAGCAGCCACACATATACATACACACGCATGCACGTCGTCATATGAGCGAAATATTATCAAGCACGACGTTAAACCCAATTTCACCTCACCTCACCCTTTCAGTGCGAAAGAAATCATACACTTTAATTATCAACTGTTTTGCCTATACAGTGAACTTCATTTCGTCATCCGCACACAGCAGTTATCACGAAATGCCCGTGCATCAGATGCACCTGTCTATTCCCGTCGCTGCCGTGCGCCCCTCCGCGCCAACTGTCAACAATCATGTTTATAATGATAGTACAACTATTTCTGTGATGCATGTCAATTTCTAATAGATGACAGGTTGTTTGGGTATAGGTTACTCATGAACATCTTGCCGCGTAATATTTATTAACTACCTTTTTAAACTGATATATTTAGCAATTCATGGGGACATTTTCTAGTCAAACAGACTGTAGCAGCAATGTTTGGACCAAGACATGAAGTCTGCCTTCCTGTTGTCCTGACAAACATACTTCTTTAACACGATTTCCTCACGACCAAGCACCAGAATCTCTGCAGTCGTGCACAGATAAAGTCAATCAAACTTTAGAAATCAGTCTCAGCTTGAACTAAAGTAGCTATTGCGTGACTGAAGTTCTGGTCTATCACTGGATTCTCTGTTTTGATTACTGGCGGCAATGGCATGGCAGGAGTGCTGTGCGTCGTCGGGCAATGATTTGTTTGATCGGCATTCTGGAAGTCAGTGAGTTAATAACGAAGGGTACAACTCTATGCATAACAAGTTAGTGTTGGGAATTGGCTAAAACCTCATAATTGATGATTGCTTCATTACAACCGATCAATCATTGAAAATAATTGATTAGTGTCATTTATGATTTTTTCCTGGTTATTTTGGTTAATGCACAAAAGAAGAAGAAAAAACATGTAGTTCTTAGGGTTAGTTTTGGCAAATTCCACATCTTGAAGGATGACTAGTATGTTAGAAACATAACATTCCTGGAGTGTTTAAGATAAATTCAATCATGACTTGCAACAAGCTTGTAGTGGTTATGAAATGTAACTTACAAAACCAACCTTGTGAAAAATATTGTTAATGCAAAAAGTGTTCCAGAATTGTTCATGTTCGATTATGAGAAAACATGATCCACTGCTTGGTCGTTTAGTCACTGCGACCAATCTTCGATTATTTCAATTAATCGGACCACCACTATAACAAGTTCCTGTTGATTCCATTGGGCGTAGCTACTTTCACCGTCATGAAACTAAAGTAATGTTGTTGTCTTGGTCACACAACAAACAAAGACTAACTTCTTCTGCAAAATGTATGATCGAAGAGTGAAGCAAGACATGCTGACTTGGCACACTGACTTGGTTGACAAATGTCATCGTATCCCAATTGCGTAGATCGATGCTCATGCTGTTGGTCTCTGGATCGTCTGGTCTAGACTCGATTATTTACAGACTACCGCTATACAGCCGAGTCCAGCGTAAAACCAAACTCACTCACTCTTCTTTTTTACCACCATAATTTATTCCAAGAATATGTACCCAATCAGCTTTTATCATGTAGATACAAGATCACATTTGACATGTTATTGATGGATTACATGAAACACATGTGATGTACAATGTGAACAGTTTCGGTTTAAACATTACTTCAATACCTGTAAGTAATATGAACATGACATTGTGAATACTAACAGTATGGTGGACAAAAATAGAAAAGTATATCTATTATTGATCTTTGATACTCGAGAAAATTACGTTGAATTCAGGAAATAATTTATCTCCAACAGCTGGTGAATTGCAGTAATGTCTATTCAAGGGACTTATGAAGATCACTCCCATGAAGAATGTTTGTCATGGAAGCCAATCATGGAATGATTTCAACACTTTGAGTCCGGCGTGTGCTATGACTGTTATGGCATGTTTCTCTCAGTGACTTCATGTATCGTGGAACATTGGGGTATGGATATTTGGATAATACAATATTTGCATTTGTTGCCAAACGTGTTGTGCTTATGTTACTGTACAGCTCAGCGACTGGAACTGCTTATTAGTTCAGCATAGTTTCAGCACTTCCTTGCAGACTTAATAGATCCTGCTTCCAGTCTTCACTTTTATGTAGACGCTCACCAAGATACTTCTCTCAACATCTGCTAGACTTTGGACTCTCCCTGTGGTACATCACCTGTGGTACGTAACCTGTCATACATCACCTGTCATACGTCACCTGTCATACATCCAGGGGCAGATCCAGGAGTTTGGAGAAGTGGGAATTGTGCACATTAATCATGAAGTTGTCCAAAGGTTAGAGGAAATGCTCCTCTGGGGGCATTTGAGAAGATGGGGTGCGCACACCTCCTCTGGATCCGCCCCTGACATCAACAACAGATCTGATTCAGACAGGAGGGGTACATGTGTGGACCATCATCCAGCCAGGATGTCCTGTCAACAACAGACAGTCTAATGACTTAAGGCTGTGAGCTGAGTGTCACGTCATCTTTGCTGGCATGTATCCATCCACTACAGTCTGACGGATGGTTGGAAGATTTGTGTAGAATGTCATGCCATATTCTTGTTCCACATCTGCCATCTTGTAGTGGAGAAGATGATGTTTTACCTCCTGGAATCAAACCAGAATATCACAATCAATACTGGGTATGTTTGCTGTGATCACAGGCATGGGTTACTCTTTGAACCACCACAGGGGTACAAGCATGGGGTACTGGGGATTCTGTTACTCTTTGAACCACCACAGGGGTACAAGCATGGGGTACTGGGGATTCTGTTTCTCTTTGAACCACCACAGGGGTACAAGCATGGGGTACTGGGGATTCTGTTTGTCTTTGAACCACCACAGGGGTACAAGCATGGGGTACTGGGGATTCTGTTTGTCTTTGAACCACCACAGGGGTACAAGCATGGGGTACTGGGGATTCTGTTTGTCTTTGAACCACCACAGGGGTACAAGCATGGGGTACTGGGGATTCTGTTTGTCTTTGAACCACCACAGGGCGTTGGGGTACTGGGTATTGATTCTGTTTGTCTTTGAACCACCACAGCGTTGGGTACAGGGTATTGATTCTGTTTCCCAGGTTGTTTTTATATTTACATGTGTGTGCTCTTTGCATTCATTTGCATTTATTCACAGTACACAGTTTAACACTGAATTTCATCTGATTGAAGAATATTTGCCACAAAACGACAGAAATATATAACAGTACAAAAAAAATCCTAACCTCATGTTTACATGCCATTAATTGGTGCCACATTCTGTCCCTGGGTCCTTGATGGTTTCGGTCAGCCTGGTAGTAGAGAAATCGGTTGACATGGTGGACAGCAGTCAAGTACATGATTGGTGCCCAAATCGGCCGCACTGTCTGTGACACCAGACACTGGAAATACAGCTGCAGCAAGGGGAGGTCACTCTCGTCAGGTGCCAGGAACCGCTCAATTGGTATTACAACCTGGAGTAGTAGCAATAGACAATCAGACACAAGTCTTCCATGTTCCGGGAAAACCAGAAAAAAAAGTTTTATAATCACTTTACTATGCATACCACTCAACAAAGGTGAAGTATGTTGCAACACAGATGGGACATCCCCCCAACTGTTGTACACGGTTTGGCCCCATGCGTCTGTTTGATATGTCATGGTTACAGACGTACATAAGACATGGACACATGGGAGGAGACCCAGCCTGTCTTTTAACTATCTACATTCTTTGAAGAGGTCAAGCTCATCACATTCAGTTGCTTCAAAGAATTCAAAAGTGATAAAATGATGTGCTATATTGGTTGGAAGACACGTCAGGCATGAGTACATAGCTGAAACAGACAGTGAAGGTCAAAGTGTGTTTGACCTCTCATCACAGAAGGATGGATGGACAGAGAACAGAATGACTAATTAGCTCATCAAGGACAAACGTAGGTTGAATGTACGCCACGTAGTTGACAGATTGTAGTAGGATCCCCCATAGCCAGAGTACTGAAGGCCGCATAGATCTGAACAGCAGGTTTGAGAATCACATTCATAGTTCTTGTCACAGTGATGTTTCTTGATCATAGTACTTAAAGATAAAGGGAACAAATACTTAATTCATTGTGTACACTGTGCAACATATACAAATAGAATCCCTTGGGTTGAACTGGAAACATTACATCTCAGATTGTGATTAGAACTCTGTCACAAACAATAACCCATGTATTTTAGACGACAATATGTCTGACATGATGGACTCTACCTGTGTAAGTGGAACCCTGAAAGTCCTCAGAACCGCTGCCTTCTCCCCCCACACCAACCTCCGCATCTGAACGCTGTGTCTCCGCTGCAGTGGCACCAACACGTAGCAGGCAAACAGTGAGTCCCCGAACGACACCGACTCATACTGCTGGAGCAGCTCACTGAACCTGATACAACAGGGAATATTGTATGTGAACATGTTAGCCATCAAGGATTCTATGTTTCAGAAAGACAGTGGGATGTCGGTACAAGTCTTACACGGGATGTCACCTAAGTCATGGTGACCATCAGTATGTCAACTTACAAGTCGTAGAAGGAGGAGAGTCCTGGTATGTCCTCGGTGAAGTCCAGGCGGTCAAGAGCTGCTGGCTTGGTGTACTCCTGTAGCAGCGCGGCCAGGTAGCAGCTCACACTCCTGTCCAAGAAGAGGTCGTTGCCTGCAGAAGTTGGACCACAACATCAGCACCTTTCTAGGAACCACATAGTTCATCACACACACCATGGAGGATAGATGCCCAATACAGTTAATGCAAGTCTAGATTACAAGTGTTTCAGGGGAGGTACATACCAGCTGAAGTCACAGAGCTTCTAATTACCCGTGTTTAGTATTAGTGCATGGTGGGCTGATCGTCAGGATCACTCATCAAGAAATGAGAATGAACACTTTCAAAACTAAAAGAGTTGAGGACTGTTGACCATCTTACCAGCCATGAAGGCGCACATGACCCTGGTGACCTTGAGGGTGATGGAGACCACGCCGAGGATGTGTGGACGCCAACACTCCAGCACGTACACCCAGTACAGCACGTCGGCAGCCATAGACACCAGCTGGGGGGGTACACGCTCTTCAATTGACGATCCGCTGCAATATACAGGCCACAGTTATGCAGTCATTTGTTAGGGACTCAACAGAGACATTGTTTCCTGTGACACAGCTGCACAACTGCCTATAATGGAGAATAAATTTTGAAACGGGCTTTACACATTGTACCCATGTGGGGGAAAATCACAACAGTGAGTGAGTGAGTGAGTGAGTTTAGTTTTACGCCACTTTTAGCAATATCCCAACAATATCACAGTGGGGCACACCAGAAATGGGCTTCACACATTGTACCCATGGGGAAAATCACAGCAGGTGTCCCAGGAGGTCCGAGTTCACACACTGTACACTGTAGCACAGTGCTGAGAATCTACATACCACCTCAATGTTCCAGGAGAATGACAAGCCAACTCTACCACATACTTACGGAGTTGAAGCTTTCACATAGAGCTGTATGAGAGGCAGGTACATCCAGTCACGAGGCAGCACACCTCCACCTGAGCTGCAACTCATGAGGCTGTCTGTGTGAGCCGTGTTGCAAGTCAGACGGTTGCTGTGAACAGGAAAACATAGCAGTACCATTAAACAGCGTGAAACAATTAGACCAACGGTTAATTCATCATCGAATTAAAGGACAAGCTACATGGACATTTTCTGAACATTACACGTAGTTGCTATTTGTTTTAAAACAATATCGAGGTCCAATGATTGTTTAGTGACATCTGCTTGTAACCTAGGACAAATCGGCTGCATCCTGTCTACTCGTCTTCACGGACTGATCAGAAGTTGTGGTAAATCGAACCTGGATGCTGTGACTGCCTGCTGGCTGGCCGAGAAGGCCGAGAGGTACATGGCTCGGATACCAGGCAGTCTGGTGTACACCTCAGATAGCAGTTGACTGCGGTTGGCAGTTATCTCCCTTTGTGTTGCACTCTTCAGGCGGGAAGTCTCAGCGAGCTTCATCTCTCCCAGATCCTCAAAGGCCAGTCCATCTTCCTTACCATCTCTGAAATGTTGACCACTGATGTGAGGATGGGAAGGGAGGGAGCATATCACAAAACAGACATAGCAGAGGCAACTGGCCTTCAGTTATCACATCCCATCACAGGCAACTGGCCTTCATTCATAACACTCCATTAGAGTCAACTGGCCTTCATTTATATCACTCCATCAGAGTCAACTGGGTTTCAGTTATAACACTCCATCTCCCTCATCTGTCTTTCAGAGATAACACCTTGACAGTCAACTGACCTTCATTTATATCACTCCATCAGAGTCAACTGGGTTTCAGTTATAACACTCCATCTCCCACATCTGTCTTTCAGAGATAACACCTTGACAGTCAACTGACCTTCATTTATATCACTCCATCAGTCAACTGGGTTTCAGTTATAATACTCCATCTCCCTCATCTGTCTTTCAGAGATAACACCTTGACAGTCAACTGACCTTCATTTATATCACTCCATCAGAGTCAACTGGGTTTCAGTTATAACACTCCATCTCCCTCATCTGTCTTTCAGAGATAACACCTTGACAGTCAACTGACCTTCATTTATAACACCCCATCACAGTCAACTGGCCTTCAGTTATAACACCCCATCACAGTCAACTGGCCTTCAGTTATAACACCCCATCACAGTCAACTGGCCTTCATTTATAACACCCCGTCACAGTCAACTGGCCTTCATTTATAACATCCCATCACAGTCAACTGGCCTTCATTTATAACACCCCATCACAGTCAACTGGCCTTCATTTATAACACCCCATCACAGTCAACTGGCCTTCAGTTATAACACCCCATCACAGTCAACTGGCCTTCATTTATAACACCCATCACAGTCAACTGGCCTTCATTTATAACATCCCATCACAGTCAACTGGCCTTCATTTATAACACCCCATCACAGTCAACTGGCCTTCATTTATAACACCCCATCACAGTCAACTGGCCTTCATTTATAACACCCCATCACAGTCAACTGGCCTTCATTTATAACACCCCATCACAGTCAACTGGCCTTCATTTATAACACCCCATCACAGTCAACTGGCCTTCATTTATAACACTCCATCACAGTCAACTGGCCTTCATTTATAACACTCCATCACAGTCAACTGGCCTTCATTTATAACACCTCATCACAGTCAACTGGCCTTCATTTATAACACCCCATCACAGGCAACTGGCCTTCATTTATAACACCCCATCACAGGCAACTGGCCTTCATTTATAACACCCCATCACAGGCAACTGGCCTTCATTTATAACACTCCATCAGAGTCAACTGGCCTTCATTAATAACACTCCATCAGAGTCAACTGGCCTTCATTTATAACACCCCATCACAGGCAACTGGCCTTCATTTATAACACCCCATCACAGGCAACTGGCCTTCATTTATAACACTCCATCAGAGTCAACTGGCCTTCATTTATAACACTCCATCAGAGTCAACTGGCCTTCATTTATAACACCCCATCACAGGCAACTGGCCTTCATTTATAACACCCCATCACAGGAAACTGGCCTTCATTTATAACACTCCATCAGAGTCAACTGGCCTTCATTTATAACACCCCATCACAGGAAACTGGCCTTCATTTATAACACCCCATCACAGGCAACTGGCCTTCATTTATAACACCCCATCACAGTCAACTGGCCTTCATTTATAACACCCCATCACAGGCAACTGGCCTTCATTTATAACACTCCATCAGAGTCAACTGGCCTTCATTTATAACACCCCATCACACTTAACTGGCCTTCATTTATAACACCTCATCACAGTCAACTGGCCTTCATTTATAACACTCCATCAGAGTCAACTGGGCTTCATTTATAACACCTCATCACAGTCAACTGGCCTTCATTTATAACACTCCATCAGAGTCAACTGGGCTTCATTTATAACACTCCATCAGAGTCAACTGGCCTTCATTTATAACACCCATCACAGTCAACTGGCCTTCATTTATAACACCCCATCACAGTCAACTGGCCTTCATTTATAACACCCCATCAGAGTCAACTGGCCTTCATTTATAACACTCCATCACAGTCAACTGGCCTTCATTTATAACACCCCATCACAGTCAACTGGCCTTCATTTATAACACCTCATCACAGTCAACTGGCCTTCATTTATAACACTCCATCACAGTCAACTGGCCTTCATTTATAACACTCCATCACAGTCAACTGGCCTTCATTTATAACATTCCATCACAGTCAACTGGCCTTCATTTATAACACCCCATCACACTTAACTGGCCTTCATTTATAACACCCCATCACAGGCAACTGGCCTTCATTTATAACACCCCATCACAGTCAACTGGCCTTCATTTATAACACCCCATCAGAGTCAACTGGCCTTCATTTATAACACTCCATCACAGTCAACTGGCCTTCATTTATAACACCCCATCACAGTCAACTGGCCTTCATTTATAACACTCCATCAGAGTCAACTGGCCTTCATTTATAACACCCCATCACACTTAACTGGCCTTCATTTATAACACCTCATCACAGTCAACTGGCCTTCATTTATAACACTCCATCAGAGTCAACTGGGCTTCATTTATAACACTCCATCAGAGTCAACTGGCCTTCATTTATAACACCCCATCACAGGCAACTGGCCTTCATTTATAACACCCCATCACAGGCAACTGGCCTTCATTTATAACACCCCATCACAGTCAACTGGCCTTCATTTATAACACTCCATCAGAGTCAACTGGCCTTCATTTATAACACCCCATCACACTTAACTGGCCTTCATTTATAACACCTCATCACAGTCAACTGGCCTTCATTTATAACACTCCATCAGAGTCAACTGGGCTTCATTTATAACACTCCATCAGAGTCAACTGGCCTTCATTTATAACACCCCATCACAGGCAACTGGCCTTCATTTATAACACTCCATCACAGTCAACTGGCCTTCATTTATAACACTCCATCAGAGTCAACTGGCCTTCATTTATAACACTCCATTAGAGTCAACTGGCCTTCATTTATATCACTCCATCAGAGTCAACTGGCCTTCATTTATAACACTCCATCAGAGTCAACTGGGCTTCATTTATAACACTCCATCACAGTCAACTGGCCTTCATTTATAACACCCCATCACAGTCAACTGGCCTTCATTTATAACACTCCATCAGAGTCAACTGGCCTTCATTTATAACACCCCATCACACTTAACTGGCCTTCATTTATAACACCTCCATCACAGTCAACTGGCCTTCATTTATAACACTCCATCAGAGTCAACTGGCCTTCATTTATAACACTCCATCAGAGTCAACTGGCCTTCATTTATAACACTCCATCACAGTCAACTGGCCTTCATTTTATAACACACCCCATCACAGTCAACTGGCCTTCATTTATAACACTCCATCACAGTCAACTGGCCTTCATTTATAACACTCCATCAGAGTCAACTGGCCTTCATTTATAACACTCCATCACAGTCAACTGGCCTTCATTTATAACACCCCATCACAGTCAACTGGCCTTCATTTATAACACTCCATCAGAGTCAACTGGCCTTCATTTATAACACCCCATCACAGTCAACTGGCCTTCATTTATAACACTCCATCAGAGTCAACTGGCCTTCATTTATAACACCCCATCACACTCAACTGGCCTTCATTTATAACACCCCATCACAGTCAGTTGCCCGTCATTCATAACACCCCATCTCCCTCATCTGTCTTTCAGAGATAACACCTTGACCGTCAACTGGACGAAAGAAACAAACTTCAAGTGTATATTGATTCATTGACCATGGAAATATAACTGTGTAGTCCCACTTACGTGATGAAGTCAGGGCTGAAGATGGTGGTGGAGAGAAGGTCAAAGGCCAGGTACTCATCCCCGTCTTTCAGTCGACTGAGAAGGTGAAGGCCACAGCGATGGAGGATGGACATGCTGGGTCCAGGCTGAAACAAGAAATACTTGAATTCAACCTAAACCTGGATGATTTCAATTGATAGAGCATCCAGGAATAATGACTTCAGACCACTTCACTGTAACATATGAAACAGCTGGTTCCGGGTTTGGTGCTTGTACATGAGCTAAGATCTAACTTTCTCTCTTTCTCCAAGCAAGCCGGTTGAAGTAGGAGGTGAATTGTGTTTTTGTCTCATTAACAATACTAACACTCATACAGAGCTGCGTGTTTGCTTGTGTGTAGGGCTGCTATTGGACTGACCTTGAGCGCTGCCAGCTTCAGGAAGTAGTACTGGAGGTAGTTCTCATGTCTTGTGAAGTAGTTGTCCACCAAGCAGGACGGTTTGTTGTGAGACACTTTCTTCATGTAACTCATCAAGTCTTCGTCCTGAGTCACATCTACCAACATCTGCAACAGACACAATAACATTGTGACACTGAAATGAAGAGCGTACATGTGTAAAACAAGGTCTGAAGCAGATTTCTAGTATGGCTGTCATCTTGGACGGATATATGACTAAATGATACAAATTATCTCAAGTGACCCATCCATGAAAACAGTCACTGAGTTTATATTGTCAGCTTGTCAATAATACCCTTGTCTAGATCAGTAAGGATGTCAAGAAGCCATGTGAGGAATGGGATAGGAGGACCGGAGCAAAGAGGAACTCACCTTGTCAATGACACCTTTGTAACAGAGGGGAACTCACCTTGTCAATGACACCTTTGTAACAGAGGGGAACTCACCTTATCAATGACACCTTTGTAACAGAGGGGAACTCATCTTGTCAATGACACCTTTGTAACAGAGGAACTCACCTTGTCAATGACACCTTTGTAACCAGAGGGCACTCACCTTGTCAACAACACCTTTGTACCAGAGGGGAACTCACTTTGTCAATGACACCTTTGTAACAGAGGGGCACTCACCTTGTCAATGACACCTTTGTAACTGAGGGGCACTCATCTTGTCAATGACACCTTTGTAACTGAGGGGCACTCATCTTGTCAATGACACCTTTGTAACTGAGGGGCACTCATCTTGTCAATGACACCTTTGTAACTGAGGGGCACTCACCTTGTCAATGACACCTTTGTAACTGAGGGCACTCATCTTGTCAATGACCTTTGTGTCGAGGGCACTCATCTTGTCAATGACACCTTTGTAACTGAGGGCACTCATCTTGTCAATGACACCTTTGTAACAGAGGGGCACTCATCTTGTCAATGACACCTTTGTAACAGAGGGGCACTCATCTTGTCAATGACACCTTTGTAACTGAGGGGCACTCATCTTGTCAATGACACCTTTGTAACAGAGGGGCACTCACCTTGTCAATGACACCTTTGTAACTGAGGGGCACTCATCTTGTCAATGACACCTTTGTAACAGAGGGGCACTCACCTTGTCAATGACACCCTTGTGTAGCTGACAGGGGCACAAGTGTCAATGACACCCTTGTGTAGCTGACACAGGACAAGTGTCAGTCTCAGCAAGGCTGTCAGGAAGCCATATGGGGAGTGGGGTTGGAGGACTGGAGCTGTGAAGTCTCCGTCTGGCTGAGAGGCCTGCAACTCCACCAGACATGAGGCTACCTCCTGGCTGGGACACTCAGGTGGGGACAAGAGGTTGGAGTGCTGGCTGGAACACAGATTACTGGTGTCATCAAGACGCTGTAGACATTCAAGCACTGCTATACGCAGCAGATACTGAAGAACGCTGTCAAGGCATGACAGATTATCTAGAGTAATATGAGCCCATACTACACTACTTGAAGGTGCAGTCTACAGAAACTACTGTATCACTAACCATGGTATGATACATCATCACAGCGGGTGTGGGAGTGGGACCAGTGTGAGGTTTTAACGCGTCAGTAATATGTTCCAGCAAAGCACAGTTGACACCTGATCAACCTAGTCACCCTGCCAGGCCACTGACTGACAATTTAACACAATGTTATGTCCAGAGAAAGAATTTAAAGTTAAGAAAGACTAAATACTTCTTACAGATTCATGGGTGACAGACATTGAACCCTACAGAAGCTTTTGAAGTTTTTTGCAAGTATAATTCCTCTGGACAGATCCATGGGTGTCAGCAACTGCATTTTACACAAGATTACCTTAAGTTACTGAGGACAGTTTTCAAACCAAGTGACTTCCAGCAAGGGACTAGAGTCTTGCAGCAGAACTCCTCCACCTCCTGCAGACACTGGACGGGGCTGTAGGTAGGCTGGAACACACACCAGTCAGTGACTAATACCTAGCCTTCCCAACCACATGTCAAGGTGTAGTTTATCTCTCTTGCCGTAACACTTTAACAAAGGTAATATGTAAGACATGGATGGACCTTAACTTCTTTTGAGGAGTGTAGTTTGGTCAGTATGTGGTAAAGCTACACAAGTTGTATATCTTTGAGTAAAACCTTCACCGCAAATTAAACAGCAGCACCTCAGGACACAAAATGTTTCTCATGTCTTCCACAATTGAGTAACTTAATACAGTGCTCCATGACCTGGATGTACAAACAAGGTAGATCATCATCTGTTTTAACTCATCTACCCCTGTACCCTTATCAGTATTTAGGAGAATAGCATAGATAAGCCAGATATATTACTAATATATGGCATTACTTATTTCTACCAGTCTTTAGAGCAAGTAAGTAGATGGGCTGGGTGTTACCTGTTTCTGCAGTTGGTGGTAGAAAGTTGCAAGGAAGTTGACACAAGATGTTGCAAAGTGAAGTTCACATTTCTGAAAATATACGTTCTATTGACTTAAAGATATGTTTGTACAAGGCTAAAATATCATCTTATTTGACATTTTAAAGAAATGTATTAAAAATGCATAGCTCTTTTAGCACAATCATACATATAAAATTGTATTAGTTAAGGTAACATGTTTTAGATCATAAGGAGTATGTACCTTAAACTGATAGTTGTCTTTGATGTCTTCCAATACACTCTGCACACAGCTGGTTATCGGCTGGTACAACCCAGCCACATGGCTCCAGTTCACATCAGGGGAGATAACCTCCTCACTACCCTCAGTCTCCATGGCACTGCCATCATGGCTGCAAGTGGACCAGTAATGTTCTCCAGTAACGATTATCTCTTTCAACTAACAACTCATACTTGCTGTAATATTATTTGTCTTTTAAATGTTATGCTCAACAATATTCCAGCTCGAGGACAGTGGACTGTGTCGCGCCAGGAAGACACAATCCAGTGAAAGGCATCAGGAGCATCTGCCTGTAACCGGGATATGATGTCAAGCATCAACCCAGCTACTGAACCTGACTACCTGATCCTTTAGTTGCCGTTTACAAGCAAGGTCTGCTAGAGATCTAACTCAGATCTTCATGGATCTGGAATTTGCCAACATTTCTCATGTAACCCGATGTTCATGTGTCTACTAATAATGCTGAACAGGCAAAATTAAAATAACTTGGGGTATCATGGTTGAAAATTGTTTTGTCTGTGTACAGCTTTCTTCTTGAGACTATAGAAAATGAAACTGATTTGTCATGTTAGTTTCACTGGAGAGCAGGTGGCAGGAAATCTGCCAGTAGATGAAATGTTTTCTTACCAGATAAGCAAAACCAGAATAACAACAACACAACCTTTCCCCTGTAACTCTGCATCTTCTTATGTATTATCACAAGTTTATTACTCGTATCAGCTGAAACTATCAATTATCTGCACATCAAGAGAATTAATACAATCTGATCAGTTATTTCACCAGTGATTGTGATTCTTCATTTCATTACAAGACTTACCTCCTGACAAAACCAGTGGATGGCTTAACAGAACCAGCGACACTGACAACAGTCTCGCAGCAAGCCAACATGGCCGCCTCCATCTGCTGGCTACTGGGACGTCCTCCAGGGTCAAGAGCAGACTGGATGTAACCCACCAGGGTGGAATAGAGGTCTCTGGAAGAGGAAGAGCATCAGTGACAGATTCATACTTAATAGTGGTGAACAATAGTCAAGCACAACGAAATGCTTACAACTCGTGAAGAGCAACACGTGTTTATATAACACATTTTAAGATGTCACAAGGAATTTACTGCACAATTAGCTTGATGTCACAGAATTAAAAATATTTCAACCCCTTTATAATGTCACAACTTGTTATGACTTGACAGATACCACAGTAGAATATGTCCTTACATCATGATTTCTCATGTATATTTATTTCAAAGATAATTTGTCTATATTTTCATGTGTTACTTGTCTGATGGAAACATCAGTCTTACAGATATGTCTGTGTGGCAAGTCCATAGGACAGACAGATCCTCCACTTACGGATTAATACTCTGGAGTCTGCAACATTTAGCCAGTGATAACTGCCGTCTGACTGTTATAACTACCGGTAGAGTCACTAATAGTAGTGAAAACAACCCTTTGATCCTTTGTTGTGATAAATGCTGTGAAACACTCAGATGGCAGTGTTCAACAAACAGGCGCCATTTTTCTCAGGCGATATTGTTTTTAAACAACTAACATAAGCATGTATGATGGGTCTCTGCTGAAGATGCTCTGTTGTTGTTAGAAAGCTGACAAGATGACCTCTTTAGCGGACAACAGATGCTCTGTTACAGGCTCTGTGGATGTTTGTGTAAACACAAACGACAACAGATGCTCAAACCTGGCTGTGTGGATGAGGCCAGAGAGTGACAACAGTATTGACAGTTGGTGCTGACTGTCACATGTAAGACACTCATTGCTTTGTGGATGAGATTCTGGACCAACAATTACAACACAATTAAACAGTCTCGACACGCATTTCTGTTGTTTGTTTATTCAGGCCGCTCAGGGTCACTGAACGTTAAGATTAGTTGTAGACAGGCATTAAAGAGTGTGCGCATGTCAGGAAGTCATTGTTGCCAGCAGTTGAAATGCTTTTAGACAGGAAATCTAACCTAAAGGTTTGAAGTTCAGAAAAATTCATGGATATAATATTTTCGAGGTTAGCGTTTGTCCTTACATCATTATTTCTCATGTATAGTTATTTAAAAGATAATTTGTCTATATTTTCATGTGTTACTTGTCTGATGGAAACATCAGTCTTACAGATATGTCTGTGTGGCAAGTCCATAGGACAGACAGATCCTCCACACACGAACACTCTGGGTCTGCAACATTTCAGACAACAGATGCTCTGTCACAGGCTCTGTGGATGAGATCACCGAACACAACAGACAACAGATGCTCTGTTACAGGCTCTGTGGATGAGACGTGAACACAACAGACAACAGATGCTCTGTCACAGGCTGTGTGGATGACGAACACAACAGACAACAGATGCTCTGTCACAGGCTCTGTGGATGAGACGTGAACACAACAGACAACAGATGCTCTGTCACAGGCTGTGTGGATGAGACGCGAACACAACAGACAACAGATGCTCTGTCACAGGCTGTGTGGATGAGACGCGAACACAACAGACAACAGATGCTCTGTCACAGGCTCTGTGGATGAGACGTGAACACAACAGACAACAGATGCTCTGTCACAGGCTCTGTGGATGAGACGCGAACACAACAGACAACAGATGCTCTGTCACAGGCTCTGTGGATGAGACGCGAACACAACAGACAACAGATGCTCTGTCACAAGCTCTGTGGATGAGACGTGAACACAACAGACAACAGATTCAGACACAGACAACAGATGCTCTGTCAGAGATTTTATGGCTAAAGAATCAAAAACATCAGCTATTCTATCATGAATAGTATGGTTTTACATTGCTCTAAGAACTATTCAAGCCTTATCAAGGTGGGAGAGAACTATTCAAGCTTCACACACTGTAGTAATGAGGGGAATCAAACCCAGCCCTTGACATGATCAACAGATGCTTCAACCACCAGACTCACCCATCTTCACCTACCCAGGCCCTGTTGAGTGAGTTAGTGAGTCTAGTTTTACGTTGCTTTAAGCAATATTCCAGCAATATCATGGTGGGGGACACAAGAAATGGGCTTCTCACATTGTACCCATGTTGGGAATCGAACCAGGACCCTCAGAGTGACAAACAAACACTTTAACCACTAGGATACCCCACTGGCCCGGCCTTGTTAAGAAGCTATAGCAGGTACAGAGAAGATGCCCAAACAGGATATTTACATGTGCCCAGTAACAGAAATTCCAGCACAGAAATCGGACTCTCCCATGCTAAAGCTGTTACTCGATACTGATGTTCACAGTCAGGGGAGGTAACCCAAGATTTAGACAAAAGGTGCTCTGGATGTACTAAGCAGTCATACGGGAGTCAACAGTGACGGAGATGAAATTACTGGTACACAATACTGATGTTCACTCTGTCAGGGGAGGTAACCCAAGATTTAGACAACAGGTGCTCTGGATGTACTAAGCGGTCATACGGGAGTCAACAGTAACGGAGATGAAATTACTGGTACTCAATACTGATGTTCACAGTCAGGGGAGGTAACCCAAGATTTAGACAACAGGTGCTCTGGATGTACTAAGCGGTCATACGGGAGTCAACAGTAACGGAGATGAAATTACTGGTACTCAATACTGATGTTCATACAGTCAGGGGAGGTAACCCAAGATTTAGACAACAGGTGCTCTGGATGTACTAAGCGGTCATACGGGAGTCAACAGTAACGGAGATGAAATTACTGGTACTCAATACTGATGTTCACTGTCAGGGGAGGTAACCTAAGATTTAGACAACAGGTGCTCTGGATGTACTAAGCGGTCATACGGGAGTCAACAGTAAAGATGAAATTACCTTGTTTTCACTGCCATATACCTCATTATTATGTTCTGTAGTTTATATTTTGATACCTGAAATAAGAGAAATGAGTCAATGTTTGTCATTTGCTTCTCCATTAAACATCAGTCTAAAGGTCAAACTATACATCTTACAGGCAATGATGATTCTGACTTCAAACGGTCATTTTGGTAAAAAAAATGAATGCTAAATGGCTGTTATTTATTTCCATTTGCTGACAGAAGCAAAACTTATAATAGATGACATTACTAAGTTTTGTGAATGTAACAGTTATCCCACAATTTGTGTCTTTTACACCTGAACAGGAAGACTGTTCCTCCACAAGGCCACGGACAAAGGTTGTATCACACAAGGTTAGCAGGTTGATAAACTAACAAACAGCTGTTGCCTTGGAACAGTTACCATGGTCCAAATTTTCAAATATGTCCATTCAGGTGTATAGCAACAGATTTTAAAAAAGTATATGAATTATATTCCTCTGTGCTGTGTAGGGACATTACCATATGTGCTGCCATATTCCGGCCAGCCTGGCACAGTGCCGCGACCAGTCTCAGAGCCGTAGTCAGCGGGAGGCCATACACGCTGGACAGCTGGGCATTAGAGTCTGGCAATGTACAACAGGGGAAGCACTGTACAACAGGGGAAGCAATGTACAACAGAGGAAGCACTGTACAACAGAGGAAGCAATGTACAACAGAGGAGGCAATGTACAACAGGGGAAGCAATGTACAACAGAAGCAATGTACAACAGGGGAAGCAATGTACAAAAGGGGGAAGCAATGTACAACAGAAAAAAGAATGTACAACAGAGGAAACAACAGAGGAAGCAATGTACAACAGAGGAAGCAATGTACAACAGGGGAAGCAATGTACAACAGGGGAAGCAATGTACAACAGGGGAAGCAATGTACAACAGGGGAAGCAATGTACAACAGGGAAGCAATGTACAACAGGGGAAGCAATGTACAACAGAGGAAGCAATGTACAACAGGGGAAGCACTGTACAACAGAGGAAGCAATGTACAACAGGGGAAGCAATGTACAACAAGGGAAGCAATGTACAACAGGGGAAGCAATGTACAACAGAGGAAGCAATGTACAACAGAGGAAGCAATGTACAACAGGGGAAGCAATGTACAACAGGGGAAGCAATGTACAACAGGGGAAGCAATGTACAACAGGGGAAGCAATGTACAACAGAGGAAGCAATGTACAACAGAGGAAGCAATGTACAACAGAGGAAGCAATGTACAACTGGGGAATCAATGTACAACAGAGGAAGCAATGTACAACAGAGGAAGCAATGTACAACAGGGGAAGCAATGTACAACAGGAGGAAGCAATGTACAACAGAGGAAGCAATGTACAACAGGGGGAAGCAATGTACAACAGAGGAAGCAATGTACAACAGGAGGAAGCAATGTACAACAGCAAGTATAACAGAAGCACTGTACAACATGGAAGCAATGTACAACAGAGGAAGCAATGTACAACAGGGGAAGCAATGTACAACAGCAATGTACAACAGAAGCAATGTACAACAGGGGAAGCAATGTACAACAGGGGAAGCAATGTACAACAGCAATGTACAACAGAGGAAGCAATGTACAACAGGGGGAAGCAATGTACAACAGAGGAAGCAATGTACAACAGAGGGAAGCAATGAGCTACTGTACAACAGGGGAAGCAATGTACAACAGGGGAAGCAATGTACAACAGCAATGGAAGCAGGGGAAATGTACAACAGGGGAATCAATGTACAACAGGGGAAGCAATGTACAACAGGGGAAGCAATGTACAACAGGGGAAGCAATGTACAACAGGGGAAGCAATGTACAACAGAGGAAGCAATGTACAACAGGAGGAAGCAATGTACAACAGAGGAAGCAATGTACAACAGAGGAAGCAATGTACAACAGGGGAAGCAATGTACAACAGGGGAAGCAATGTACAACAGGAGGAAGCAATGTACAACAGAGGAAGCAATGTACAACAGGGGAAGCAATGTACAACAGGAGGAAGCAATGTGTACAACAATGTACAACAGAGGAAGCAATGTACAACAGGAGGAAGCAATGTACAACAGGAGGGGAAGCAATGTACAACAGAGGAATCAATGTACAACAGGAAGCAATGTACAACAGAGGAAGCAATGTACAACAGGGGAAGCAATGTACAACAGGTAGTGTTCCCCCTAGGAACATTAAGGAGGGCGCTGCGCCCTGCCCTTTGGTTTTTGAGCCCTGCCCTTTTTGCCTCAATCCCAGTTTTTTTTCAGCTGTGCTTGATTTTACAACCCGTGTGTATTTTCCGGATTTTATTAAGGACGGAGTTCTCTCCCTTTCAAGGGGAGACGCAAACTTGTTTTGATAATGATTAGGAAATTGGCATTTAAACCATGGCGAAGTCAAATGTGTTTAATTCGCTTTACAAATCACAATGCCTACCAAGGAAAGAATCAACATTTTGTTATTGTTATTTTTTCAATAAACCTCACCAAAATGCCCTTTTAGATTATGAAGTGCCCTTTTTTTTAAGTTACCCTGCCCTTTCTGAATCCTAGGGGGAACACTAACAGGGGAAGCAATGAACAACAGGGAAGCTATATATCACACACAGCAAGACAAGCGTGAGTTCATCAACATTATCATCACCAACAATTTAGAAACGTGATAGAGATATGTAATTTGATAATATTTGTCAAGGATGTGTTGGACTCTGGGGCCTTCATTTCGTTCCAGAAAAGAAGCAGGGCTTAACAGAGTGTACTAATGTGGGCAATCAGACCCAGTACCTCAGCATGACAAGTAACCACTTGGCTACCTCGGCATGACAAGTAACCACTTGGCTACCCAACACAAGAATCCAGCATTCTCCATAACCAAAATCCAGCATACACTACAGTGTTAGGTAACTCACCTTGAGGATCCCAAGCTGTGGGCAAAAATTCTTGAAACACCACGTCCAGCAGCCTTGGACAATGTACTATCTAGAAAAAATACCCATAAAATGTGCTACAATAATATTGTTTGTCCATAATACTAAAGTAAGATAGTCAATGGTGATGTTTACAAAATCTTCATAAGTAAGTTTAGGCTGACATTCCCAAATCTGCAGCAAAGTGAGGCAAGTCTGGAAACCATGTTCCCGCTGGCCAGTAAAGGCGAGACCAAAATCAAGGTTTATAGGTCTATGAGAGGAGGTTTTACTAAAATATTCCTTGACACGAAGTGATTTCTCTTAATTATGATCTGCCTCACAGCTGATCCTCCTCTGGATATGTAATTTGATAATATTTGTCAAGGATGTGTTGGACTCTGGGGCCTTCATTTTGTTCCAGAAAAGAAGCAGGGCTTAACAGAGTGTACTAATGTGGGCAATCAGACCCAGTAGGGCTCCATATTATGTACCTCATTGAAGAATGGTAAATGGGTAGGTAGGTTTTAGTAGATTTGGCGTAAAGTAGCATGACAAGTAACCACTTGGCTACCTCGGCATGACAAGTAACCACTTGGCTGAGGAGAACCCAACACACAAGAATCCAGCATTCTCCATAACCAGAATCCAGCATACACTGTAGTGTTAGGTAACTCACCTTGAGGATCCCCAAGCTGTGGGCAAAATTCTTGAAACACCACGTCCAGCAGCCTTGGACAATGTACTATCTAGAAAAATACCCATAGATGAAAATGTGCTACAATATTGTTTGTCCATAATATAAGTTTAGGCTGATATTCCCAAATCTGCAGCAAAGTAAAGGTTGGGAGACACAGGGTTTTACTAAAATATTCCTTGACACCTCTTAATTTATGAAAATAAGAGTATCACATAATCCATTTTGAAGAGTATTACTTTATAGTTTGGAATCCTTGATAAACCTGTGGTTAGAGTCTACTCAATAGATGATGGTGAGTTCCTGTACCTCGTATGCCAGACTGGGGGAGTGCTGGGCTGTCTTGGTCAGCATGTCCAGGACCTGTAACACCGTCACAGCCTGGGGTTTCCGAGTCTCCAGTATATGCCGCAGTCGCTGGAGCAGCACCATTCGGGACACCAGGCACTGCAACAAACACCTGGAGTTCAATACACACAGATTCATACCCGCCCTGCAAATGACACTGTGCATCAAACACATGAAGGGGAATATTGACATTCTCACAACACATTCTGCATGACAAACACCTGGTGTTCAATACACACAGATTCATACCCGCCCTGCAAATGACACTGTGCATCAAACACATCAAGGGGAATATTGACATTCTCACAACACATTCTACATGTAACACCTGGTGTTCAATACACACAGATTCATACCCGCCCTGCAAATGACACTGTGCATCAAACACATGAATGGGAATATTGACATTCTCACAACACATTCTACATGTAACGCCTGGTGTTCAATACACACAGATTCATACCCGCCCTGCAAATGGCACGGTGCATCAAACACAACAAGGGGAATATTGACATTCTCACACAACACATTCTACATGTAACACCTGGTGTTCAGTGAACATCGTCAGGCTCACACACACACACAAGCCCTCCAATCAACACTTGATGTTAACTTCCATCGTTTCACACAGACACCCAGAAAAGACAATGAATGTTCAGTAATCCTCACCTGAGTCATTCACACACCTGGCCTTGTCATGTACAACCCAATGTGTATCAGTACAACCCAATGTGTGTATCAGTACAACCCAATGTGTGTATCGGTACAACCCAATGTGTGTATCGGTACAACCCAATGTGTGTATCAGTACAACCCAATGTGTGTATCGGTACAACCCAATGTGTGTATCGGTACAACCCAATGTGTGTATCGGTACAACCCGATGTGTGTATCGGTACAACCCAAATCGGTGTGTATACAACCCAATGTGTGTATCAGTACAACCCAATGTGTGTATCGGTACAACCCAATGTGTGTATCGGTACAACCCAATGTGTGTATCGGTACAACCCAATGTGTGTATCGGTACAACCCAATGTGTGTATCGGTACAACCCAATGTGTGTATCAGTACAACCCAGTGTGTGTATCGGTACAACCAAATGTGTGTCAGTACAACCCAATGTGTGTCAGTACAACCCAATGTGTGTATCGGTACAACCCAATGTGTGTATCTGTACAACCCAATGTGTGTATCAGTACAACCCAATGTGTGTCAGTACAACCCAATGTGTGTCAGTACAACCCAATGTGTGTCAGTACAACCCAATGTGTGTATCGGTACAACCCAATGTGTGTATCTGTACAACCCAATGTGTGTATCAGTACAACCCAATGTGTGTCACTACAACCCAATGTGTGTCAGTACAACCCAATGTGTGTCAGTACAACCCAATGTGTGTATCGGTACAACCCAATGTGTGTATCTGTACAACCCAATGTGTGTATCAGTACAACCCAATGTGTGTATCAGTACAACCCAATGTGTGTATCAGTACAACCTAATCTTAATGAAAAATATGAATTGCCAACAACCACATGCAACACAATGAACAAGCATTTCCCTTCAATTCCCCCAAATCAGGACCTTTAAGATGATGTTAGTACCACAATCAGAGTGAGTGTGTTAGTAAGTTTAGTTTTAGGCCGCACTCAGCAATATTCTAGCTATATGGCGGCGGTCTGTCAATAATCGAGTCTGGACCAGACAATCCAGGGATCAACAGCATGAACATCAATCTTAACAATTGGGATACGATGTCATGTGCCAACCCAGTCAGCGAACCTGACTACCCGATCCCGTTAGTCGCCTCCTATGACAAGCATGGGTTACTGAAGAACAATTCTAACCCGGATCTTCACGGGTAATCACAATCAGATCATGACCTGTCACAGCAACTACAGTAACAAAGACATATCTTACCAGAACTATGTCTCTCTTGGCTACTTCAGCATCCGTCTCCTCAACAGTCTCCTCCCCATCCTGGCGCTCACTCTCCATGGTAACCGGACACTGACCCGGCATCACATGACCTTGAAACCAGCTGAAGCATCTGTCCAGGCACTCCTGGAACCAGTGAGAAAGGTTGTCATCATACAATGTCACACAGTATAGGAACGATATTGTCACATTGACAGTAAACAATGACATTTTCAGTTTGTCATCTCAGGTCAAACATAACCAGGCAAGGACCGTATACTAAATAAGCTAGTATGAATGTTACCAAGCTGCATGGACACAAACAGATTCGGTATTCTTCTTGTGAACTACACCCTCCAGCTATCATCTAAGTTACATACCCTATGTATATGTCACTTGATAAAGCCAGATCAGAAGCACGAAGGCTGCACACTGGGTTCAGTTCTCTAGTGGACTCCCCACATAAGAAGCCTACCTGACGACAGCCTGCACACTGGAGTCAGTTCTGTTCCAGATGCCCCACATGAGAAGCCCACCAGATGACAACCTGCACACTGGAGTCAGTTCTGTCCCAACTCCACATGAGAAACCTACTTGATGACAGCATGAACACTTAGGGACAGTTCTAACTGGCATCACACCAGTTGGGACACGTACCTGATCTGCTGGGTTACAGATGAGGGCATGCATGGCAGCAACAGCTGCAGCAAGAACTGTGTCAACAGTGTCGTCTAGAGCCCAGCGGAACAGGAACACCACTCCAGACTCCAGGACAGCCGGCAAGATCGGGGACTGAACAACATCTCGATATGCTCCTCTCTTAGCCTGAACACGCAGATCAGTACACATGCAGATCACGTGATTCATGAAACTGTCAATAACATGCACATCATGTAATTCATGAAACTCTCAATAACATGCAGATCATGTGATTCATAAACTCTCAATAACATGCAGATCATTTGATTCATGAAACTGTCAATAACATGCAGATCATTTGATTCATGAAACTGTCAATAACATGCAGATCATTTGATTCATGAAACTCTCAATAACATGCAGATCATTTGATTCATGAAACTGTCAATAACATGCAGATCATTTGATTCATGAAACTGTCAATAACATGCAGATCATTTGATTCATGAAACTGTCAATAACATGCAGATCATGTGATTCATGAAACTCAATAACATGCAGATCATGTGATTCATGAAACTGTCAATGCCATTCAGATCATGTGATTCATGAAACTGTCAATGCCATTCAGATCATGTGATTCATGAAACTGTCAATAACATGCAGATCATATGATTCATGAAACTGTCAATAACATGCAGATCATGTGATTCATGAAACTCTCAATAACATGCATATCACAGCAAGACATCTCTTTAATAAAACTGGTCATGACAAGCAGATCACTACAACATGTGCTAAATAAAAATGGTTACACTGTAATATATATGGTACATTGTCACCAAGGAATGGTATTACCATGAGAAATCTAGTGAATAAAAGGTCAAATTCGAACAATAGCAGACAACATGAATCTGTCAGAGATATATTAAGTCTGTGAGAATCCTGTTGTGTGTCTCACCTTGGATATGACCCGGGCAAGCACCTGCAGCGCTAGTGTCCTCTGCTGAATGTTGGAGCTCCGGGCCAGCTGGAACATCTCCTCCAGGGTGTAACCTGCTCGCTAGAAGTACAAGGAGCCGGTTGACAGTGCCATCAACAGCAGACATACAGAGTTGATAAACAGTGCTAGCAATGGCAGATAGATAGAGCAACAGCAAGTACATGGAGCCAGTGAACAGTGCTACTGCTAGACAACAGCAAGTACATGGGGCCAGTTAACAGAGCTAGCAACAGCAAGTACATGGAGCCAGTTAACAGAGCTAGCAACAGCAAGTACATGGAGCCAGTTAACAGAGCTAGCAACAGCAAGTACATGGAGCCAGTTAACAGAGCTAGCAACAGCAAGTTCATGGAGCCAGTTAACAGAGCTAGCAACAGTAAGTACACAGAGCCAGTAAACAGAGCTAGCAACATGGAGCCAGTTACAGAGCTAGCAACACAAGTACATGGAGCCAGTTAACAGAGACTAGCAACAGCAAGTACATGGAGTCGGTTTTACAGAGCTAGCAACAACAAAGTACATGGAGCCAGTAAACAGAGCTAGCAACAGTAAGCAAGTACATGGAGCCAGTTAACAGAGCTAGCAACAGCAAGTACATGGAGCCAGTAAACAGAGCTAGCAACAGCAAGTACATGGAGCCGGTTAACAGAGCTAGCAACAGCAAGTACATGGAGCCAGTTAACAGAGCTAGCAACAGCAAGTACATGGAGCCAGTTAACAGAGCTAGCAACAGCAAGTACATGGAGCCAGTAAACAGAGCTAGCAACAGTAAGTACATGGAGCCAGTTAACAGAGCTAGCAACAGCAAGTACATGGAGCCAGTAAACAGAGCTAGCAACAGAAAGTACACGGAGCCAGTTAACAGAGCTAGCAACAGCAAGTACATGGAGCCAGTAAACAGAGCTAGCAACAGCAAGTACATGGAGCCGGTTAACAGTGCTAGCAACAACAAGAACATGGAGCCAGTAAACAGAGCTAGCAACAGTAAGTACATGGAGCCGGTTTTAAGTGCTAGCAACAACAAGTACATGGAGCCAGTAAACAGAGCTAGCAACAGTAAGTACATGGAGCCGGTTTTAAGTGCTAGCAACAACAAGAACATGGAGCCAGTTTAAGTGCTAGCAGCAGCAAGGACATGGAGCCAGTTTACAGTACCAGTTTACAGAACCGGGCCTCGAAACAATCAAGTTTGGACCAGATAATAAAGTATCAATATTGTGAACAAACGATCCACTCTATAGAGAAACAGGGAACACAACAAAACACTGACCAACCAATCCATTATGTTTCCACTTATGACCTGCATAGATTGCTGGGAACTTTATAGATTGTAATGAGCAGAGGCAGGTGCAGCATGTGTCACATTTAAGATTACACTGTACAAATGTAACACATTTGACTACTTTCTAACAGGCATTGTGTATTTGGAGGCTGGTGTGTCTCGGACATATTGAATTACTTAGCTACATCTACAATGAAGCAATCACATTCAGGAAGGGTGTGTGTTTCTTTAATGTAAGGCTACCGATGTTCCAATCACAAATCATCTCCAAATCATTGTCTTCTACACGAAATGTGAAAAGAAACCAACCTCTGGTTCATTGCCATGGTGATGTAGACCTTGATTGACAGGTAAGTCAGAATCTGCTGGAAGAATGTTGCCATGGAAATCAAATCTAGCTGGTAGGCCATTCTGTAATACATTAAATACTGATTTGTCAGCCAGTGCACTGGTTTGGAGATGTGACATTGTACAACAAGTCTATAACTGTGACTCATATAGTATCTGACATGTGTGGAAACATGTTACCTCGCTTATGTACAACTGTGTCAACATGGTATCTGTCAAATGTAGAACAATGTCTCAAACACTGTATCTGACAAATGTAGAACAATGTCTCAAACACTGTATCTGACAAATGTAGAACAATGTCTCAAACACTGTATCTGACAAATGTAGAACAATGTCTCAAACACTATATTTGACAAATGTAGAACAATGTCTCAAACATTGCATCTCACAAATGTAGAACAATTTGTCTGAAAATACAAATTGAGCTTTTACTTTAAGTCGTCTATCCAATTACTGAAGTGTCTCTAAGTGTTAAGTAATGTCTACCTTTGCATCCCCGGTGCTGGGAGGTGGAAGGTCCCTCATCCACTCTAACTTGTCATACTCCACTTTTTCCATGTGTACCCATGTAGGTTCAGGCTGAACAGGCAGCCCCAGGTCACTGTGACCTGAAGAAAAAACACAGATTGAAGGATATGAGTCACTATACTACAGATTTGCTACAGGTGCTGCTGTCATGATAAAGATAATACCATGAGATTGGACAAGAAAATAGACACCTGTTTTCTTTGAAATCTTCTTCCCACCAGCAACTCTCTCCCTCAAACTTGTTTCTGTTTCCATTTCCGTTATCTCGGGCTTCACCTTCTTTTTGGAAGTCAGGAATGCTAGCAACTTTGGATCTGGAATAAGGTAACACAACTGACATCGAAAACTGTATTTAAAGTATTCCAACAAGCAAGTCAATTATCTGGGGTTTTACAATAAGAGTTAATTATGACATATATAGATGTTACATTATTACAGTAGGAAAGACAATGTACAACAGGCCATGAACACAAGGATGTCTATTGTGCTGTCTGGCCACAGACCTAACACAATTTTAGCCCTGGATTTCTGGATCCTGGCAACAAGGGAGGTAACTCACCCATCATCTCCATCAGCTTCTTCCTCTCCTCATCAATCTCCTCCTGTGTCATGGTGGATATCTTCTCCAAGTTCTCCTCATGAATCTTCCTTGCTTCAGTAGTTCCTAGTGTAGCACTCAGACCAGAGCCCTGCACGATCCTGGATGTAGCCTTTCTATCTGTAAGATGGAGTTTACATCACTGGAAAACGTTATTACTTATATATCACATGATGTTTCAGAATTAAATCAGAGTTATATCATCAGAAATATTACAGTTTTATCAGAGCTATATCATCAGTTATACCACAGTTTTATCAGAGCTATATCATCAGATATACCACAGTTTTATCAGAGTTATATCATCGAATATACCACAGTTTTATCAGAGTTATATCATCGAATATACCACAGTATTATCAGAGCTATATCATTGGATATATCATACTTTCATCAGAGCTATATCACTGGATATACCACAGTTTTATCAGAGCTATATCACTGGATATATCATACTTTCATCAGAGTTATATCACTGGATATACCACAGTTTTATCAGAGCTATATCACTCGATATATCATACTTTTATTAGAGCTATATCACTGGATATATCATACTTTCTTCAGAGCTATATCACTGGATATATCATACTTTTATCAGAGCTATATCACTGGATATATCATACTTTTATCAGAGCTATATCACTGGATATATCATACTTTTATCAGAGCTATATCACTGGATATATCATACCTTTATCAGAGCTATATCACTGGATATATCATACTTTTATCAGAGCTATATCACTGGATATATCATACCTTTATCAGAGCTATATCACTGGATATACATAACCATGAAAAACACCCTTTTGTTACTTATTAAAAACTAACTTGTTCTCAACATTGATACACAAATTCCTGCTACTTGCTACTTATTATGCTCCTAGCAATGAGTAACTCTGAAACTCTACCATCTGGATACTGTCATGGAGTTTCCTGTCACAGTCTCAAGGTGTGAACAGATGTTTGCCACTATTATGGCAATGTCCCAAATCAACTGGTGTCTGTGTTAGTCCCCTAATGTAGGCTGTCACCAAATTTGGAGACATTGGGTACAACAGTTCATGAGATATCGTGTTAACAAGCATTGAAGACGTACAGGCGTACGAATGGACGCTGCTGAATACATAATCTGTTCAATACATCATAGTAATACCATTGTACAGAGGTCTAGATTCAGGAACCATCAATGTCATAGAGGTCTACTATATTTCACATTCACACTTCCATCCCAGGTCGGAACAGCATTTGCATGAATGTCTGTGATGACTGAACTGATTACTGGGGCTACATCGTACAACAAGGGTACGTTGCTGGTGATCTATCCTAGCACAGAATCCCGATAGTCATGGGTACTGCGTTGCTGGTGCTAGCACAGAATCCCGATAGTCATGGGTACATCATACAACAAGAGTACGTTGCTGGTGATCTATCCTAGCACAGAATCCCGATAGTCATGGGTACATCGTACAACAAGGGTAAGTTGCTGGTGATCTATCCTAGCACAGAATCCCGATAGTCATGGGTACATCATACATCTTGTTGTCATGCTTGGACAAGCATGATGTACAGCTGGAATATTGCCAACTGAAGTACATGCAACACACACTCAGTATACAATACTGGACTAAACAACAACTTGCAATATGTAGTTACCTCCCCTTTCCTCCACGTCGGTGCTTGGGTTGTGTGGCATCTCTCCAGTCTTCTGCAGCTCCTGCTTTAGCACCACCCCGAAGTCCTTCACCCCAGATGTAGCCAGGTGCTGCATAAACAAGCTCTTCTTCTCACCTGATGACCCAGTCGACTGAAGCATACAAGTTTGCAACTCATTAGATTTATAATTTGAACAAAATCTTGGCCTGAACTGATGTGTCTGTACCAATGCACTTACATACACCTCCAAGCCTGAAGTGAAGGGTTTCATACATTATCAAGATTCATTTATATGAGTTTCACAAAATTTCTTTCGAACACTCAATGGTGAAAATGCAAAACTGTATATAACCCACCCTAAATATATTTGACGAAATTATTTAGAAATGCATGCATCAAATCAATATTGCAGAAGTATGTATCGATCACAAAGGATTGCCTGATGTTTTCAACACAATACATTACATATATACATGCAGGAAGGCTGGACTAAACACATATTCCCAAAATCTATGCAGTTTTATTACAAAATCTTCAAATGAAATGAAATGGAGGCACTGAAAAGTATTTCGAGTATGTCAATATAAATCCAACCAATACCTAAAAGCACATGTAAGATCTAACTGACCAAGTATAGTAATTGTGCCTTTACGAAGTGGATCCTTGATGAAGGAAGGAATATAACTCTGCACAGCATGGTGCACAAGGGGAAGATCCTATAAATGTAAATCAATGACAGCACAACATGGTTCAGCACTGTGTCTACCTGCAGTGTGTGGCCTCTGTGAAGGGCTGTTGGAAACGCCTGACTTGTCTGTCTGGGCAAAAACACAGCAGCATTCCTTGTATCCCTCTCCTGTGTCACAGAACAAAACTTCTCAAAAGGATGTTACCACAGTTGGTTGATGGCAAATTTTCACCACATGTACATTCATATTTCATAACTATGATCATGATGATAGGCCAAAAGTCATAACTTTGTGTCACAGCAGTGATTCATCAAGTTTTCTGAAGTGCAAACATGTCTGGAGTCACCTTTCCTTGACCGTTTGGACAATCAAATCTCATTTGTCAACCTATTGACTAAAACGCTGTATAATTTCCCATTTCATGTCAATATAGATGTGACAAATTTATGGCTTTTCAGAGAAGACTTGAGTTCATGGATAACAAAATGAGTAAAGTCACAATTAAAGACATTCAGGAAACTTACTATAATCTGTGTCAAAACCTGCGCCATATGTCGGTCGTGCTCTGTCAACAAAAGACTGAGAGTTAGAACAAGGCAAATTGACATCCAAAGATGGAATTAGTACCAGGAACAGTGAGTATCAGGTACAATAATGACTTGATAAATCCCACTACATTTACACATGGATGGGTTGTCTGCCAACATATTATATACTGTAAAAATAATGATTCAAATCATGCACTGGGCACAATGTGTGGAGCCCACTTCTGGTGTCCCCCGCCATGATATTGCTGGAATATTGCTAAATACTCAATTAATAGCGGCGGAAAACTCAACTTACTCACTCAAATTATGCACAGAGATTTATATTACATGCAAATTTTCATCAAGCTTGGAGAAAAAGTTAAATACTAGTAGTCAACTAAAAAACTTGGTATTTATCTATTTAATCATAATTTTGAAAAGATTAAATCTGTTTAACATGTTTAATGTCATGAATATCGCTCCTTAAGTTTGACCAGTCATATTTCAGAATTAAAAGTTGACATTGTGGCATATGGCCTGACCCTCAGATCAGAACCTAAACATTTGTTAAAGACAAATAATCCATTCCTCTTGTTAGCAGATGGATTAAACAAGTTATTGGAAATAGCATGCATATCATCTCTTTACTCATCTTCATTGAGTTATCCACAGTAACTTGTCACATTATCATATCAATATGTTTGGCATTTAACGTGTACACTGTCATTACTTTCAACTCTTTCTTCGGCATCATCTGTTTCTGCCAAAGTGGTTGCTTCCTTGGAACGTCTTTCTTCCTGGGCTTTCCTGAATTTGGACTTTTTGACTGGCACTGGTCCAGGTGGCAATGTTTGAGGTAATTCTGAAACAACGGAAATACAGCTATCATGATATACAAAACAACGATGATGAAACATATTTTGTCTTCACCTGAAGTCACATGTTTTCTACAATGAAATGCATGTTATTATGGCCGCCTCACTGTATGACTGTGTCATCATCAGTGTTTCAACCGGCAGTCTATTTGCAGCTCACAGCTGTTACAACATTAATCCTGAAACTATAAGCAATGAAGAATTTTCAGCTGTGTTAAATGTACAATTACTGGTGCTTTTCTTCAGCTTTTTACAGGAATCTGTCATTGTCTGCCATGGACAAATTTGTGTAGGCCTTTAATTGATCATCCATGAAGATTTGTCATTCCTTTAATTTGTAGATATGTTCTCATAGTTTAGTTGTCACTTTTCTGGCACAACTTAGATATTAAAATGATCCATAAGACTTGAAATGTAACAACACTAGCCCTATATGAAAATACTGAGAAAAAGAGTTGTCAAACACAAAACATGCTTGCCTTACATGTGACAAATAGAAGTTGAAGAAATTGGTCAACGACCTCAATGTTTGTATCATTGAATGAAAGTGTTTAGAGAGTTGTGTTTAGCTAGTAGGCAAGACTTGCCGGACACATGAAAATACAGTGCTGGATCAGAGGGAAAACATAATTAAGTTGTCCTCTGGCAAGTCAATACTTATAGTAAATAGTATGAAAAATGGCGCTATTGACTACGACTGTTGCAGATGAAGCACAAGATGAATCATTTCGTCTATTCTGAGCAACCTCAAAGCAAATGTATGTTACTATCAGGTATAAAGGTGGTTAATGTCATCAAATACTCAATAACACATTAACTGACGGAATTTTATCACGTCTATATCTTCATTAAATAGATGACAATTCGAATAGCAGATCTTAAAGTTACGTTCACTGCAATTATGTTTTCATAAGCACCATCAAGTTTGACGACATCTTTCTTATCCTCGCTGCTTGGTTTTCTTTTGTCTGCCCTCTTTACGCTGGCTGATGGATCTGACTTATTACGAGCAAGAAATTCCTCTTGAAACTTGAGCAGATCATCCTCACTTTCACCTGCTTTAGGTCGTTTCAACATGGTTAGATTTATGTGTCAACTGTCACAGTATAAGTGTGTAACAAATGTTATCACAGTCACAACTTTTGCTCATTCTTTGGGTGAGTATCCAAAATCATGCTTTGTATATGAAAGAAAGCATCTTTTTCGTTAACCTCGAAAGTGTTTTCACAAGGGCGCCGCCATACTTGTGCAACGCCGGATGCGTCATACCGCGCATGCGTCAGAGGTACTTCCTACTTCCTGCTTCCATAGCAACTCTTTCAACAAGTTGGCAAGGAAGCTCTTACATTACAACGTTGGTCATTGCTCGTTATGTTTGCCGATTTTTCGTTTGATTCCTAACCAGCGACGAAAGAAGGCACTTTGATTCAGACGAAAGGTTGTATCGTTTATATAATTGATTTGATAACTCTCAAGATAAACATATTTTGTCAATATTATTAGGCAAGCTAAACTGGGGGGGACTTATTTCGAAATAAATAGTGTCAGGTTTTATGATCATGCCTATATTTCTGAATAGACGTTTTCACATAGAGTTATGGCTATTGTGTATAGTGTTGTTTTCGAGGTTTCATACTACGGAGATCACTCCAGTACATATCATCGTTATCTCTCTGTGGGAAGGGGGCCATGAGGGCACACTAATTTAATAAATAGTTTCACTTTCATCCAAAGCTAAAGTCCAGTCTTATGTTATTGTAAACTTTGTTGAGGCTTCAACATATATTCACCGTCAACTGATGTGATTCACATGAGGTATAGATGTGTGGTGGTACAAATTGTGCATTGTACCTGGCAACAAGAAATGAAAGACGCAAACCATCCATCTGTATCCTCTTTGATACAATGACAGGACAGGTGTTAGGTAGTGAGTCAGACCAGGACAAGATTATGATCATTTATCAAACATGTTCAAACATCATACAAAAAGGCTGAAGTAGACTGTTGTATTTTCTTGTAATTTTGGTAAGTACGAATATAAAAATAAAACTTATAGTGACATTAAACAAAACTTTACAGCATGGCTGAGCCACCACTGACTGAACAAACCCAGCCGAGTGAGGGAGGAGATAAGAGTTCTCCTGCTGATGAGGATGCCAAGAGTACAAAGAGTGGGCCCAAGAGCCAGGGAGGGTCGAAGCCTGCCTCTAGAGCAGGGTCAGCAGGTTCCCATAAGAGTGGAAAGAGTCAGGGAAGTAAGAGAGGGAGAGAATTTGTTCAAACCCCGACAGGATCAGCCAAAGATAATCCGGCAGCAGACTGGAGGAACATGAGAAGAATCATTGCGGAGGATCCCGAATGGTCACTTGCAACTGTGCCGCTCCTTACTGAACTTTGTGTGAAGCACATAGTTGAAAACTTTGAAAGTGAGTTGTATTCATGGGAAGTATCATTTAGAATTATCAGAGAAAAATGCTGACATTTTGTAAGCCTCCTCTTTGCTTAGTTAAACATTGTGTTGAGGATATATACCGATTGTATAGATTGTAATTTGTATTTGCATTTTGAATCTAACAATCAAACTCTGACTTTACACTAGAAGTTATAGTCAGTTGTACAGAGATTTGAATACACAATGCCAATTTGTGTGTTTCATCATCACCGTGTAAGGATAATACGATTGTGGGTTCAAATCTAACATTCTTCGTGATTTTGATTCCTGGTTTGTCACCACCAGTCCAGTGTTTGTCGGCTTCATGAATGATCAGTATCTTATAGCTGCATTGTATAGTAGTTGCCATGTTATGGTGTTAAATGATCAGTATCTTATAGCTGCATTGTATAGTAGTTGCCATGTTATGGTGTTAAATGATCAGTATCTTATAGCTGCATTGTATAGTAGTTGCCATGTTATGGTGTTAAATGATCAGTATCTTATAGCTGCATTGTATAGTAGTTGCCATGTTATGGTGTTAAATGATCAGTATCTTATAGCTGCATTGCTTTATGCTTTCCACTCAAAGTATAGTAGTTGCCATGTTATGGTGTTAAAGCAAAACACTCATTCACTTTCAAGAAAGTAAATATTTTGACAAATATGATGTAGTTATACATTTTTTATTCAAAAAATTGTTAATTTGAAAGGAAATTGAATAACAGGGTTAAATGATAGTGATTTATAGTATCATGTGAAGGATATCATTGTCCATGTCACTGGAAGTTCTGAATTGAGAAGTCTATACTTTCTTGGTATTTTTATCATGGCTAAGTTTACTTTCAATTTTCTGTTTCATCAGACAATTCTGAAATTCTGACTGACCTCTTGCCAAAGCACCAAAACAAAGTTCTGGAAAAGATATCAACTAGCCTGCCACTTAAAGTAACAGCTAATCTTGTCCAGGATGAAGATTACTGGAAGAGATGCTGCAAAGCACGTTGGGAAATCTGTGATGTCTCTGCTTATGGCGAAAGCTGGAAACGAATGTACTTTGAAAAAATCTGCAAGAAATTATTGAGCACTTTGTTCCTGAAACCACAGACCCTACGAAGTTGACTGAAACTCTGGCTCTGTCTGCTAACTACATTAAGAAGGTTGACATTAATCAGTTACTCCCACCTGTCAGAGAGGCTCCAAAGGGTCCTGACTTTGACGAAGCTTCAGATGCTGGAAGTGATGTAGGGGATGAGCCGGAATGTGATCATTTCAATTTCACTCCTGTCCTTAAAGCTTTGCCCAACCTAGAGGAGCTTCATCTGACGTATGGTGTCAGAGACTGTGGCATGAATTTTGAATGGAATCTGTTTCAGTTCACAGCCAGAGACTGTCTGCAGCTGGCTGAATGTGTTGCTAAGTGCAAAACTCTCAAGGTCTTCAAACTCCACAGGAGTAAAGTTGATGAAGACAAAGTGCGGGTTCTGATCAGTCATATACTTGATCACCCAAGTCTTGTTGAGTTGGACTTGTCACATAATTTGATAGGTGACCGTGGAGCACGTGCAGTTGGCAAGTTCCTCAACAATCACAGTCAGCTCGTTCGACTCAACTTGTGTGACAACCAGATCAAGGCTGCAGGAGCCCAGGCCATTGCTCATGCTCTCACTAAAAACACCACACTCCAGTTCCTCGACCTCAGACTCAACAGGTAGGAAGCAGATCCTGCTATATGCACCGTGTTTATGCTTTTGAATAACAATATAACCACACATTGTCCCACTGTATTTACATACAAAACAGAGAATGTATTTACAAATGTAGCATAAAATTAGGAGGAACCATATATACATAATTAAAATTGATCATGGGATCTTTTTGTGTGGTAATGAATTGTGCAAGCAGAATTAGGGCACCTTTACAAAAACCTGGATTATCCTAATCTTGAATAATGGTAATGAAGCATTTTAAAGAAGAAGTTATGGATGTCAACTTTATTATTATAAGGAACACAACATGATGAAGTATATTCTTACTCTTTCATCAGTTTGTTTTATCTGTCAGATCATAATTAGTGAAAGTGTCATTTGAAAGACGAAGGAAATTTTAAAATGTTCACGTGCCAGTTAGAGGAAAATGTTGTGAAACATACAATGTCTTTCAATTTGTTTGTCATGAACCTTAACGTAGCCTACCAGATTCACAATATGGGCCAGAGTTATCTATTACTACATTACACATCAACAGTATTGTAGAATGAAAATATCTAAGGGACATTACCAGTGACACAACGTGAAGAGACACCTTGGTTTCTGACGACATATAAGTAAAGATGCAAGTAAAATATATATCTGCAAGAAACATTTTCTGCCAGCAAGATGAACCAGCAGGATTACATGAATACAGGATCAGTCCAAGATGGAATTTCCCCAGTATTTGACAAATGAGTGAACTGGTTTGTCAACCTTGTACTCTGTGGTATGGTTTACTACTAATTAATTCTCATTGTGAAGCAATAAAAAAATAGTAGAAATAGAGAGTATTAGCTCAGCGTGTTGCCACTGCAAATATCAGATTCATTCAACTCACTAAAGTATTTTTAGAAACCCCCAACAATACAGGTTTTGAGTGAACTACCCAACCTGTTACATAATGCCAAATGTCTTGCTGTCAGGTTGTTGCCATGTTATGGCGGCACATGCTAATGACATAGAAATGCATGTATTTGGGAAACACAATGGGAATGTAAATCACTTGTTAATTGATAAAGAAGGCTTCGCTGAGTCTATGGGATTGGTTTATTTCATGAAAACCACAAGCCTTTATATATCTGTTAAGTGTCTGATTCCATCCTGGATGACTGTTCCACACATCAAACTCAAGCCCAGATTTTCTTTCAGACTGGGAGATGATGGAGGTCAGGCCATCTGTCGATCGCTTCTGAAAAACACAACCTTACGGGAAGTGAACATCGGCAGTAACGACATGGCAGAACCAACAGCGGCGATCCTCTCTCAGGTGGTGATGCAGAACAACACCGTCAAATCCATAGACCTGTCCTGCAACAGACTGGGGCCGGTGAGTTAGCAGCGAGGTGGATCTGTCAAACTACTAATTATTACTGATTCTGTCCAAGTTGCTATGGTTGGCACCTCTACTAATGGTGTATGTATTTGCAGGACGGAGACATGAACTGATTCTGTCCAAATTAGTGTTTGTGCGAGGTTCATGTATACTGCAGCTTCAGTATATCCCATACAATACCTGACATGTTCCACGGTTTGACACAGACATGCACTGCAATACTTTTTTAGATATTTATTTAGCAATCTCAAGTGCATATAGCATATCTCATATGACACTTGGCCATATCCACGGTTTGCCACAGACATACACTGCTTTATTTGTTTAGATATTTATTTAGCAATCTCAAGTGCATATAAAACGTCCGTGCAAAAGAAAACTCAGTCTTAACTGTCATCAGAAACAGATTGATGTGGTGTAAAGGTGACACCAGGTGTTCAGGTAGGCTTGTCCTGTCCTACCTATAACTACAGCCATTTCCCGACAAGAAGTAAGCATATATGGGCTGACGCCGCACATCAGTACTAAATAGATAAAGCAGGTTATGTCTGGGGCAAAGATCATTTCAAGATATCAAGGTCATTACGGCGGCCTGTAAAGGAAGGTCAGTTTGACCTAGTAGATAATACAGAGCAGAGAGCTTTAGAGACACATTCTTAGTTGTGGATCGTGAAATATATCTGATGTGGTCGGTTGTCAGAAGAAAGTACTGCCATAGATGGAAGGGTGTCGGGGTCTGAACCTATCCCCCACGACACACAGAATACACTGGACGTGGATCCTGTAATACTTCCATGCGTCATTGTGGAAAGTAAAAGCGATCCGAGCCATTAACATGGTTGATTTTCATTATACACAGACAGCAATATGCTCTCTCCTCTTGCTGTAATTCTTGCAGTATTCATGATCAGATAAACGTGTCGCAGTCTCATCGTCTTGTGTAATGCTTGTAGATGAGTTCGCTCTGAAAGAGGCCGCTGGGGTAGCCTGGTGATTAAAAGGTTCGCTCGTCACGCCCAAGGCCTGGGTTCGCAATGTGTGAAGCCCATTTCTGGTGTCCCTCGCCGTGATATTGCTGGAATATTAATAAAAGCGGCGTAAAATCCAACTCACTCACTCTGGGGAGGCCTGGACAATTCTGGAGGCGGACCACAACACGACAGGTTTGGGGCTGGGGGTCATGTAATGATATGGACCGGGCTCAAGATGTCTGCCAGAACACCTTTGCATCTTGTCAGTTGCAGGTCCTTAATAGTTCTACATTGACACCCTGCCTCCACCAGTAGGCGTGCAATGTGAGAGTCTGGGACATGATCCAGTCAGGGGCGTTTCACTGGTCTAGAACTCTGCGTCAAGCAAAACCCTTCGAGGTGTGCATAACCATTTATATCATTTAGATAAATGTGTCAGAAATAGAACGGGGTCGGTGTGGTAGCCTAATGGGTAAAGCGTCCGCTCGTCTCGCTGAAGACCCGGGTTCGATTCTGCATATGGTTACAATGTGTGAAGCCCCTTTCTGATGTTCCCCGCCATGATATTACTGGAATCTTGCTAAAAGCGGCATAAAGTCTCACTCACACAGTCACACACTCACAAGTAGAACACAAAGTCCTTGTCACAATACATGAGGAGTCAAGCACTGAAATCTAACACCCGATGTCCAAGGACATTGGTTACCATTTTTGTAGCAACTCTTTTAACTGATTCTGTCCAAGTTGCCATGGTTGGCACCTCTACTAATGGTGTATGTATTTGCAGGACGGAGGCATGAACTGATTCTGTCCAAGTTGCCATGGTTGGCACCTCTACTAATGGTGTGTATTTGCAGGACGGAGGCATGAACTAATTCTGTCCAAGTTGCCATGGTTGGCACCTCTACTAATGGTGTGTGTATTTGCAGGACGGAGGCATGAACTAATTCTGTCCAAGTTGCCATCGTTGGCACCTCTACTAATGGTGTGTGTATTTGCAGGACGGAGGCATGAACTAATTCTGTCCAAGTTGCCATGGTTGGCACCTCTACTAATGGTGTGTGTATTTGCAGGACGGAGGCAAGCAGCTTCAGGAAGGGATGGAGGAGAACACCACCATCACCCAGATGGACCTGAGACTGACCGAGTGTGGCCAGGAGTCTGAGTACTGCATCAATCAGATCCTGCATCGAAACCAGGAGCAGGAGCGAGAGGCCAACATCCGGGACATGGAGGCTCAAACTCCTAAGATGAAGAAGATAGCTCAGCCTCAGGCAGCTCACCGATACAAGAGCCCTGCCATCATAAGAGTGGCCTAAGTAAAAGCGTATCTGAGGGGGTAGTTTGGAAAGAATTTGTCATAGACCCATTTTCAAAAGGCAACTATTGTGTTTATATATAATACATGCTTATTAGGATATCTGTGTTTGTAAAGGTATAAAATATCATGAAGTCATTTAATACACCAAAATTATGTTTGATTGAATCTTTAATGATTGTATATCATGTCAAAACCAGTATTTGTTGAAACAGTAGATGCTCTTTTTCAGGCATTGTCAAATTTTGATGAATGAATTTTACTTTTCTAAACTTTTTCAACCCAAATGTACATTCTTAACATCATGCTTTAATTCAATATCTGCATGTCACGTTCCTTTCATAAGACCCACACATGTTTGCAAAATGACATATTTGAATAATAAGAATTTCACGCCAAACCTTTGCAACAATATGAAACCTTGAAGTATTTGATCATGACAACAGCAGTATTTGCACCAGTGCCAGTTGTGTAACTTTCCATTTACCAAATGCATTATTGTCTTAATCTATGAGTTTTACTCCGAACTGTTAACTGCAACACCAAACATATGCACATCCATTTCCAAACATAATTGTAAATATTATCTGAGTATTATCCATATTACCTGGCTCTATATGTGTTGTGTTCATGCTGTACCTTGGGCTTGAGCTGCAGCATCATATACAAGTTTCCCACCTATAGATGTGATGAAGTCTCCTGTGATATTGACATTCAGTGCTGTGACAACCACGATGGCAACCTCTGTTACCCTTACTGTTTCACCCAGGCATCGGTATCACGATTGGATCATGCATATAATAAAGTAGTGTAACTAGCCCATTGTTTGTTGATGTGACACTGCTTATCACCTACTGGATCGATTTTGAGAAAATTTAAGTTGGCGATAGTTTCGGGTATCATAGTACCCAAACCGTGCAACTCACAACTGAATGTTACCTGGATTATGGTGCTCATGCTCTTGATTATTGGTTTGTCTGAACCATGATTTGGAAAGTTTGCAATGTGGAGTACTTAATGTTCAGGGGCAGATACAGCTTTTTGGAGAAAGGAGGGGGTGGGGGTTTAGTGGGGAGAGAGCACACACTTCATTTACACTTGTTTTCAATAGTCATTTAATAAACTTTTAAGACTAAAGGGGGTTGCAGGGGTGCGCCCTTCTGGATCCGCCTATGATATTAATGACTGCACACAAAAAGTATTATTATTTATGACCTGTAGGTTATTATTGTCCATGTTTTACTGACCAATTCACTGATGGGTCACATGATTGCCAGACAAAATGTTTCAGCAACTCACAAGGTATTCAGTGGTAGGTTGGCACATCGTGGGTATAGTTGATGGATATTTCAGATTACCTGAATTCCGTGTATATGACTAGAAACAAGGTCAAATCTCGGTTTCCTAGGGGTTGTTTCCAGGTTTGTCATCTGTGTACCTGTGCTCATGGCTTTCATAAAAATGTCGGACAGCGGCCAGGGTTCGACTCCCCATATGGGTACAATATATTCAGCCCACCTGGTGTTTCAATAATTGTCTGTCATTTATCAGTCGGGAAAACAGCGATATTTATTTAGACTGGTAATGACCGATGACCTGTTCCATTTTAACCAACATGAGTGAGTTTGGTTTTAACGCTACTTTTCTCAATATGACAGCAGCATCAAGTAGGGAATCCAAAAGTAAAGGTATAACAATTGGAAACACAGAATATGTAGTCTCCCAGTTTGCAGATGATACATCCCTTGTCTTAGATGGTACTGAAAAGTGTCTACAAAATGCCTCACAAATATCGGACGACTATGCTTCCTTTTCCGGTCTGGGAATGAATGTAAATAAAACAAGAATCATTTGGATAGGATCTCTCACAGGATCAACCAATATTTTGTGCAAAAAATGGAAACTTCCCAAGCTGATTTTGCTATTCTCGGTATTGTATTCTCTCTAAACCTAGCTGAGATGGTTGAAAAGAACTATAAAGACAAACTTAAAAAAATAAAAAGACAAATGCAAATATGGACAGCTCGAAACCTTACACCCCTCGGTAGGATTACAATCCTGGAAACATTAATTCTGCCAACAATAAACCACTTATTTTCGCCCTACCCAACCCATCAAATGACATTATAAACGACTTAGAAAAACTATGTGTCTCCTTTGTATGGTATAACAAACCTGATAAGATTAAACGTGATATCATAAAACAAAAATATGAGGAGGGCGGTTTAAGAATGCCCGACATAAAACAGATTATGAATGCTAAAAAAATTGCATGGTTTAAAAGAATATGTTTAAAAGACTCTAAATTGACTGCCATCTTTTCCTATAATGTTTCACAAAACATACCAGATATCCTGCTGAAGGGGGAAACATTTATAAAACAAAGAGTTATAAATAAAAAACAAACTGATTTGGAAAGACGCACTCTTAGCATGGGGTTTCTAAACGTCATTGAAAAATAAAAAAGTTGTTAAGGGCAATGATATTTTATCGCAATGTTTATGGCACAATGAACACATAGACTTGGATAAAAAAACATTTGTGTATCAACACTAAGCTAAAATAGGCATAACATATGTAAATGACTTGATAGATACTGATGGAACAATCTATACATATCAAAAGTTTCACGAGCAAACTAGAAAATCCTTAAAAACGAACTTCTTAGAATATGCAAGCCTAGTAAGAGCAGTCAAACAATATTATAAAACATACAACATACCATTTGGAGAAAAACTTGAACTACCATTTATTCCTTATTACATACAGGACATCTTTAAAACTAAGAAAGGCTGTAGGACATATTATGATATACTTATTCCAGTTTCAGACTCTGCTATGTATAGCTATAAAAAGAAATTGGACGATGAACTTGAAACAGATATAAGTGAAAAAGAATGGAAATCCTATCAAAAGATTATATTTCGAGCTCACACAAACTCAGACTTTAGATGGTTCCAATATTCTCTAGTGCATAGAATCGTGTCTATAAACCTACTTTTGTTTAAGATGGGGTATGTAGAGAGTAAGTTATGCTCATTTTGTAAAAATGTACCAGAAAGCGGAATTCTCTTTCACGACTGTCCAAAATGTAAAAAACATATGGAATCAATTTTCTAATTGGATAAAAATAAATAGAGAATCTCACCCAAGTGTCTTCTGATATCAATTATATCAACACGAGTTGATAAAGTTACAAATATCCGAGGCTTGCCGAGGATATTTTTACTTTATCAACGAGTGTTGATATATTTGATATCAGAAGACACGAGGGTGAGATTCTATTTATCATCCAAAATCACTCTTCATTAATTTTCAATGAAAAAGGTACATCTCTGAACATGGTACTGCCATTAGACTTGCAGTGCAGCGGTGTCATAGCATTGTGACGTCATCAAGTACATGACGTCATAGCATTGTCAGGGCATTGTACAAAATCTACTGTCAAAACGATATCTCCTAGGAGATATCGTTTGATCTCACACAAGCGATATCTCCTGTGGAACACAGTTTTGGATGATAAAAACAGATATCACATTGAATATCGATAAGAAGAAAATCATATTTGGATTCTCTGATAAAAGGAACGATGTCCTTAATCTACTGATAACAGCTGTCAAATTTACTCTTTTTTAAATACAACTATATACTTGTACACCAGGTTTCGATACGATCAGAAATTAAATATGTAAGTTTACAATATCGAGAGAACACATGCCATCTCTTCTTGTAATTTTACAAAATTTGCTGGATTTTGGTCTGATTGTCACCAATTGTTTTATTGATACTAGCGTACAACCGACCCATTTTCCTACAATGTCATTTGTTATAATATGCTTGCCAAACTCTGTATACAGACGCATGGTTATATTTGACTGTTATTTGATGTCATGGCTTTGTACCTATCACAAGATGATTAAAAAACAAACAAACAAAAGACAACAAAAAAAACCAACAAATTGTTTAGACTGGTAATGACCGATGACCTGTTCCATTTTAACCAACATGAGTGAGTTTGTTTTTAACGCTACTTTTCTCAATATTCCAGTAGCATCAAGTAGGGAGGAAACACAAGCTGGGCTGAATATATTGTACCAATTTGTTCTGGTAAAAAAGAGAAGAACACCAGTTTTGCTTCCCATAATTACCGTATCATTACATTGACACAGTACCCCGTTAATGAGTTAACGTGAGTGCGTGTACACGCTTGATGCTACCTGGATACCATACAGACCCCAGAACTAAAGGTGTAGTCTGTCTCACAGTCCCTGTCCCTACTGCCTAGCCCTCCCAGTCTGTCTCACAGTCCCTGAACCACAATATTTCCCCTACAGCCTAGCCTTCCCTGCAGTGCTAAAGCCCTAAATGAAGCAAGTCTAGATTTCCCCAGGTTCTGAATCTCTGGTCTCCCTGGGGCTCCTTTTCAATGTATAATAGGTTTGTTTGTTACAATCAAAATTATATCTATTCAGAGACTAAGCATTAGTCTACTAAAGGTACTGAACGTCCCATCTTCTCACCTCAAGCCACCACACACCCCTATTTGGTGCAGCCATCCATACTATGGGGGCAACACGTGGACGCGCCACGTGACTGGTGGTTACGAAACCAAATGTTTATAAAAAACATGTATATACTTAGAAACGAAGTTAATGCTAATATGTTATATGAAGTGTAAGGTATGTTACAAAAAAGCAACAGTAGAACATTAAAAGCATCAATAGGTACCTTTTATGAACCATAATATAGACACGGAAAATAGTATTGCAACGCAGCATATCTTTCGTCGTATCAATATGACCGGCACAGGAACTTATTCAAACCTCAGTTAACTTACTGTCTGGATAAACTGACCCTCAGTGGATAATTACATGGCACATCTAAACGCAAACAGAACGAAAAACTGTAGTTTATTCAGAGAAGCAAAAATGGAAAAAAAACCTAATTTTGTTGTCCTATTGTACCCGTGAAGGTATGAGGCGACTAAAGGGATTGCTGACTTAGTTGACACGTGTCATCGGTTCCCAATTGCGCAGATCGATGCTCATGCTGCTGATCACTGGATTGTTTGGTCCAGACTCGATTGTTTACAGACCGCCGCCATATAGCTGGAATATTGCTGAGTCCGGCGTAAAACTAAATTCACTCACTGTAGTGCTATTGTTACATGATTTCAACAAGATTCTGGCAATCATGGAGCACAATGCCAGTAGCAGGTATAACATGGCCCTAACAGCCACCCATCATGGGGGCTGCATGTGCACGCGCCACGTGGTGGTTGTAGACGGTTATGAAACGAAATGTTTACGTATATACTAAGAAACTAGGTTAATGCTTACATATCATACCACAAAAAAATCAACTTCAAAACTAAAACATTAATAGATACCATTCGAACAGATGAACCAATAAAAGTACATTGGTATATTGTATAAGTTTATCACGTGTACCACTCTGTTAGTTATGATAACCATGATGACACAGTTATAATATCTCTATTGTCCGCAGTGTTCCAGATCCAAAATAGCAATCTGTAATAACTCAGTATGGAAAACAACTATTGCCTATAAGTTTATCTTTCACCCACCCCAGCCCACACCACACATACACATGTTTGACCTCTGTTTGACCTCCAGACATACTGAGAGTTATACAACTGTGGAACTCTGTTTGACCTCCCGACATACTGAGAGTTATACAACTGTGTCACATGGCCTGAGCAGGTGCCTCACTTCTCACAATCGACACACTCTGTTCGAGGCAGTCGCACGGATCAAACAGACTCGCGACGAGGCACTGTAAGTATTATTTATATGGTGCATGTTGTCTTTGTGTGTACGAACGTCTGAGTGGCATGTAACAGCTGTCTGAGGTTCGGTTTTATGCATGTGTTCAAGGTCTGTGTGTGTAAGGAAACATGTATTTATACCAGTTACTCTGCTTAAGTTCGATTTTTGAAAACCAAGATGAAACCGTGTTGACCAAGGTATGACCAACCATATGATCAACTGTATGACCAACCGTCATACTTGTTGATCGGAGACACTTACAGCTGTTGAATCCTTAAGGGTGTGTATTCTGGAAAACGGAAACCAAGTAATGTCATCGGAAGAGAAAATAGTTTCATTTATCACTTGAATCAGGAATACGATAATGTTAATGAACAGTCTTAACTAGGTATTGACAATGTATATTTAGATTTATGATACTGTTGATGGTTTATACACTTACTTTAGAATTTAACTTGTAACTGATGAGTTATCTTGTTTCATTTCGTTATTCTGAAGTTGCTTGTTATATCACACGCCTTACGTAGAAAGACTACTATGGCACCAATGAAATCTTGCTAATCAGTCATAGCTGTGGTACAGCACGTGAGTGTTTTGTTTCACTGCAACCATAGATATATCTGCTGCACTTTACACCTTATATTTCGGTTATACTGCCTTAAGGTAAACATTTCTGGTGTCCCCTGCCGTGATATTGCTGGAATATGATAAAAGCAGCGTAAAACTAAACTCACTCACTCACTCACTTAAGGTAACCTTGATTACCACTGGCTAATTCCTGCTGAATCGTGTCAGCCCGGGCTGCAGTAATGTGACAGCCTCAGTTGGGTCAGGTCGCTCAAATTGTACTGATCGCACGTATGGTGTGGTGTAGGTCTGTCTAAATGTCACCGTGCATTAATCGTAATGTCATCGAGTTTCTCTCCACAGGTTGAGTGGTGAGGCATTTAGCATTTAGAGCTGGCTTGTATGCCTCTATCTGTGGAATTTCATTTTAAAACTTTGTAAACATTTGTCGAAACAAAAAGTTTGGTTTATTGTCAATGGATTTGACCCAGAAATTGGGAAACTAAGGCTGCAGGGATACAAATACGGCGAACTAGTGTTTGTGTGAGGCTCATGTACACTGCAGCTTCAGTATGTTCCATATAACACCTGACATGTTCCACGGTTTGACACAGACATACACTGCTTTATTTGTTTAGATATTTATTTAGCAATCTCAAGTGCATATAAAACGTCCGTGCAAAAGAAACCTCAGTCTTAACTGTCATCAGAAACAGATTGATGTGGTGTAAAGGTGACACCAGGTGTTCAGGTAGGCTTGTCCTGTCCTACCTGTAACTACAGCCATTTCCCCGACAAGAAGTAAGCATATATGGGCTGACGCCGCACATCAGTACTAAATAAATAAAGCAGGTTATGTCTGGGGCAAAGATCATTTCAAGATATCATGACGGCGGCCTGTAAAGCAAGGTCAGTTTGACCTAGCAGATAACACAGAGCAGAGAGGTTTAGAGACACATTCTTAGTTGTGGATCGTGAAATATATCTGATGTGGTCGGTTGTCAGAAGAAAGTACTGCCATAGATGGAAGGGTGTCGGAGTCTGAACCTATCCCCACGACACAACCAATACATTGGACGTGGATCCTGTAATAGCCCCATGCATGATGAGATCCATATGTCGCAGTCCCGTTAACAAATCGACACATTCCAGCCAAACCCCACCAGTCTTTGGAGCGTTGAAACTAAGGGAAATCATCGTCTTGTTTAATGCTTGTAGATGAGTTCATTCCAGAGAGGCGTTGCTTCTGGAGGCGGACCACAACACGACAGGTTTGGCTGCTGGGGGTCTGTAATGATATAGACCGGGCTCACGATGTCCGCCAGAACACCTTTGCATTTTGTCAGTTGCAGGTCCTTAATAGTTCTACATTGACACCCTGCCTCCACCAGTAGGCGTGCAGTGTGAGAGTCTGGGACATGATCCAGTCAGGGGCGTTTCACTGGTCTAGAACTCTGCGTCAAGCAAAACCCCATCGAGGCGTGCATAATCATTTATATCATTTAGATAAATGTGTCAGAAATAGAACGGGGGCGGTGGGGTAGCCTAATGGTTAACGCGTCCGCTCGTCGCTCCGAAGAGCCGGGTTCGATTCTGCACATGGATACAATGTGTGAAGCCCATTTCTGGTGTCCCCCGACGTGATATTGCTGGAATATTGCCAAAAGCGGTGTAAAGTTTCACTCACTCACAAATAGAAGGCGAAGTCATTGTCACAATATATGAGGAATCAAGCACTGTAGACTAACACCCGATGTCCAAGGACATTGGTTACCATTTTTGTGGCAACTGTTTTAACTGTATTTCTCTTTTCACAGGTTTTCAAAATGGATTCCTCACCCTCCCCAGTACAGCTGATGTCAACATTTCTAAAGTCAACAGAAATACAGGTTGGCATGGTAACCTTCATGGTGTCATTGCTGGCAATCAAAGCGATGAACAAGATGACTTCCGATCTAAAAAACCCTCCCCCTGGTCCCTGGGGATTCCCCGTTATTGGACATCTCCCCCTATTGGGAAAGGACCCCTACGTGACTTTCATGAAGATGAAGGAAAGTTTCGGGAACATCTTCAAGATCCAGATGGGTAGTTGGCCGGCCGTGGTTGTAAATGGCAAGCAGGCTATCAGGGAAGCTCTACAGAACTCAGGCGAGGACTACGCTGGAAGACCGCAGTTCATGTCGGCAAAAATTGTCTCCAACGGTCAGAGCATAGGCTTCGGGCTGTATGACGAAACATGGAAGCTTCATAGAAAACTAGCCAACAAAGTTCTGACGGAGTTCTCGAACGCCAAGTCAAATCCTATAGAAGATATGATTCATGATGAAATAGACACTATCGTGGATGACTTCATGTCTATGCAGGGAGCAACATTCAACCCGCGTGAATACGTCTACCTCTCCGCCGGCAGCGTCATCTTCCAGCTGTGCTACGGGAGACAACAAAACATCAGGGAGAACAAGGACTTCGCCGAGTTCATATTAAACTCAGCTGCTTTCACAGAATTCGTCAGTGCAGGAAACCCAGTTGATGTTATGCCGTGGCTCCGCTTTCTCATGCCCTGGAAACTGAAACAATTTAGAACTCTCATCGAAACAAGTTCAAACGCAAGTCAAAAGAAGATCCTTGAACACAAAAATACCTTCTCCAGTGATAACATGCGAGATATCACTGACAGATTAATATCCGTGAGTGAGGAAACCCCTAAACTGTCAAAGGAAAGGATTTTGATGACGATTAATGACTTGTTTGGGGCAGGTTTTGAGACAACGGCTTCAACCCTCTACTGGATGTTACTGCTAATGGCCGCTAATCCAAAAGTTCAGAGACGGGTCCAGGCTGAACTGGACGACGTTGTAGGCTGCGGAAGACGACCCAGTATCTTGGACAGAGGTCAGCTGGTTTACACAGCTGCAGTGCTCCATGAGATCAACAGGTTTGTGTCACTGACACCTCTCAGTCTGCCTCACTTCACCACCACTGATACCAGTCTCGGGGGCTACAGTATCAACCAAAACACCGTCGTCTTCATCAACCTGTATTCCATGAGTCACGACCCGGAAGTATGGGGTGATCCACATGTCTTCCGACCGGAGCGTTTCCTGGATTCTTCCGGTGAGATCAACAAGTCCCTCCTGGAGGAGTTCCTTCCCTTCTCCACTGGTCGGCGGAAGTGTTTGGGGGAGTCTCTGGCTAGGAACGAACTTTTTCTTTTCTTTACTGGAGTCCTACAGAAATGTAGCATCATTCAGCCTCCAGAAGTGGAGGAATACAGCATGAACGTGATCAGTGGACTGGCGCGCCAATGTGAGCCCTACCAAGTACAGGTGCAACTCAGGACCTGACTCAGCAATCTTCTCGTGGACAACAACCTGAAATTCAAAAGCTGGGCACTGAACAGACTCCTGGCATCCAATGCTCACCTGCTGTTTCAATAGATCCATGGGATGGACAAGTCTGTTTTGACCAATACTCTCATATTACACTGCTACGTCATGTGTCGCGTCGGGCAAGTATGTTAGTTGATAACTCTTACACAAATGAAGACATCACTTCATCTTATTTACGTTTGTTTGGTTCGTTTGGTTAACGAGGCACTAATTCAGTATAACCGTGAACCAGACAATCCAGTGATTGATATTGTAATCCACGCCTTCGTTGCAATCAGCCGAGTCACTGAACCTGACCCTGCGACCCATCCGGTCGTCTCTCACTTCCAGCTTCCTGACGGGGTCATGTTGAATCCATCCTGTCGTCTCTCACTTCCAGCTTCATGGCGGGGTCATGTTGAATCCATCCTGTCGTCTCTCACTTCCAGCATCCTAGCCGGGTCATGTTGAATCCATCCTGTCGTCTCTCACTTCCAGCTACCTGACGGGGTCATGTTGAATCCATCCTGTCGTCTCTCACTTCCAGCATCCTAGCCGGGTCATGTTGAATCCATCCTGTCGTCTCTCACTTCCAGCTTCCTGGCGGGGTCATGTTGAATCCATCCTGTCGTCTCTCACTTCCAGCTTCCTGGCGGGGTCATGTTGAATCCATCCTGTCGTCTCTCACTTCCAGCATCCTAGCCGGGTCATGTTGAATCCATCCTGTCGTCTCTCACTTCCAGCTTCATGGCGGGGTCATGTTGAATCCATCCTGTCGTCTCTCACTTCCAGCATCCTAGCCGGGTCATGTTGAATCCATCCTGTCGTCTCTCACTTCCAGCTTCCTGGCGGGGTCATGTTGAATCCAGGTTGACACAATGAACTCCGAAATAGTCTAATTACTCTGAAGGCAAGAATCAGGTTAAATATGTTTTTAGTAAACTATGCAGTAGCTGCCTCTCGGCGACATCGTGGTATACCGCTTCTACATGTACAGCTACACTGACTACAACGTCCCCGGTATACAGATGCTCGTGTATATATGAACTGTTGCTGGAACAACTACCACATACATGTGTGCAGGGCATTGTGAAGGAGACGTGGTGGTAGTTGGCGGCAACTTCATTAGAACACTGAAAGCTTTATATGTATCTGAGACGAGAAATACTTGTCATATGTATCTGAGACGAGAAATACTTGTCATATGTATCTGAGACGAGAAATACTTGTCATATGTATCTGAGACGAGAAATACTTGTCATATGTATCAGAGTCGAGAAATACTTGTCATATGTATCAGAGACGAGAAATACTTGTCATATATCTGAGACGAGAATTGTCATCGTTGCGATAAACTATAATATACTAGGTCCTTTTCTTGTCTTTGTGTGTTGTTAGTTTAACACTGTATACTGTTCCAGTAGTAAAAATGACGCTCGTGTATGACTTTGTTACACATGCATGACTTCAGGCTTTCCTCAAGTCGAGTCGCTGTGAGAGGAGGGCGTTGTACAACTGTGGCATCCCCGACCATGTTGTACAATAGGCACGCTTCTAGTTGGCCTCTGGTTGTTAGTCAATATGTAAACACCAGGCACGCTTCTAGCTGGCTTCTGGTCGTTAGTCAATATGTGAACACCAGGCACGCTTCTAGTTGGCTTCTGGTTGTTAGTCAATATGTGAACACCAGGCACGCTTCTAGTTGGCTTCTGGTCGTTAGTCAATATGTGAACACCAGGCACGCTTCTAGTTGGCCTCTGGTTGTTAGTCAATATGTGAACACCAGGCACGCTTCTAGTTGGCTTCTGGTCGTTAGTCAATATGTGAACACCAGGCACGCTTCTAGTTGGCTTCTGGTCGTTAGTCAATATGTGAACACCAGGCACGCTTCTAGTTGGCCTCTGGTCGTTAGTCAATATGTGAACACCAGGCACGCTTCTAGTTGGCTTCTAGTTGTTAGTCAATATGTGAACACCAGGCACGCTTCTAGTTGGCCTCTGGTCGTTAGTCAATATGTGAACACCAGGCACGCTTCTAGTTGGCCTCTGGTCGTTAGTCAATATGTGAACACCAGGCACGCTTCTAGTTGGCCTCTGGTCGTTAGTCAATATGTGAACACCAGGCACGCTTCTAGTTGGCTTCTAGTTGTTAGTCAATATGTGAACACCAGGCACGCTTCTAGTTGGCCTCTGGTCGTTAGTCAATATGTGAACACCAGGCACGCTTCTAGTTGGCCTCTGGTCGTTAGTCAATATGTGAACACCAGGCACGCTTCTAGTTGGCCTCTGGTCGTTAGTCAATATGTGAACACCAGGCACGCTTCTAGTTGGCCTCTGGTCGTTAGTCAATATGTGAACACCAGGCACGCTTCTAGTTGGCCTCTGGTCGTTAGTCAATATGTGAACACCAGGCACGCTTCTAGTTGGCCTCTGGTCGTTAGTCAATATGTGAACACCAGGCACGCTTCTAGTTGGCCTCTGGTCGTTAGTCAATATGTGAACACCAGGCACGCTTCTAGTTGGCCTCTGGTCGTTAGTCAATATGTGAACACCAGGCACGCTTCTAGTTGGCCTCTGGTTGTTAGTCAATATGTGAACACCAGGCACGCTTCTAGTTGGCCTCTGGTTGTTAGTCAATATGTGAACACCAGGCACGCTTCTAGTTGGCTTCTGGTTGTTAGTCAATATGTGAACACCAGGCACGCTTCTAGTTGGCTTCTGGTCGTTAGTCAATATGTGAACACCAGGCACGCTTCTAGTTGGCCTCTGGTCGTTAGTCAATATGTGAACACCAGCGCCATAATCTCTGGGTGATATACATTGTGTTGATCAAAACTTAATGATAACAGCGATGTGAATGTACAGTGTCAACATGTTTATATATGACGCGAACCACCAACCCATCTGCCTCCCGTCAGACGCGCTATCCGCTAAGCCACGGATGCGTTCCATTCCATCACAACGGAGTCTAACTCTCTATATACATTCTGTTGAAAAATGACTTCAGGTCCGTCTGAGTACATTTTACATGTCAATGCAAATCTCCAATATGAGGATGACCTCTATGACCTGTATGACCTCTATGACCTCTATGACCTCTGATGGCTGATAGTCAACACCTTAAGCTTCATGTACACAATGCTAGATTTGGTTTTGTTACAGTGGCCCGGTTAGCGCATTGATTCGGTAAAACATTAACTAAACACACCAATTAACATACATCAACACTGCAATAACGTCCTCTTTTATGTAACTTCGATTTCTAACAATTTAGTTTCAGACAATATTCTGTTCGAGATTTACCCAAGAGAAACATTTTTGGACAAGTGTTAATTTATAGTCAGTCGAATATACCAAAGCACCTATGGGCCCACATTTAGACCCAAACAACGACTGCATGGAATAGCTGCATGACGTAACCTTGTCAGAGTAAACGTCTAGATGTAAGGAATAGTCGAATCAAGGAAGATTGTATTTCATGAATTTAATCAATGAGGAATAGGCTTGATCAATGAGTTGTTGAAGGTTTAAACTGCATAATACATGTCGCGTCACATTTAATGTATGTCATGGCGGTCATTTTAAGTAATTGGACGACAGAACCGTTGGTGCTCCGATTATAAAGAATATATGGAACTTAGAAACTTGAAAATCTTCGAGACTGAGATATAGATGGATTTATTATGTAAGCATATTTTTCCGGCTACCTGATTGGTCTAGAGGCGGTCACGTGACCGTCGACAGCAAAGGGTATTGACTCCAACCCAGGCCCGACCAAAAGTCATATTGACTTGAGTTACTAAAAATAGATTTTGACGTCAAGCTATGACCTCATTCTATTGTTTACGTCACCGTATTGTTGACATAACGTTATTGGTTTGTAGTGAAAATAAAATTACTTATCTTGATTAAATGGACATGTTGTGTTTTTTTAGAAATTCTTTTCGGTAATTACATAATAAAACAATTATGGACTGGTGAATTCGGTCAATACCTGTTTTTATGGACCCTCGAAAAGCAATATTGACCGAGGACGAATGGACTCGCTTTTCGTCCTCGGTCAATATTGCTTTTCGCGGGTCCATAAATAGAGAATACTACACGAGGTCTCATTACATACGAATTATACGAAACGAGTGTCCTTCCTATGGTATCTGACCGAGCGAAAGCGAGGTCAGATAACATAGGAAGGTCACGAGTTTCGTATAATTCGTATGTAATGAGACCGAGTGTGGTATTTTATTTATTACACACGTCTTACATGCATTAAATTGACAAAATAGCGTATTTTTGTTAATATTTTGGTTTCAAACCGAAACCGGTTTCATAAAGAGGTTGCGGAAGAGTTTTGTACTGTAGTACAATATTTGCATGACGTCACACTGTAATGACGTCACTGCCTTGGCAACCGACGTCACGATGCATGTCAGTTGCCATCGCCTCGTACAGCCTCCTACAGTAAACTACTCCGTAGCACCCCGTTTCTTGGTTTGCAGTTGCTTCATTCGGCTAACATTACTGGTGGAAACATTGCGTTTACGTTTTTCGACGGATATAATGTCTCAGTTCGACTCGGGGCGGTGGGGTATCCTAGTGGTTAAAGCGTTGGCTCGTCACGCCGAAGACCCGGGTTCGATTCCCCACATGGGCACAATGTGTTAAGCCCATTTCTGGTGTCCCCCGCCGTGATATTGCTGGAATATTGCTAAAAGCGGCGTAAAACTAAACTCAGTCAGTCAGTCAGTTCGACTCACAATTAAACAGCGACACGGCAACGTTCGCAATGTTTACATTCCCACAATGCATTTAAGTTGTAGAATGAATGAATTCACGTGTTTGTTAAGAATGAAAAAATAGTTACGTCAGAATGTGACCTAATTGAGAGGTCATCGGTTAAAATCTCAGGTCAAGTCGTTACGACACAGGTCAACGCGATACGCCACTCGTGTGACGTACGAGATTAGTATGCAACTACCCATACGTTGACCACGTGGGTAATAAAAACAGGTATTGACCGAATTCACCAGTCTATAATTGTATAATGTTAGATCCACATCTGGGCGAATACTCTTTTAATAACAGTTGAATTTTGTCACCAAAATGAACCACATCTGTCAATTGTGACTGAAGCGGACATAAAATATTCGCCGGCAAATGCCCTATCTAACACGTCGTATCCCAGGCATTCACCTAAACCGCACAATGGAAACGAAGTCTGATGACAGCATGCGTCAAGATATTGGAACATTTTACCACTGAACACTCTTCCATGCTATCTGAAAGAGACGCTCCAATGCTTCGTATTTTCAGAACCAAGCTTTTGACGCATCTGTTCAAGCCGTCTTTCAACTGAAACAACTTACCGCTGCCGCTTATGTGTAAAGTCATGGACGCAGCTGTGACCTGTTGTGTTATATGGACAGTTTATGATGGATCGCCATGCTACACGGGGATCAGCACTGATACTTGTATTGCTGTTATCGTTCACCATCGAAATGTAAACTAAATGTGACTCTGGAGCTGTTTTGCTGCCCGTGACATTTGTCCGACTGTGACACTAATCGCACGCCCTTCAATTGTAAGAAGCGGCCCTAAAATGTCCTTGTGATTACGACAAGCCCAGGGTATTGTGTACCATCTCTCGCCACGTACCTGCAATCATAAATACATCTACCTGTGTAAAGCTATAAGAGGTATCACATGGTTTTAGAGTCACCACGCCCATGTGTTGTCATGGTTACGTCAGGAACACCTAGACAGGCTCTGGACGACACTCATCATCACTAAATATCTTGTATCCAACTATTGAACAAAATTCACATGCAAAGAGATCGATTAAAGGAGATAGATATTGTGTTAATCAACCCATGGGTACCACTGCCCCAGTGTGGATCAATACGTTACAACAGGTCGCGGCAACACTCCACTCGGTGTCAGCTTGCCGTACTGTCCTTCATTACGTCCTAACGAAGACCGTCGGATGTCAACACTAACAAACTTTTTAATACTGGCTTCATTAATGGTCATACTTCCGCAGTAATTAAGAGAGCATGCTGAGACGGGAAGTAGCATATAAAACCGATGACGACGCCAATAACACGCCCTCCCGGAGACGGCCCGAGAGGACACCAACATCATACATTGTATTCGTGGATGTTCATTTGCGCCTGTCCAGTTCACAACTAAGAGTCATCAGTTCCCAATTTCGCAGATCGATGCTCATGCTGTTGATCACTGGATTGTCTGGTCCAGACTCGATTATTTACAGACCGCCGCCATATAGCTGGAATATTGCTGAGTGCGGCGTAAAACTCAACTCACTCACTCAAAACTAAGGTTCATTCGTCAAAGATCCCGTAATTCGCAATAAAGAGTTGTCGGATGTGCCAGGATCCGCGTACCACTTGGCAATTTGAAACTGAAGATGTCTTATATGTTATCCTTGCCTTGGTCCGGCCTACACCGCCATCCTCTGCCCACCCACCTACATATACCACGGCATGATCCACTGTTACGCGGATGTGTATACCTTATTGTTGAACAGTGTGGACATTGTGTTCCATTGCTTCTGTTAGGATTGAATAGGGGTTCGTAACACTGGTTTCGACAATAATTAGTTGTCGTGACTGTATTACAATCTAATGTAAGAGGTAATGTGGAAGTCACTATATTTATATGCTTTTGGAGTCAAATGTGGTTCGGAGTATTCCAGGGCTATTCTTGTACGGTATAGAATATTCTGGAAGGTGTTCAGACGATAGAAGTGGACCAGCGCACGCCTCCCTTTACGTCAACACCAATGGTAGTGTGAAGACAATTATTTTCACCCTGGTCTATTTTTTTAACTATTGTTTGTAAATACTGCCAGGTGAACATATCGCTGGCATTTTAGTGATTACCACTGCTATTGTAGTTGATACTACCAGTGTGCTTATACTGCCATTGATGTTTGTACGGTCACTCTCTGTGTAATGCCGTTATGTTTGTACGGTCACTCTCTGTGTAATGCCTCAAATGTGAGGGGTAAGAACAGCGTCTGAAACTGAAGCTAATTTCTATACATCCAACCCTGATAAAACATGTGACATCTCCCGTTCCCTGACGGGTAGCCTTGCGATTAAAGTGCTCTGCCGTCGCGTCTTCGTTCCACTTTCGGTATTTCAGCGTGCTTTGATAGAGGGCAATAACTCACTCACTCCCACAGTGGGGGGATATTCGGTAATTGAGACGACCTTAGGTAAACGCAGAGTTGTGTACACACAAACAAGGAGATGTAATAGCACGATTCCGCGCTTAAATTTCCATTTATGATTTTGATTCAGTTGTCTTCCATTTCCTTGTTCTAATCCGTAAACATTGCTCCGTTATGCCAATATTGATATATCTTTCCTTGATAGACCAGTCCACATTTCCAATTTACTTCGCACCACATTTTATGGTGGTCGCCTCTCGAGAATACTGTTTTATGACGGAGATGTTTATCTTCAGGCGCGGATCGTGGCCAGTACAACACACCAGCTACCATTCTCTTCTTTTAAGTTCGATTGAAAAACCCTGGCGCGGCGATAGGGGACGAATGTTGTCTTCACAAATACTGACAAAGCCATTCATGATGGGGAAATATTATCTGGAGATAGTTTCCCCCTCATGACGGAAGTTCTCTGCCGACCGACTGATTAATTTACAGAGGAAAAAAACTTCATGGATTGCCCGGTATTTCACTGATCAATTACCAGATTATTTTTTCATTTAAAGAGCGTCGGCTACGTATTGCAGACTAGCAGTCAGAAGGGAGAACAGGTCATCGTTCATCCCGCGTTCATGTGATAGTAAGTAATAGATAAGACGAAAATGATTCAATATGGAGAAATAGTTATATCCCTAGTGGGCACTCTGATTTTTCCACTTTAACCGTTTGTTTTGATTGCTTTAAGATACCAATGATTATTTTCACCTAGTTTCTTATCTCGGTCTATGCTACCGGTCGATTTCTGGAAAACAATCCCGGAAGGAGCAAAAGGTTGCGGAATTTACAATCTCCTGTCGTGAATGTTCTGTCGAGGCATCGCAACGAATGTTCGCACGTCAGCCTAAACCCAGACACTTGCATACACTAGATAATACCATCCGTTACAGTACCTCAGTCATGACACAATACGACACAATACGTCAGTCATGACACAATGCGGCACAATGTCACTCCACGGTCGTGGGCTTCAGTGCTGTCGTGACACAATACGGCACAATACGTCAGTCATGACACGATGCGGCACAATGTCACTCCATGATCGTGGGCTTCAGTGCTGTCGTGACACAATACGGCACAATACGTCAGTCATGACACAATGCGACACAATGACACTCCGCGATCTTGCGCTTCAGTCCTGTCAAAATACCACCACTGCTTCAGCCACACAACAATATGTGCCAGTGCGTCATTCATGACACACTTGGAATCAGTACGTCATAAATGACACAATACATCCATTGCGTCATTCACGGCACAATACGGACAATAACGTCATCAACGTTAAATCATGGCAGGTTACATGCCATACATGAAATTACAACACACTGCAAGCCTCTGCAATACATTTCTGTGCATCCCTAACAGACAGACAGACAGACAGACAGATTTTATTCAGTAATATTGGCCAACTGGCCCATGTTACAATTGTTGTTACAACACTTTTGTTGTCACGTCGTAAGAAAATAGAAAAGCTATATTTAAACACTGTTTCAAACATTTTTGGAGAATACACATTTCAGAAATGTTGCTTTTGCTTTAACGGTATGTCCATTTTGTGAATTAAATACATTTATCATTTGGGATTTACATACATATTTGCCATCGAGAAATCTTAAATACTTTATTCTCAAATCATTAAATTCTGGACATTGTAGTAAAATATGAAATTCATCCTGGACTTGTCCGCCGTTACAACGGTTACATAAAGTGTGCTGTCTTTCAGCATCCTTATTTCGTCTGGTTGCATTTACATTCAAATTATGTAGAGAAATTCGGAATTTACAAAATACCTTCAGTAACGTCTTATCATGAAACAGATATGTAATATACGCTTCAGGGTAAAATCCTAATTGTACAAGACTAAAATATCTAAAACAATGTAAGCTTGTACATTTCCTTGCCAATTTTGGACATAAATATCAACTAATCTTTGCTTGAACACATACAACAACATTTTGGTATAACCATACGTGTGAATACCCACAGGCAAACAGTAAGAGACGGATATCTGAAAACCAGATATCTAACGCCGCCAGTCGACACACCAGTGCACCTCATCAGCACGCTAGTGGTCACGTATGTTTATTTATTGATGTCACACTCAGTGCACACAGCAGAGCGCACCTGACCAGTGGGTACAGGTTCACGAACAGGTTGATCACAGCCAAAACAACACGATCATGCCGCCAGCACACACTGATCCTGTACAATACAAATCATCGTCACATGCATCATATAATATTTAGCACACGTTCTTCCGGAACTGATCGATCGTGTCCCATGTGGTGGCAGTGCCGACGTCATGGCATCCTGTGTGAAAGGTGGCCTCTATAATCTGAAAGTAAATGTCACAGCTATAAAATAAACATTACATCTTTCTGCACCAGCATCAAGTGTGATTTAATCTACCCAACGGGTTACCATAACATATAAACTACTGTCACATGAAACGGAGAGCGAGATAACATATTTGAAATACAGATATCCCGCTATTAGACCGGCTTTATAACTGCCACAGAGAAAGCGAATCCAAGCGCAAGTAGAACAATTCTCCTTGCATGGGTGTCCTTCCATTAGCCCCCAGACAGATATGCCTACAGATACATCACAATAATTTGATCCTTCTTTGAAACAGGCGAAATCAGATAACAAAAAACCTCTTCTTCCACTAACGCAATCTATTTGCATTTGTGAAGTCGGGTCTGGACATCAGCCGACATGCTATATGGCTATCGTTCTTAGGTTGAGAATGATCAAATGTTCTACCAACGACAAAAGCGACGTACACTGTTTCGCGTCAAAGATGTAAACTGCAATTACAGGGGAGTTCGATCCTGGCCCAGCCTCTTGACGTGCTTCATCCCAGTAACACAAAACCCGTCAAATTAAGTTTTCATCTGAACTAGGAGTGCCCAGCAAGTTGAACACATTCATGCAAGATTTGAGCTCTTTCCAGGGACTGGTATACTCTGGTGAATCAGGCTACAGTCAAGCTGAACCAAGTATTGGCGAGAGATTAATACCCCGTGTAGAAATACAGATCAATACTGCTAACATATTGGTTACAGCCCATCAACATGCGTGCTCATTTCCACACTTGAAAAGCCTGGTCAATGGACACAGGAACCAGTTCTAATGACCTGAGGTCAATAACGGACCAGCATTAAGTGTGGCTGCTCAACTGCTCGTATCCACGTCTTTGATTAAGATGTCTGTACTTTTTCCCGGGAAAGTTTTATGTTGGCAATATATGCACCTCAGTATCGAACCGAAATGAGACGGAGATAGGACCTAGGGAGAGGGTATTTATGTATACATCAACCAGACGTAAAACTAGTGTCTGGACGGGCGTGGGATATTTGGAAAGGATGAACATGTTCAACCAGCTGAGCTCAATCGTTGAGACGCACATACAGGCATGTTCGGAACAGGACTTACGTACTCTTTACGTCTTGCTTCAGAGATTCCCTTGGGATTCCGGGAAGTCCCCAGGAAATGGTCCACAGCATGTCCGCCAAGGCGACTGGGGGATTGGACAGTGGGACTCGGTGATATTTATTCGGTGTCATTGCACACAGAGGCATCAGCAGTACTCATAACATCAATCGTTGGTTCGTCTGGTCCATGATCGAGTCCCCGTCATAAACGCTGAAATGGCTCAGTGCAAGCATACAACACTGCCCCAGTTCCACGAAACTGTATCGAGTTGTAGCAGTAGGACGAGGGGTAGTAGTAGTAGTAGCAGTAGCACCTGTACTAGTAGGAGATAGATGTAAATATCAGGGCCATCTTAAGTATGACTCTACCTTTCATTGCGTCCAGCACAACATGCCATACATGGAAATGCGTGTAGGGTTATCTGCCCTTGTAGATGTCATATAAAGAAAGTCCTGACACCCTTATATTCAAGAACACGCAGGCGGAAACAAGATTCCAAGGGTGTTTCGCCTCATGATTACCAATACAATGAGATTTCTAGACTGCATGCATGCTGATCTGTACGTAGAATAGATGAAAGAGTAATTTGGTTTCAATACATCAAGCACGAATGCCCAATGGAAGACCGATTATATTCATAAGCCCCTATGTGTACTATTACTCCATCAAGTCCGGGTGAACTGTCTGGTTCATGAAGATGCATAAACTATTCTGACATCTCCGTCTCATATCGCAAGTAATCAAATGCACTTTTCTTCAAAGTTAACTTATTCAAATCTAGACTATGGCTATACGATGGCCATATAATGCTGTCGAGATGAGCTCAAGTTATATTTGATTGATAACGTTTTCAACATCAACGTCAACCGCCGTGGAGTTACCATCCACGTCAATGTCAGACGCAAGTCATCATACGCCCGTCTCGCTTCCACCAGATTGAATATGCGAGGTTTTAGGAACACAAGATACACAAAGACGACCATGATTGATTTTGAGTGCATGGTGTGGTCGTTTTTTCCAAAATGTCAGACAATAATTTCGTCTCGCAAATGTTTGAAATGTCTGGGGAAGACTGGCCGACGTTGAGAACACCACTGACATTTATGTTGTTTTCATTGCATATATCCCGTGATGTCTCCATGGCATGGAATATTCATAATTACACGTCCTGCTGGGAGCACTGTCTGCAACAAATTCCATATAATCCCCCACATGGCACCTCAGTTCATGATGGGTAGACAAAGTTGTTTAGATACAAAAGATTTATCTAAGCTCATTTCCCTGTAGAATTGGGGTCGAATATAAAATCGAGCTTAACTTCGTTCTCGTAAACTGCATGTACCTTCATTACAAGAACACCAGATAAAGAGGCGAAGGTGTGACAGCATGAGGCTGGTAGAAAGTCCTTGTTGTTTCAAAGGAATTTAAGGGGGTTGTAAAGATTTTTATACCTGAGTATCAAACCTTAGAAGGATCTCAGATACCCTGAAACACTGTCAATATCTACTGGCTACAACAAGCCCGAGAACACACGCGCGATATTTTACATTTCTATACAAACTCTGTATTCCTCTGGCATATCACCTGTATTCATATGGTAAACAATCTGCTGTTCTGTAACTACCTCAGCACAAACTTATCGTCACTGAAGCGTGTTATGCAGCTCCACTTAGAATGAGTTAGAAACCAGGAACATCTTAACACAGAGTACAATTGTCAATCTCATTACTAAGTCTCTATTGTTTTCTATATGTTACCAGTTCTCATCAACTAGTCTCTGTTGTTTTCTATATGTTACCGGTTCTCATCACTAAGTCTCTATTGTTTTCTATATGTTACCAGTTCTCATCAACTAGTCTCTATTGTTTTCTATATGTTACCAAGTCTCTATTCTGTTTTCTATATGTTACCAATTCTCATCAACTAGTCTATATTGTTTTCTATATGTTACCAATTCTCAACATCTCGTCTCTGTTGTTTTCTATATGTTACTAATTCTCATCAACTCGTATCTATTGTTTTCTATATGTTACCAATTCTCAACAACTCGTCTCTATTGTTTTCTATATGTTACCAATTCTCATCAACTAGTCTATATTGTTTTCTATATGTTACCAATTCTCATCAACTAGTCTCTGTTTCTATATGTTACCGAGTTTTAAACGAGCACTACCGACAGAGGGATAGGTATAAATGAAATGTTATTTCATACCTTTATGGCCGTAATCAAGCTAAATCAGCCATACGGCGACACTGAAGACCGACGTTTATCATACACGAGGTAATGATTGAGGTAATGTCAGATACGTTACAATCTGAAGCGTTTTTACAGACACTTACACTTAGAATCCTTACATTTATTTGATAAAGTTATGTATTTGTTCTATCACTCCTCCATGTCGTCATGATGCCCTGGGTTTCAAGAGTACGCGCAGTCTGCAAGCACAATCTACGTTCCAGTCTGCCCCGTCAATAAAATCAGTCAAGTATTTGTTGTTTTGTCTTCGTTTTCAAGAGACAGGACAATGTTGATAATTAAGTATGTTCTGGTTTCAAGCTCTGACTTCCTGATGGTGTGAGGAACGTCCATATTATCTGTCACGGCAGCATCTTTAATCAGTCCACAACACTGGTGACAGTGTGCCTTGTTAGTCTCAGACAACTCTCTCTCCCAGCGTATGGGGATGTAAAGGATTTGTTGACAATATATATGCGCTTGATACCATAGCTAGTGTAGTGGGGAGTTGCACCTATGAGCAGAATTTCTCTCAGAAGAACATAGAAAACAGTTTTCGTTTTCTCTTTCCTTTTTTTCTGACAAGGGAAGGTGAAAATCAACTGACGGAAATAGAGAGGAACCACACCGTAATTTAAACTTGCGAGAACTGTGACGAAGAATGGCTATTTTTTTAAAACTGTCTTTCTAAATACATTCAGTGAGAGTGACCTTAGCCATAGATATAGACAACTGGCCAAGTCAGTGTGTCCCCACAACGCCTGGTCACTGGTCAGTCATATTGTTAGCCTTGATGAGTGAACGGTCTACGTTCTAATTGTCATTGGCTGTTTCCATGGTATACGAAGAGGCAAGCCAGACAGTTCAGTAGCCCTGTCTGTGCAGTTGTATGAATGAACCTCCAAGGACTGGCGGAAGCACAAGCAGACGGGCGAAGTTACTTCTATATTCCAAATAGACTACGTCGATGTGTAATAGAGATGTTTTCAAAAGTCTAAATATTTTCAGGAGAGTTTCATCGATCTCCCGCCTCACAAATGCCCCAGAGAATATACTAAATTTGTGAATGTAATACAGAATTTGATTACCGCCACAATAATCACAACTCCATTATTCTGAATACTGTTAGTCTGTCAGATCTCGCGAGATTCTCCGCCACCCTAACACCAGCCGGAAATGTGCGGTGCTAGGACAACCCCATGGGACCTCGCTCAGGGCGATCGGCAGCACTATGGGCGCCATGTGGAGCAGATTAGCTGAATATTACCATCAAAGATCGAGCAAACTTAAGGGATCACATATACAGTAATTCGAGACGCTGAACTTCACAGGTTTCGTTTCTTGTTTAGGCTCCAGGAAAACTGAGTTACGTCTATTCATGTTTTGTGTGGAAATATCGTCCTTGACAGCAAATTGTACATACTCGTGTGAGCTTTAACACTGTGGACATTCACAACCTACAAAAGTAGTTTATTGATTCAATAATGAATACTGCTGGAGTAAGTTCTCTCTCATTTGAGAGCATCTGTTTTGTGGAATGGTGCCCAAACGGTAAAGGCAATAAAGTCATTCTTGATGAAGAAAATCTTGCACTTCTCTTATCAGATTTCCACATGTTCATTCGTCAGGTTCTGATTTAGAACAGACGCAGCCCATAAGAACAATGTCTGACTTATTTACACTGACCATGTTCAGTAAAGTGTCAAATATCTTACTTCCCCAAAGCCTCCTTCAACAGCATGGGATGCAGCATTTATTGCCTATATATCCTGAACAACAAGCTGCACAGACAAAAACATATGAAATATTAACGAAATATCAGTAGGCGGTATTTTAACAACCGACTTCTGGCGCCGAGAACTATTATGTCTCTTTAAAGTGCTGGGGAGAAATGGCAGTTCCACCAATCGTTTAGGAACTTTGATCAACGAATATGTATCGCTGTGTACACAATGCTATGCAAAATGATTCAACAGTGTATTTCGTTACGATCATATGAAAGCATCAGTCATCGATTGGCCTCCGTGTCTGATATACTATTGGCCATACCGTGGTTGCGACGTTCACGCCTGGGGTAGCTCTCATCTAGTGACAGACAATCACCATCAGTGCGACCATTAATAATCTCTCTTGCATGCCACGCTAATGGAAAGCATGTTTGAGAGTACGCAAAACTTTCATGTTTTTCCTTGTCAATACCATTGGATAGTTGTTGAAATAATGTGCAGAACGATTTCCCTTTACTGTGCACTTTAGGCTGATTACACACCAAATGCAAGGATGCACAAGCAGGTTTTGATCTGATGCATATCGAGGTGACTGCATAGTTGCTAAACCTATTTCCATTCTCTTTTATTCGACAGCTAACCTGAAAACTACGCAGAACTATTAAAACACTTGTCACGGCCTCAGGAGTAGTTAGAACACATTTCTCTTATTAGTCTTAATGTAAGGACAGTCAAAGATGGCGAGTTGAGACGCGTGAGAGTGCAAACTGGTGGCTTGTATTGGCGAATGGTGCCGAACGATTGATACTGGTGGCTTTTATTGGCGAATGGTGCCGAATGATTGATACTGGTGACGTGTATTGGAGAGTGGTGCCGAATGATTGATACTGATGGATTGTATTGGCGAATGGTGCTGAATGATTGATCCTGGTGGCTGTTATTGGCGAATGGTGCCTAATGATTGATACTGGTGGCTGTTATTGGCGAATGGTGCCGAATGATTGATACTGGTGGCTTTTATTGGCGAGTGGTGCCGAATGATTGATACTGGTGGATTGTATTGGCGAATGGTGCCGAATGATTGATACTGGTGACATGTGTTGGCGAGTGGTGCCGAAAGATTGATACTGGTGGCTTGTATTGGCGAATGGTGCCGAAAGATTGATACTGGTGGCTTGTATTGGCGAATGGTGCCGAATGATTGATACAGGTGGCTTGTATTGGCGAATGGTGCCGAAAGATTGATACTGGTGGCTTGTATTGGCGAGTGGTGCCGAGTGATTGATACTGGTGGCTCGTATTGGCGAATGGTGCCGAATGATTGATACTGGTGGATTGTATTGGCGAGTGGTGCTGAATGATTGATACTGGTGGCTCGTATTGGCGAATGGTGCCGAATGATTGATACTGGTGGCTTGTATTGGCGAGTGGTGCCGAATGATTGATACTGGTGGCTCGTATTGGCGAATGGTGCCGAATGATTGATACTGGTGGCTTGTATTGGCGAATGGTGCCGAATGATTGATACTGGTGGCTTTTATTATTGGTGCCGAGTGATTGATACTGGTGACGTGTATTGAGATGGTGGTGGCTACTGGTGGATTGTATTGGCGAGTGGTGCTGAATGATTGATCCTAGTGGCTTGTATTGGCGAGGTGTGCCGAATGATTGATACTAGTGACGTGTATTGGCGAGTGGTGCCGAATGATTGATACTGGTGGCTCGTATTGGCGAATGGTGCCGAATGATTGATACTGGTGACGTTTGTTGGCGAGTGGTGCCGAAAGAATGATACTGGTGGCTTGTATTGGCGAGTGGTGCCGAATGATTGATACTGGTGGATTGTATTGGCGAGTGGTGCTGAATGATTGATCCTGGTGGCTGGTATTGGCGAGGTGTGCCGAATGATTGATACTAGTGACGTGTATTGGCGAGTGGTGCCGAATGATTGATACTGGTGGCTCGTATTGGCGAATGGTGCCGAATGATTGATACTGGTGACGTTTGTTGGCGAGTGGTGCCGAAAGAATGATACTGGTGGCTTGTATTGGCGAGTGGTGCCGAATGATTGATACTGGTGGCTCGTATTGGCGAATGGTGCCGAATGATTGATACTGGTGACGTTTGTTGGCGAGTGGTGCCGAAAGAATGATACTGGTGGCTTGTATTGGCGAGTGGTGCCGAGTGATTGATACAGGTGGCTGGTATTGGCGAGTTGTGCCGAATGATTGATACTGGTGGCTTGTATTGGCGAGTGGTGCCGAATGATTGATACTGGTGGCTGGTATTGGCGAGGTGTGCCGAATGATTGATACTGGAGGCTTGTATTGGCGAGTGGTGCCGAATGATTGATACTGGTGGCTCGTATTGGCGAATGGTGCCGAATGATTGATACTGGTGACGTTTGTTGGCGAGTGGTGCCGAAAGAATGATACTGGTGGCTTGTATTGGCGAGTGGTGCCGAGTGATTGATACTGGTGGCTGGTATTGGCGAGTTGTGCCGAATGATTGATACTAGTGGCTTGTATTGGCGAGTTGTGCCGAATGATTGATACTAGTGACGTGTATTGGCGAGTGGTGCCAAATGATTGATACTGGTGGCTCGTATTGGCGAATGGTGCCGAATGATTGATACTAGTGGCTTGTATTGGCGAGGTGGTGCCGAATGATTGATACTAGTGACGTGTATTGGCGAGTGGTGCCAAATGATTGATACTGGTGGCTCGTATTGGCGAATGGTGCCGAATGATTGATACTAGTGGCTTGTATTGGCGAGGTGTGCCGAATGATTGATACTAGTGGCTTGTATTGGCGAGGTGTGCCGAATGATTGATACTAGTGGCTTGTATTGGCGAGGTGTGCCGAATGATTGATACTAGTGACGTATTGGCGAGTGGTGCCAAATGATTGATACTGGTGGCTCGTATTGGCGAATGGTGCCGAATGATTGATACTAGTGGCTTGTATTGGCGAGGTGTGCCGAATGATTGATACTAGTGACGTGTATTGGCGAGTGGTGCCAAATGATTGATACTGGTGGCTCGTATTGGCGAATGGTGCCGAATGATTGATACCAGGTGACGTTTGTTGGCGAGGTGTGCCGAATGATTGATACTGGTGGCTTGTATTGGCGAGTTGTGCCGAATGATTGATACTAGTGACGTGTATTGGCGAGTGGTGCCGAATGATTGATACTGGTGGTTTGAACGATCGATTGGCGACGCGTATCATGAGCGGCGCCGAACGATTGATACTGGTGGCTCGTATTGGCGAATGGTGCCGAATGATTGATACTGGTGACGTTTGTTGGCGAGTGGTGCCGAAAGATGGATACTAGTGGCTTGTATTGGCGAGTGTCGCCGAGTGATTGATACAGGTGGCTTGTATTGGCTAAGAAAAAGCTGCCAGATTTTTCTATAATGTTTGCAGCATCAAAATACCGTTTAAGTACATTCCAAAACTCTGTCTTGATACGGCACAAGTGTAAAAATAGAGCACACCATTTATTACAATTGGAACATATTGTATCGCGATGAATAACAGAAACAGAAGTATATAGCAGTTCATCCAGGTAAACACTTGCCGCTTTTATTACGTTTCTTGTTTCAGCTACCATTTTGTCAAAATTACATTTTCGTCACTCGATGTGGAAGCACTGTACGCAATGTTGCAAAGACGTAAATCAGAAATGTTCTGTTTGGACATGCGACAGCCCAAAGCACTCTTATGTTACGAAAATGGAGGCAGTACTGGTAATCGTTCTTTGATTAACGATTGTGCATAAATACTGGGAATACCTTAGGCACCATAGCTCTTTCGTGGGGGATTCCTTCAATTACTTTCACAATTACTACAGACAATCGCAAATGACTTGCTTTGCCTCGAGAATGAATCCATGACACAGAGGACTTTTTAAAATTGATATTGTTTTTTACTTCTGATTTAATCAATCCTACTGGCTTTGAAGTACAATATTGCAACATGGCTAACGTGTGTCCAACAAGGGTATGTTTGACCTGATGGTTAGATCAACAAGGACATTGGATTGTAAGTCTTCATTAGATGTACAGCGAAGACCTTGATCTGTTGGAACATCAATTACACCGTCCGATGTGTCATCGATTTATAAGTAAGATGCGTTGATATTCAAAATATAATCCGTGACATATTCCAGAGGCTTTTGTAATAGCATTCTCAGATCCTAAATTGTCCGCAAGTGTTTTTAATATTGATATAAATCAAGACGTCTTGTAGTTTGAAGAAAGGAAAGAATATTTATCATACTTTGCATATTTATCAAGAACATTTGGGATGACCTCACATTTTAGAGGAACTACGACACCAACGTCCTCATGACTTACTGATGCTGCACACGACGCTGCCGTTGTAAAGAACAAGCGTCACATCAATGGCGTGAAAGGAAAACAAAGCCAGTTTTGAGAAACCCATTTCATCGATACACATTTACGTCTGTGTCACCTCCGAGATCTACTGGCCTAACCATGGTGGATCTTCCGGTCAGCTACCATCTTATCTCAACACACAGTCTGTTGACATACTAACACTGTCTGTAATCTAGTAGCATGAATACATTGTTATTGGCAACATAAAGATCAGATAAGAGCGTCTGTCCCGACTGGCTTCCGGCAACTAGATGTTGAGTTCAGCAGTGTATCACTGATGTACAGATCTGCACCTAGAATCCCGGCGTCTCTGGTTGCGTGATATAGCTGCGTTACACATGTCACATAAGTGAGAAGAACCCCACGTCAATATATAACACTGACGACGTCCTTCCAAGAGACATCTTGGTAACAGAACCTTTCTATAATCATGGACAAATGCGGAAAAACATAACAGTGGCAAATATATCACCGCAATGTTTTGTCGTTATGACTACAAACGGCTGTGAGTATGAACCTTCACTGTGAGGTGTGTGTACGCATTTACTTTCTGTGATCCTATACAAACGCCAGAGGAACACTTTCTATGATCCTATACAAACGCCAGAGGAACACTTTCTATGATCCTATACAAACGCCACAAGAACACTTTCTATGATCCTATACAAACGCCAGAAGAACACTTTCTATGATCCTATACAAACGCCAGAGGAACACTTTCTATGATCCTATACAAACGCCAGAAGAACACTTTCTATGATCCTATACAAACGCCACAAGAACACTTTCTATGATCCTATACAAACGCCAGAGGAACACTTTCTGTGATCCTATACAAACGCCAGAGGAACACTTTCTATGATCCTATACAAACGCCACAAGAACACTTTCTGTGATCCTATACAAAACACAAGAACACTTTCTATGATCCTATACAAACGCCAGAGGAACACTTTCTATGATCCTATACAAACGCCAGAGGAACACTTTCTATGATCCTATACAAACGCCACAAGAACACTTTCTATGATCCTATACAAACGCCAGAAGAACACTTTCTATGATCCTATACAAACGCCAGAGGAACACTTTCTATGATCCTATACAAACGCCAGAGGAACACTTTCTATGATCCTATACAAACGCCAGAGGAACACTTTCTGTGATCCTATACAAACGCCAGAGGAACACTTTCTATGATCCTATACAAACGCCAGAGGAACACTTTCTATGATCCTATACAAACGCCAGAGGAACACTTTCTATGATCCTATACAAACGCCAGAGGAACACTTTCTATGATCCTATACAAACGCCAGAGGAACACTTTCTGTGATCCTATACAAACGCCAGAGGAAACGCTATACAAACGCCACAAGAACACTTTCTATGATCCTATACAAACGCCACAAGAACACTTTCTATGATCCTATACAAACGCCAGAGGAACACTTTCTGTGATCCTATACAAACGCCAGAGGAACACTTTCTGTGATCCTATACAAACGCCAGAGGAACACTTTCTGTGATCCTATACAAACGCCAGAGGAACACTTTCTATGATCCTATACAAACGCCAGAGGAACACTTTCTATGATCCTATACAAACGCCAGAGGAACACTTTCTATGATCCTATACAAACGCCAGAGGAACACTTTCTATGATCCTATACAAACGCCACAAGAAACACTATTCTATGATCCTATACAAACGCCAGAGGAACACTTTCTATGATCCTATACAAACGCCAGAGGAACACTTTCTGTGATCCTATACAAACGCCAGAGGAACACTTTCTATGATCCTATACAAACGCCAGAGGAACACTTTCTATGATCCTATACAAACGCCAGAGGAACACTTTCTATGATCCTATACAAACGCCAGAGAACACTTTCTGTGATCCTATACAAACGCCAGAGGAAACTTTCTGTGATCCTACAAACAAACGCCAGAGGAACACTTTCTGTGATCCTATACAAACGCCAGAGAACACTTTCTATGATCCTATACAAACGCCAGAGGAACACTTTCTGTGATCCTATACAAACGCCAGAGGAACACTTTCTATGATCCTATACAAACGCCACAGAGGAACACTTTCTCTATGATCCTATACAAACGCCAGAGGAACACTTTCTATGATCCTATACAAACAAACAAACGCCAGAGGAACACTTTCCTATACAAACGCCAGAGGAACACTTTCTATGATCCTATACAAACGCCAGAGAACACTTTCTATGATCCTATACAAACGCCAGAAGAACACTTTCTATGATCCTATACAAACGCCAGAGGAACACTTTCTACAAATGATCCTATACAAACGCCAGAGGAACACTTTCTATGATCCTATACAAACGCCAGAGGAACACTTTCTATGATCCTATACAAACGCCAGAGGAACACTTTCTATGATCCTATACAAACGCCAGAGGAACACTTTCTGTGATCCTATACAAACGCCAGAGGAACACTTTCTGTGATCCTATACAAACGCCAGAGGAACACTTTCTGTGATCCTATACAAACGCCAGAGGAACACTTTCTATGATCCTATACAAACGCCAGAGGAACACTTTCTATGATCCTATACAAACGCCAGAGGAACACTTTCTATGATCCTATAAAAACGCCAGAGGAACACTTTCTGTGATCCTATACAAACGCCAGAGGAACACTTTCTATGATCCTATACAAACGCCACAAGAACACTTTCTATGATCCTATACAAACGCCAGAGGAACACTTTCTGTGATCCTATACAAACGCCAGAGGAACACTTTCTGTGATCCTGTATAAACGCCAGAAGAACACTTTCTATGATCCTGTTTGAAAGGCCAAACCAGAATCACCCTGTCCACAGTCACACATTCAGGAAACATAACCCTTGCCATGATCAAAAACAAAGTGAAACACGCTTTCACTAATCGTATATAGAGGCGACAAAACAAAAAGAGACTTTCTAGAATCCTAAATGAAAGCCAATAATCCTTCTTTTAATCATAAATAAACCATTTTCATATGAATCATAACTGCAAACGACTAACCTATTCCATGATCATATACTCATGCCAATAATGGTTGTCACCCCCTTCAATTTTTTTAATTGGAGAGGGGTGTGGGGTGGGGGTGTGAGGTGTGTGGGGGTTGGGGTGGGGATTGGGGTGACAACCATTATTGGCATGAGTATACATACATGAGACAGAATCTGTTCTATTATCTCAAATGAAAAAGACCCAACATTTTCCATTTGCCTCCATAAAATCAACAAAACCACTACCATCATCAGAAATATAAGCGAGGAAATCACAGGGATATTGACAATATCAGGCATACATTAATGAATCATTATCAAACCTTCTCAAAAACGTGCTGTGTTTTACAATATCCTAAATCAAGTAGATATACAATGACCCTTGAATAACCTTATGTACCTTGTTGCATAATATATCATCCTTCCCAAACAGATAACAGGAAACAATATTGCAGATATATCAAGGAAATGGCTGACAGCTCGTCGTCGGGGACCATGATACACAATCGGCCAATGAGGAGCACTGTAACCACAGCCGTGTAATATAGACTAATAAACGACCAGTACCACCCCAGGTTCCCCACGGTGCCAAGGGATTAAGGGGTGACTTGACATACACATAGTCTGGCGTATATACATTTCCCCACGATGATAAATAGCGTTATACAGTCATCTTTTTGCCAGGATTTCAAATGCGTCTTATGACTCATTCATGGCTTCAGTACAACTTTCAAGAAGTTTTATGGTAGACATGTGGAGGAAATTTGGTGCATCAGTGACAAAAACGATGCCCGATGCATTTCGTGATTTGAACCAGTAACATACACTTCCAAGATGTTTGAGGTAAACCTTTGACTAGCCTTTGCATGTGTTAATGACGGATGCCACCGGTGGGGCAGGATACGCTCCCCGTTTCTTTATGGCTATATTTAGCCAGCCTTTTGGGCTATTTAGCGGGACTCTTTATTTCACAAATGAAAAGTTTCGCATGTCTGTTTTTGTATACAATGTGAAGGAGCAACTAACCAGCAACTATACTCAAAGACAAAAGTTCTGACACACAAACAACAATGGTGTCAAACCTGCCCCGAAGGAAGCGTTATTACACGGCCAGTCAGATGTTTCCAGGTATGGTCGCGCACCTTGCACATACAGATGATGGTGGCCTGTCACCTTCACATCATCCGTCTTGACGGGGAGTCGTTACACGGCCACTATGGAAATGTTCTATAACTTGAATGCTTTACTGAAAACGTCGCTAAAAGTGCCAGTGAATCTATGGATGATGCATCCACAGCAATGTCCCGCTGCGAGGTACAGGACTTTAGCTTTTCCTCTGCCTTTCCCCCGAGGAGTGGTGTATCATATTTGTTCCAGAACGACGAACGGAGCTGTTTCTCTGACTTTAACCAGGAATCAGTCTGTAAAGGAACTTGGTGTGAAACAAACAAACAAACAACTAAAATTGTGTCGCATTTAACAATGTAACACGACGTCAGTACAAATTCAGAGGCAACATAATACAAGATCAATGATTATAGCAATAAGGACAATGATGTTAATATTCACCTATCAACAACAGTATACAACTAGGCTTGGCAGGGTCTCTGGTCTCTGGTAGCTTGAGGGGTAATGCCAGATGAGAGGCAATAGCCAGTTCCCCTTATATACATAAGAACAAAATTCTCAAGAATTCAACCCTAAAACAGATCTTTCTATAATATTCTCTGCATCAGAGGAGGGTTCTAGGACATTCCAGCACTCTGTCTAAATATAGCACACCAGTGTCCCTCACTGACTCTAAATGAACAATGTACAACAGGTGAACCATTGTTCTACAAAGTATAACAGTGCATCATAGCACAACAGGTACGTGTGTGGCAAGTCTGTTTGAAAACCTGTTGTATACATCGATTGTATGAAGCACAGTAACATACTCTATTCTGAAAAAAACGCAGCTGGTAAACTTTAACTACAAACATTATTTTTAAAAATCGATTTTCTTTGAACATTATATTCTTCTTCTTAGTGAACAAGATGAGATGAGCCTCGCAAGACTTCATGAGGACATTCAACCAACAGATCGCGTGATCTTACATAAACTTCCCATCATTGCCATACTACTTAAAATCTCCATGGCAACGCTAAAAGAAGCTTTTAACTTAAATTTGAGGATTGGGTTCTTGACGTAAACTCATAATTAGATAATGGATATGAGTGTGAGGCTCTGTCGTATATGTACGCTTAATGCGCGCATCCAGACAAGTTTTATACAGTGAACTGACACGTAACTATTGTTAATGGGGATGAGGCGCGTGTATGTGTTCTTTATAGAACACATTTGGTACGATTTATAGAAATACATAGAAATACAATTTAAGTACAAACTGTGTACAGACCACCCAACGTTTGCCCAGTGCTGTGTCGACCCCGATAAACCTGGCTGAAAAAATATGTTTACGTAACTGTGTGCAATCAAAGACGATGAATATATTTGAGATAATTTTCAACCAGGTTTTTCCCGTCATAGATTCAGATAAATACTGGTCTGAGTCATGTACCGGTGGGAGATATGTGAGCGGTTGATTGTGAAGAGTTGCCTCCCCTTGGTCTGCCAGGATCCCATAATTTCGGGTTACCATTCTAAATTCACAATGATTATCATCCTCGGTTTGTTTTCAACATGTCCGCTCTCATACCGCTCATACCCGGTGCCAGCAACTTGGTGGAGTCCTGCTTCAGTTTGGGGCATCTTTCCACATCAAGCTGATACTACTAAACGTCTGGTCAGAGGGGCATCTCACCCTCATCGCCCACTCGCTCAACCACTCTTTATCTTCAAACTAAAGGAATATGCTGTCTGTATGACCCCTGTTATGTGATGTCAGTTTGGCGTATTTAGGTTCTTATCTGGTATGGTAAACTTGTTGAAACAAGGCAGAAACTTAACATTTTGAGATCCACCTGGCCATGTGAAAAATATGCACGTTGAAGTTACGCGTCTGAGTATCGTTCAGTGACAAACGATACAAAAGGCAGCATTATTCTGTAGAGGCACTTGGCTCGGTATTAGTGATAAACGAAGACACTTGAATACACAACCAAATGAGAATTGGGTGGATACAACGGGTGCCACTAAAGGGTCATCTTTACCAGACGACCTGGTTCGTTACCCGATAGTTGATGCGTCTTCTTATATCTGTTCCGTAGCTTTATGTGACTGATCATTGGCATCTAGACACTATGAACACCGTGACAGTTCCGAGAACGATCCCCAGTGACCTCTGCTTGTCAGATAAGGCGACTAAAGCAGATCCGGTAGCTTGGCTGGTTGAGTTGGTTGATTGTGTGTCTTCCTGGAGGCATGTGCGTTGATACAACCTTTCACCATTGCTTTATCGTATTTAGACTCCTACATTCATAGGCTACAGTGACATGTATATAGACTATTGCTGCCAGTGGTCTCTATCAACTAACATAACCGTACACGTGTGTTCTCAGACTTTTAACCCCCAAAGGTTTGCATCAAAGGAAATAATCTTATGTGCAATGTATTTTACACTGCAAGGCATTGAAAGGCATCCCAGTCATGCAACGCGCCGCGGTTCTTGGAGTTGCAACCGTTGTGCTCGCTGGATCGAATCTCGGATTGACCTTTATGCTTCTTGAGATGTCAGACAGTTGTTATCGTGAGTTTCACCGAAGTGGTACAGGTCTGTTGCCTGTACCACGTCTGGCGTTCCTCCAGTACCAGGCTGGCATCCGTGGTGTAACTGCTCAAAGCGGCGTTTAAACCCGGCTCACTCATTCAATAGAATTGCGGCCCTGTGCTCAGTCATAACATATGATCAAATACCATAGCAATCCAATACACTTGTCTACATATACATTACACCGATTGCATTCATTTCATGATGAAGTCGCCGGCGAGATGCTGTTGCTTCTGCTGCTGTGGACAATGATGCCATCCAACACGACCATCATGAAAACCCCAGACAACACTATCAGACAACCGATTTTCTCTAAGACCCCAATATCAGTCGTCATCCGACTGGGTATCAGGGCAATTAGGTAATTTTATTGTGAAACTGTCTACAGAATGCAAGACGTTTTCCACCATCCTCATTTGTTTAATATAGAATAATTTGGACTGTCATTGATTCGTCTGGGGAAATGTGCTTGTATTTGCTGCACTGACAAGTTCTTCGGGAGCACGGCAAAGTAATTGGAAAGAAATGAAAGATCTTAGAGCACGACGTCGAGAGGGAGGGTCGAGCTACGAGCGTTTATTCAGTGCTCAAGGCGTGAGGAACTTGTTGTCGTATAAGTCCTTGTAGGGATGGGGTTGTAAATACAAGCCGCATGAAGCACCCTTGAACAACGCTGGATATTGGAATAGACGATTGAAAGTTTAATAGGCTGTTTAAACATTTCCGTACATTCCCGATTCCAGAACCCTTAACTTTCAACTGTGTTTGTTTTGGAAGAAAAATACTTGTAAGGATCACGCTCATAATATCTATATCCTGTTTTATTTGACATTGTTTTATGCGAGTGGGGCTTAATTCTGCTTTAAACTGTACTTCAGATTTTGTGCGTGTCATTTTAGTTTTATTAAGTCTTAGACGTTTACCACTTTAGTGACCAGACGGGATGGTGCACATGAACCAGGAAACGTCACCCAGCTGAGGAGGGTGGTGGTGGTGAGGTGAAATGGAGTTAACGTCCTACTTAAGAATATTTAGCTCATATGACGACGTGTATGCGTGTGTATGTGTGGCTGCTTGTACTAGCCCAGACTTAAGATGGTTTTATAGTGCTAGCTCACTGAGATACCATGCCGCAGTGAAGCATGAATACCCCACTCAGACACAGTATACTGACTCCGAACCGACCAGTCCTTGTTGTACCCATTAATGCCGAGCGCCAGGCAGGGACCAACAAATACCATATTTTAACGTCTTTTGGCATGACCCGGCCGGGGATCGAACCCGCGACCTTCCGCTCTCCGGGCGGAAGCTAAAGAAGGATGCGAACCAACGGTATTACATGATTTAGCTGCTCGTGACCACATGTGAAGGCTAATGTACCCTTATGTAGTCCATGCATGGAGGAATACGACAGAAAACACGTGTTTCCATACATGTGATAGTGGAATTAAACCAGCATAAGACACATTCACAGTTGGTGTTACAGAACCTGAAGTCAGTGTGTCTGGAGGATAGCTAGTGTTGTTGTGTTTGGAACCGTGCAGGACCTGGACCCCACTGCTAACGCTTCTACTAAGCATGGCCTCATCAAACAGCTACAAACTGGATTTCAAGAGAGTTCGCTCTGTGTGTTAAACTAACATTTATCAATGCTTCAGACCATATGCTGAGATGAAATTCTGAAATTTTAATTTAGTATGTAACACGGCTCTCAGTAAAGAAATACGTGAAATCTATCTCATAACCGGCTCCTGATTTTCGTTCTTATCCCTTCCGTGATGAATATTTCACATTGGAAGAAGTAGTAATCAACGAAAGTGTTTTCATAAGACTCTGTGTCGTGGTTAAACCATGCCAGTTACTTCCGGTCTCATCTTCTCAACTGACGTTAATGCTAGCAGAACCACAGAGGCAGGAGGAATATGCTGAATCGTGAACACTGGATCCCCCGACGGGTGCCTGGACAGAACAGGTCGCGAACTGACCTCATTGTTGGTGTGAAATTCTACACCCTCCAAGCTGATCGATCCTCTTCGGCACTGCAGAGAATTGCTGTATGTCCGGTCTGTACAGAACTTGATAGCAGCTTACCTTTCTGACATTTGCCTTTCAGATAACTAGGAGTAGAAGCCGAAGGCATTTCTCTGTTTGGTTATTTTGCAAATGATGCATCACTTCTCATACACGTACCACACAACTATAAACGCTCCCCACGATATGCACACTATACCAAATACGTACAGTCTAAACACACCACACAAACTATGCATGCTTCACACGCCAAATACACCACACACGTTATACACGCTATACACGGTATATACACACTACATACACACAGCATACACACAAACTATACAGACTGCACGTGGCATGTACATCACAAATACACCATACACTACTACACACTACATACACACAGCATACACACAAACTATACAGACTGCACGTTCCATGTACATCACGTATACAACATACACTACTACACACTACATACACACAGCATACACACAAACTATACAGACTGCACGTTCCATGTACATCACGTATACAACATACACTACTACACACTACATACACACATCATACACACAAACTATACAGACTGCACGTTCCATGTACATCACGTATACAACATACACTACTACACACTACATACACACATGTACGTATACATTACACAGATTATACAGACTGCACGTTCCATGTACATCACGTATACAACATACACTACTACACACTACATACACACAGCATACACACAGATTATACAGACTGCACGTTCCGTTCCATGTACATCACGTATACACAACATACACACAGATTATACACTACTACTACATAACACACACACTACATACACACATCATACACACTACATTACAATAATATCATACAGATAATAACAGATTATACAGACTGCACGTTCCATGTACATCACGTATACAACATACACTACTACACACTACATACTTACACATCATACACACAGATTATACAGACTGCACGTTCCATGTACATCACGTATACAACATACACTACTACACACTACATACACACATCATACACACAGATTATACAGACTGCACGTTCCATGTACATCACGTATACAACATACACTACTACACACTACATACACACATCATACACACAGATTATACAGACTGCACGTTCCATGTACATCACGTATACAACATACACTACTACACACTACATACACACATCATACACACAGATTATACAGACTGCACGTTCCATGTACATCACGTATACAACATACACTACTACACACTACATACACACATCATACACACAGATTATACAGACTGCACGTTCCATGTACATCACGTATACAACATACACTACTACACACTACATACACACAGCATACACACAGATTATACAGACTGCACGTTCCATGTACATCACGTATACAACATACACTACTACACACTACATACACACAGCATACACACAGATTATACAGACTGCACGTTCCATGTACATCACGTATACAACATACACTGCTACACACTACATACACACAGCATACACACAGATTATACAGACTGCACGTTCCATGTACATCACGTATACAACATACACTACTACACACTACATACAACACACATCATACACACAGATTATACAGACTGCACGTTCCATGTACATCACGTATACAACATACACTACTACACACACTACATACACACATCATACACACAGATTATACAGACTGCACGTTCCATGTACATCACGTATACAACATACACTACTACACACTACATACACACAGCATACACACAGATTATACAGACTGCACGTTCCATGTACATCACGTATACAACATACACTACTACACACTACATACACACATCATACACACAGATTATACAGACTGCACGTTCCATGTACATCACGTATACAACATACACTACTACACACTACATACACACATCATACACACAGATTATACAGACTGCACGTTCCATGTACATCACGTATACAACATACACTACTACACACTACATACACACAGCATACACACAAACTATACAGACTGCACGTTCCATGTACACACATACAACATACACTCCTACACACATATCACACACACTACATACACACTACACACACCTCACAAGCTATAGTAGAGACCACCATATACACACTACACACATCTTATGTATACTACACAATACATACATACTACACACACCTCACAAGCTATAGTAGAGACTGCACACGCCATAACACTATGCACATTATACACACCACATACACACTACACATATCTCACAAACTATACAGATTACACACCCCATGTTCACTACACACCACATACACACTACGCACACCACACATGCAACATACAAAATATACGGACACTACACCTCTCTCCTCTCTCACCATTCTGATCACAGCCCCTATGCGGTGTCCGGGATGCAATGCATTCCCAGTGACCAATGTACAGGCAACAAATCTATATGCAAAACCCTTAGGATAATACATAACACGTGATCAGCACTAAAAGTTTCATGCAAATAGAGCGATGTGTACCTTTAAGGAACTCGTACAAGATGCTAATTTCAGGATCTCCCTCAGCAGGCTTCAATAGAGCAATAACTATTGTAATTCCACGTCCAAGTATAGGCATTACGACTCTGTTATCCCCTAGACTGGTTTGTGAAACGAAGCTATGGGACCTAACTGAAGACAGTCAATACTAAACACGGTTTTTACACACCACTAATTGAGGATCGACTTCATGTTGGCCATAACCAGTGCCAACTCCTAATGAAACCTAATGCAACCGTGGTTAATCGTTGATGAGTGTTTCATGGACCGCAAGCAGCCATACGATGGCTTAGCTTTTGGTGATCAGCACGGTTGGTGACACACAAGCACGGATGTGTCAAGTGAACCAGATTGCAATGAATGATTCGCGATTTTTCTTCAGTTTCCAGCGTTTTGTACTTGCAATAAACTTGCAGAGTCGCGGACGCGTTCTCCTGGTTATAGAAAGTGCGCTTTTTGGCTCGATTTGAAAATATCATTACTCCATATTGAGTGAGTTGTATTTAGTTCTACACAGTGTTGCTGTTACATAGCGAGGTGTTTGTTGTGTAAGGCGGAAATGACCGGGCCGAGATGTTTACCACTGACTCAGCGGCACTGAGGTTATGGCGGTGACCGGGGATCGTAATCCAAGCCAGTCTGAAACTCAGTAATCAGTTAATCCCACAGCGGATTGTAACCGCTGATAACATACATTTGGTGATGCATGGATATGTATTAATTTATTACATTGTAGCCTCTCCATCCGGTTGTCCCGGTTACAGATTATACTAGCCGCTGGTTGAGTGTTCTAATGCACATTGCAAGCCTTCAGCGAAAGGTATTTAAGCGACAAAAGCCTCTTCATATTTATAAAACTGTTTTCTCTGCTCAAAGAGGAGTTGTACGATTCCGACTTTATTACGAGCATGTGTTTATGAATAACTATCAAATAGAGAACATGTCCGGTGTTCACGAAATGGCATTCACAAGAAATCACTTGAAGTGAAACCTACTCCACAGAAAACTGATTATGTGACAATGGATGTACTTCAACTTCGAGTGAAAAGTCAAGCCAAGACCATGACAATTATTCTTATCTACAGGCCTCCAAGGTCGAAAAGCAATCATGTCTCAAAGACTTTATATCCGAGTTTCCAGAGCTTCTTGAACGTATATTATGTATCACCCACAGTGTGCTCTTGACCGGAGACTTCAATGTTCACTTTGAGGATGGTAAGAACTCCGCAGTTCCGCGATCTCATTGAATGTGCTGGCCTTGTACAACACGTGAACGTTCCTACACAGAAAGGTGGACATACACTCGACCTTGTCATTACAAAGTCAAGGACGACCTTGTTTCCAGCGTTACAGTCCAAGATCAAATGGTATCCGACCATTTTTCTATATTTTCGTCACTACAACTGCCCAAATCGAAACCATTGCGAAAACAAGTAACCTTCAGGAAAACAAAGTATACTCTCCCAAAAAAGAAACGCATATAGGAATTTCAACTGTATTTTTATGTATATTTTGAAACATCTTGTAAGCTTTATGAGTTAATGAAATATAGCGAAATTGCACACTCGGAATGCAGACTTATCCGTCTTTGGCACCAACTCGAGGAAAGTCAGTTTGAGTGTCACATGGAGACGTGTGGTGGCGCTGAAGTCAATACCTCATGTGACCACCGTGGGCATCCAGAACTGCACGGCATCGCCTCGGCATCGAACAAATAAGTCTCAGAATCTCGTGTTGCCCAATCGCAGCCCACACTGCCTGTAGTGCCTGTACGAGTTGCTGAAGTGTCTGGGGCTGAGGGTTACGACGTGGCACCCGTCTGTCCAGGGCATCCCACAGATGTTCGATCGGGTTTAAGTCCGGTGATCTTGAGGGCCATGGGAGCACATTGATGTTGTGGTTCTGGAGGAAGTCTCTAGTGTGAGGGGCCTGTCATTGTCCTGTTGAAACAACTCCCTCTGGCGATCAATGATTGGAAGGAGGTGTGGGCGTCGGATTTCGTCACAGTACCGTTGAGCTGTCAGGTTGCCCTGGATCATCACCAAATCACTTCTCCTACGGCATGTGATCGCTCCCCACATCATAACACTTTCCCGGCCGAATCTGTCCACCTTGGGAACGCAAGCGTTGGCGAAACGTTCACGTCGACATCTGTACACCTGCATTCTTCCATCGCATCGTTCCAATAGAAATCGTGATTCATCACTGAACCAGATTCTACGCCAATTCGGTAGGTTCCAGGCCTGAACGTTGGTGCACCATTGAACTCGATGTAGACGATGTTGTTGTCGAAGCACAGGGCCAAAATAAGGTCTTCTGGCACGTAAACCAGCCTCTCTCAACCTGTTCCTGACTGTCTGTGCAGAAAGCCTCCTCAATCCGGGTATTTGTCGAGCGGTACTGGTCGCCGTAGCTGTTCGATGACGCAGGTGATGTACCCGGATGTAGCGAATCTGCCCCGAAGTGGTCGCTCGAGGTCGCCCACTACGAGGGGCATCTGCTACCTCATTCTGCCGGCGATATATCTCCCAGAGCCGTGAAATGGTGCTTTGGTGAACATTCATGCATCGGGCAACTGCACGTTGAGACTGGCCAGCTTCAAGCAAACCAATGGCGATATGACGGTTGGCTTCATTTAGACGGTGCATTTTGCGTTCGTCAACAATATTCCAAATACAGTGAATAATTGACAGACAGCGATCAACCTTTTATACCCATCATTGAGACTATCTGATCCCGAACTTTCACGTGCATTGCATGTGAATTCTGTATTCTGTGACACTACACGCCGAAATTGAAAATCATGCTGTTAAACACGGGTATTTTACGGATGGTGCGTTTTGTTGTGATGTTTCAAATCATAAACACCATAGGACTCATAAACAGAGCAAAACCTTTTGTAAAACGAATCACGTTTTAATTCATTGCTACATGAAATTGCTATTTTCATGATGCGTTTCTTTTTTGGGAGAGTATATTTAGATATGGATCTGTTCAAAGCAGACATACCTGCTTCAGACTTAGGAAGGAAAGTACAGGAGATGACTGAAGTGGATAGCCAGGTTGCTTTGCTGAATTCTACACTAACTGAAATTATGGACAAACACGCACCTAAAGTAACAAGGGGTATCATTGTCCGACCCGAAACCAGTTGGTACACCAAAATCATACAAGATGCCAAACGGACAAGGAGGAAAGCTGAAAAGCTGTGGGAAAAGACTGGATTAGAGATTGATCGTCAGATGTACAAGAAATCGAGAAATGAGTACAATCTACTTGTAAAGATACATGTCTAAGCGTATTCTAACGACCTTGTCTGCCCACAAAAAGTTCCATAGTACCGAGACCGCCCTGTTGCAGATTCAGAACGAGATCCTGTGAGCCATGGACAAGCAGGAGGTTCTCATGCTTGTTCTTTTGGACCTCTCAGCCGCTTTTGATACAATCGATCATAGCATCCTTCTAGAGCGGCTGAGAGTCAGATTTGGCATTATAGGTACAGTTCTGATATGGTTAAAGTCCTATCTGCATCTGCGGACTCAGTGTGTAACAATCGGGAACTCTACATCTAAACCTTGTCCCTTGTCTTATGGCGTCCGCCAAGGATCGGTTTTGGGCCCACTGCTCTTCACAATGTACATCATTCCTCTTGGTGATATCTTCACAAGTTACAAAATACCTTCCCATGGGTACGCTGGTGACACACAGAACCTTATTGTTGCTAGACCAAACTGCATTACCACTGAACTTGTCAGACTAGAAAAATGCATTGATAAAGTTTGCAACTGAATGAAAATTAACTTCCTTAACTTGAACGAAGAGAAAACTGAAGTTCTTCTTGTCGGCTCCAAACAACTACAGAAGATACCTGATTCTAAAATCACATGCGGAATTGGAGATACACCAGTAACATCATGCAAACAAGCACGGAATCTGGGCGTTGGTTTTGACTCCAACATGACAATGAAGAATCAAGTAGCAGCAGTTTGCAAAACAGGTAATTTTCCATCTCCATCAGATTGGAAAACTCCGCAGATACCTTTCTCAAGATTCAACTAAAATGCTAGCTCAATCACTTATCATTAGATTACTCTAATTCCCTGTTATATGGCATATCCTCAACACTCCTTCATATACTTCAACTACTCCAAAATACAGCTGCCAGAATCATTACCAGGACATCTAAGCACCAACATATCTCTCCTGTTCTCAAACAACTCCATTGGCTACCAGTTTTCGGAAGAATCAAGTTCAAAATCCTATTCCACACCTTCCAATGCCTCAAAACAGACTCTGCTCCTTCTTATCTCAAAGCCCTTGTTCAGCCTCACACAACAAGCCGGACACTGCGATCCCAAGACAAGGACCTTCTCCAAAAGCCTCACTGTAAAAAAGCAATGGTCGAACGCAGCTTCAAATGCGCAGCAGCATCTATGAGGAATGCTCTTCCAGACAACATCAAGCAATCAGACACGCCATCAACATTTCGGACAAACTTAAAAACCCATCTCTTCAAAATTGCCTATGACTGTTAAACCAAGAGGCACTGTGTATATACTGTGTACATACTGTGAACATGTGAAAGCGCCAGTGAACAGTATACCTGGAACCTTTCAGCGCTATGCAAAATGATTAGATTAGATTAGAGCCGTGTGGCTCTTTGGATTGAAAACTTTGGATTGCAAGCTTTTGATGTTGGTTGGTTTGTTGTTTACCGCCGCACTCAGCAATATTCTAGCTATATGGTGACGATCTGTAAATAATCGATTCTGAATCCAACAATCCAGTGATCACATCATGAGCAATTGGGATACGATGACATGTGGCAACCAAGTCTGACAACCCGATTCCGTTACGACAAGCATGGGTTGCTGAAGACCGGTTCTAATCCGGATCTTCAATGGTCCAAAGCTTTTTAGAATCCTCATGATATTATTTCCACTTGTCACAAGTAGTTTGAGTAAATATATTGAAGTCCTTCCATGACTGTATTCGGGTTTCCTGTTACGCTTTGAGACAGGGATTTGGGGAAGACTTGGAATCCAGTAAAACAGAGCAAGCTTCATGAAATATTCAAGTCAAGTTGATAGTTCTCATGCATGATGTTTACAGATCTATTCTTCAGTTGACATTCTTGACTTGTATGTGGGAGTGTTTGATTTGTAACATTTTAAAAACTTTGATCGAACAATTAATGTAGTGATGCTAACATAAGATGCTATGTTATTTGAGGCTTTGTCACGTGTAACAACTATCCACCGATTTATTGCAATATACATACCAGAGAAACATATGCAAGTAACAGTTTACAAGTATGCTTGTGGCAATATACATGCTCCTAGGTACTGTTTGACAGAGGTTTGCTTTTTTCATTCATATAAGAAATAAACTGGTACAGTGAGTTGCTTTTGTTGGTGTTTATTGTTTGTGGCAAATATGCGATTGTTTTCTTCATGTATCGTTTGTGGCAAATATCTCATTTAATCCATGCGTATTTCCCGTAGTGACACCTCTCTCTGATAGCAACTTAATTCTAATAGCATCACAAGCATCGAGTGGCACATACAAGCTAACAATGACATTCCCTGCTTTAAACCTGATCATATAATGGGCAGTTCCATATGCATATATGGATTGGTGTCGCCTTGCTTCATTATTTCCCAACCGTAATAGTTTCCTTCGAAAACTCACTAATATATTTCTAAGCTATAATTCGTTGTCATAAAGATATATTTCTGATTCTAACATCTAACAAAGGTGTATATTCTTTATAAGGTTAATATTGAACTGCTATTAATGGCACGCGTAAAACAAAATAACACAGTCCTTTAATATACATATTAAACATCATTCATTTTTCAAAGTATTAATGACAGCAAAATAAAATAAAAAAGATCGAATAATTCAGGTTGAGCAATTATGCTTGAAAATTTCATCACGAAATAAAGTATCAAAAGAATGTTTGCTCTGTAACAAGCACGCTTATGATTATGACAAACATATGATATTACATTGTGAAAAATTATTACCTCTTCGAAATACCTTTTTCTCATCTCTGATTGATCTACTTGATGTTGAAACTTTCGTAAATTTTGAAATGTTGGAAGACGGCGGTATGCAGTCGACACTCCAACATTCACTTGGTGATTTTTAAAATATATTTATGTATATATGAAATGTCAACTATGAATGACATTGTCTTGTATGTAATTATCATTATGTATTATGTTTAATTGAATTCTCGTGTCCATAATCTTCGGATTGATTTCTATAGGAAATAAAGAAACCCCACTCTCTGTCATACCCTACCTTGTGTTGAGCTATGTGTTATACTCTGTTACATGTTACACCAGAATCTATAAGTGAACTGATACATACACTGGATATAGGCCACACCATAAACTGTGGTGTTTGTGGTGTTAGACGTTTTGACAAGTATAAGCCACACCATGAACTATACCATAAGGTGTTTGCGGTGTTTGACGTTTTGACAAGTATAGGCCACACCATAAACTGTGGTGTTTGTGGTGTTGGACGTTTTGACAAGTATAGGCCACACCATAAACTGTGGTGTTTGTGGGGTTGGACGTTTTGACAAGTATAAGCCACAACATGAACTTTACCATAAGGTGTTTGCGGTGTTGGACGTTTTGACAAGTATAGGCCACACCATAAACTGTGGTGTTTGTGGTGTTAGACGTTTAGACAAGTATAGGCCACACCATAAACTGTGGTGTTTGTGGTGTTAGACGTTTTGTTAAGTATAGGCCACACCATAAACTGTGGTGTTTGCGGTGTTTGACGTTTTGACAAGTATAGGCCACACCATAAACTGTGGTGTTTGTGGTGTTAGACGTTTAGACAAGTATAGGCCACACCATAAACTGTGGTGTTTGTGGTGTTGGACGTTTTGTTAAGTATAGGCCACACCATAAACTGTGGTGTTTGCGGTGTTGGACGTTTTGACAAGTATAAGGCCACACCATGAACTATACCATAAGGTGTTTGTGGTGTTAGACGTTTTGACAAGTACAGGCCACACCATAAACTGTGGTGTTTGTGGTGTTGGACGTTTAGACAAGTATAAGCCACACCATGAAGGGCATTTACATTGCGTCCGAAGGGTTAGTCACTTCAGTCAGCATATTTTCAATTCCAAGTGATTTTCCGTATTTGTTATTCGTAAGCGCGTTATGCCTTTCTTCAACTGCTATAGACAGTTCTAAAATGAGTTCTTCACCCACACTTATCTGTCCAGGTCTGTCACTTAATTCTTTTATTTTTAAAAGAATATTTTGTGAGCTGTTAAAATGATAAAACGCCTTAAATGCTTTTGAATTTGTTCTCGTTTTTCTGTTACGTTTACTCAATTTTCCCGGTATCTCCAAGTATACTTGTATTTGTTATTAAACTATAATGTTGTATTCGTAATGCAGAACTTCATGCATGTCATGTGGAACAGCCATACTTTGAATGACAGCAGGTTTGAACAGAGTGGTTATAACAAACAATTCTGTGAAAGATTTCACAACACAACACTTAACGTTGCGTAAAACTCGGAGCGACGCCAGCCGTGCACGTCCGCCGCTATTGTGAAGCTAACGAACACGGTTAAGTTGTTGACAGACCGATGGCCACAGACAGGGGTAATACGCCATCTGGAGAAACCAGTGAAGTTATACTGCAGACTATTGGAGATTCTCCCCATGTGACCGAGAACTATCTGTTTGTAAACGTTAAGTATATATATTCAATGATTCCTTGAATAGTACTGTGGCTATTTCCTTCCTCTATCCAAAATGAACGGCATTGCTTGACAATCAAACACCTTCAATTCTCATTCAAGAATACTTCAGCCAGATCATTCTGTAAGCTTAACTTGGTTTTGATAATCAGCCTCCCGCACAGACCCCTGCGTGGTGTGCACACGTTTGATGATTGTCACTTACTGATTAGCCATTATTACCCACCTAAAGCTTTAGCTAACACTCATATGTAATTAACACAAGTGAACGACGGGGAAACTGCCACGTGATCTCTGTAGATCGATATGGTAGTGACAGTCTGTAATCACGCTGTCGGCAGTTAGCGAAACATCACCTAACACCGCAATTTGTCCACGGGACTCCTTCAGGTTTGAAGGTGACGAGGCCGTCCAGGTTTACCCATGTGCAAGTAATCACCTATATTTTTGTCCCGTTGAGCGTCACGTCCTGCTTCTTATTAGATATGAACGCCGTAACCAGGTTGTAAATAAAACATGCACGGCAGTTAAGATGTGTGTTTTTATCGCCCGCTCATTCACATATTAAGGATGAGCTGCTATGCAATATTTTCAAGGCGTGAAATCATGTTCTCGTACGCTCATTGGCCACCATCCAGCCAAGATAATAATAAGGTTGTTCTTTAGTTGGTTTGCAGCAGATGGGGGACGTTGTGAAAAGAGTTGGAAACCGAACTCGGTTATGTTTAGAAGTGTATCCCTCATGTTGATCTTTCACATTGCACAGACAACAGGAAGATTGTATTGATAGAATGTAAATAGATTGGACCTGTTGGTGATGATGATGATGATGATGATGATGATGAGAAGGAGGAGGAGTAGGAGGATGGTGATGAGGACGACAATGAGCCGAAGGATAGAGTGTTGGTGGTGAAGAGGATGTGATACTGATGATGACGATGATGGTGATGATGATGATGATGAGAAGGAGGAGGAGTAGGAGGATGATGATGAGGACGACGACAAGGAGGCGAAGGATATAGTGTTGGTGGTGAAGAGGATGTGATACTGATGATGACGATGATGGTGATGATGATGATGATGAGAAGGAGGAGGAGTAGGAGGAGGATGATGAGGACGACGACAAGGAGGCGAAGGATATAGTGTTGGTGGTGAAGAGGATGTGATACTAATGATGACGATGATGATGATGGTGTTTGTGTAGGCAGTTGTGATGTGTGAGTTTGTGATGATAGTGATGGTATCAGTGACCATATTTATAGATCTAAGATTTTGTTGATGCTGATGGTTGTAATGATCGGGATGTTAATGATCATCATCATGATTAATATGCCTCTTACGACCACGACAATAACCGCAATACTAAAAAAGCACGTCGCTTCTGGAAACATTCAAACCATACTGATGGTGTGGGGACACTGACACACCCAAATATACCACAGAACATAAGGGAACACAAACACAAACGCCACTCTTCCGCTGACAGTACGTTGACACGAAGACATGGATTGTTTGTGATTTGATTAAGTACAGACTTACGTAAATTATGTTAGATTAAGTTAGACACGATGTCCATCGAATTTTGTGATCAATAATCCTTAATGCTTATTGAATATGTAATGATTTGTAGTAAAGTAATTTCCCTTAATACAAACCAGCAGCATGGCAGAAATTCTGCTGAGAAAGTCTATAGCCAGTAAGTCTTACAGTGTTTGATCCTGGTTCAGGAGTATCAGTGTCAAGTAGTGCACAACCTGAAATAGTTCACGTAGCAGCTGTTATGAAAGAAATCAGGCAACAAATGTCTTCTCGTGTCATGTGGTTTTGATACGAACGAAAAGGAAATAGTATGAAGCACAGTCCAAAGATCTCCCTGATTGTCATGACGAACTCGTCGTCATTGGTATCGATATCAAAAGCTGCTCTCAGCCCGAGCGCCATCATGTCTCCGCGCTGAATCCTTGTGTTGCCCCACGGCTCCAGATGAGAAGCCACTCACAAAGCGTACAAGAGGATCAAACCCGTAATACTTAATACTAAAGGCAGGTATTACATCTTATTATACTCCGTAGTCGATGTGTCTCCTCCGCACATTGGGGCAGATGAAAGAGGTTAAATTGATCCAAATATCATCAAAGTTTCTTGCCGACATTGAACAGCAACTGTTTGGCGTGAAACTCCATGACGATACCGTGTGAAGGATGTAACGTCCACTGAGTGATGGCGTGAGTCATAGAGAGAGTGATTGTGTGACAGGGTGAGTGATAGTTCAATAGAGTGAGTGGTAGAGTGAGTGATAGCGTGTGTGATAGCGTGATTGCGTGAGTGGTGGGCTGGGTGATAGCGTGAATGATAACATGAGTGGCAGAATGAGTGATAGCATAAGTGGTAGAGTGAGTGATAGCGTGAGTGATAGCAAGCTATCGTGATTTCGTGAGTGGTGGAGTGAGTGATAGCGTGAGTGGCAGAATGAGTGATAGCATAAGTGGTAGAGTGAGTGATAGCGTGAGTGATAGAGTGAGTGATAGCGTGAATGATAACGTGAGTGGCAGAATGAGTGATAGCATAAGTGGTAGAGTGAGTGATAGCGTGAGTGATAGCAAGCTATCGTGATTTCGTGAGTGGTGGAGTGAGTGATAGCGTGAGTGGCAGAATGAGTTATAGGATAAGTGGTAGAGTGAGTGATAGCACGATATCGTGATATTGTGAGTGGTAGAGTAGGTGATAGCGTGATAGAGTGAGTGATAGCGTGATAGAGTGAGTGATAGCGTGATAGAGTGAGTGACAGCGTGATAGAGTGAGTGAGCGAGTGATAGAGTGAGTGATAGCGTGATAGAGTGAGTGTTAGCGTGATAGAGTGAGTGATAGCGTGATAGAGTGAGTGATAGCAAGATATCGTGATATCGTGAGTGATAGAGTGAGTGATAGCGTGATAGAGTGAGTAATAGCGTGAAAGACTGAGTGAGAGCGTGATAGAGTGAGTGAGCGAGTGAGTGTTAGCGTAAGTGTTGTAGAGTGAGTGATAGCGTGATAGAGTAATGGGCAGCGTGAAAGAGTGAGTGAGCGAGTGAGTGTTAGCGTAAGTGTGGTAGAGTGAGTGATAGCGTGTGTGATAGCGTGTGTGATTGCGTGAGTGGTGGGCTGGGTGATAGCGTGAATGATAACGTGAGTGGCAGAATGAGTGATATGATAAGTGGTAGAGTGAGTGATAGCGTGAGTGATAGCAAGATATCGTCATATTGTGAGTGGTAGAGTAGGTGATAGCGTGATAGAGTGAGTGATAGCGTGAGTGATAGCGTGAGTGATAGCGTGATAGAGTGAGTGATAGCGTGATAGAGTGAGTGACAGCGTGATAGAGTGAGTGAGCGAGTGATAGAGTGAGTGATAGCGTAATAGAGTGAGTGTTAGCGTGATAGAGTGAGTGATAGCGTGATAGAGTGAGTGACAGCGTGATAGAGTGAGTGAGCGAGTGAGTGTTAGCGTAAGTGTGGTAGAGTGAGTGATAGCGTGTGTGATTGCGTGAGTGGTTGGCTGGGTGATAGCGTGAATGATAACGTGAGTGGCAGAATGAGTGATAGCATAAGTGGTAGAGTGAGTGATAGCGTGAGTGATAGCAAGCTATTGTGATTTCGTGAGTGGTGGAGTGAGTGATAGCGTGAGTGGCAGAATGAGTGATAGCACAAGTGGTAGAGTGAGTGATAGCGTGAGTGATAGAGTGAGTGATAGCGTGAATGATAACGTGAGTGGCAGAATGAGTGATATGATAAGTGGTAGAGTGAGTGATAGCGTGAGTGATAGCACGATATCGTGATATTGTGAGTGGTAGAGTAGGTGATAGCGTGATAGAGTGAGTGATAGCGTGATAGAGTGAGTGACAGCGTGATAGAGTGAGTGAGCGAGTGATAGAGTGAGTGATAGCGTGATAGAGTGAGTGTTAGCGTGATAGAGTGAGTGATAGCGTGATAGAGTGAGTGACAGCGTGATAGAGTGAGTGAGCGAGTGAGTGTTAGCGTAAGTGTGGTAGAGTGAGTGATAGCGTGTGTGATTGCGTGAGTGGTTGGCTGGGTGATAGCGTGAATGATAACGTGAGTGGCAGAATGAGTGATAGCATAAGTGGTAGAGTGAGTGATAGCAAGCTATCGTGATATCGTGAGTGGTAGAGTAGGTGATAGCGTGAACGGTAGAGTAAGTGAGTGAGTGAGTTTGGTTTTACGCCGCTTTTAGCAATATTCCAGCAACATCACGGCGGGGGACACCAGAAATGGGCGGTAAAGTAAGTGGTAGAGTGAGTATAGCGTGAGTGGAAATGTGAGCGAGTGATGGAGCGAGTGATAGCATGATAGCATGGGTGATAGCGTGAGTGGTAGATTGAGTGATTACGTGATAGCATGGGTGAGCGAGTGAGTGAAAGCAAGATATCGTGAGTGGTAGAGAAGGTGATAGCGTGAACGGTAGAGTAAGTGGTAGAGTGAGTAATAGCGTGAGTTGAAATGTGACTGATAGCGTGAGTGATTGCGTGATAGCATGGGTGATATCGTGAGTGGCAGAGTAAGTGATAGCGTAATAGCATGGGTGATATCACGAGTGTCAGAGTAAGTGATAGCGCGATAGCATGGGTGATATCGTGAGTGGCAGAGTAAGTGATAGCGCGATAGCATGGGTGATATCGTGAGTGGCAGAGTAAGTGATAGCGTAATAGCATGGGTGATATCGTGAGTGGCAGAGTAAGTGATAGCGAAATAGCATGGGTGATATCGTGAGTGGCAGAGTAAGTGATAGCGCGATAGCATGGGTGATATCGTGAGTGGCAGAGTAAGTGATTGCGCGATAGCATGGGTGATATCGTGAGTGGCAGAGTAAGTGATAGCGTAATAGCATGGGTGATATCGTGAGTGGCAGAGTAAGTGATAGCGCGATAGCATGGGTGATATCGTGAGTGGCAGAGTAAAGTGATGATAGCGAAATAGCATGGGTGATATCGTGAGTGGCAGAGTAAGTGATAGCGCGATAGCATGGGTGATATCGTGAGTGGCAGAGTAAGTGATAGCGCGATAGCATGGGTGATATCGTGAGTGGCAGAGTAAGTGATAGCGCGATAGCATGGGTGATATCGTGAGAGGCAGAGTAAGTGATAGCATGGGTGATATCGTGAGTGGCAGAGTAAGTGATAGCGTAATAGCATGGGTGATATCGTGAGTGGCAGAGTAAGTGATAGCGCGATAGCATGGGTGGTAACGTGAGTGGCAGAGTAAGTGATAGCGCGATAGCATGGGTGATATCGTGAGTGGCAGAGTAAGTGATTGCGCGATAGCATGGGTGATATCGTGAGTGGCAGAGTAAGTGATTGCGCGATAGCATGGGTGATATCGTGAGTGGCAGAGTAAGTGATAGCGCGATAGCATCGGTGGTAACGTGAGTGGCAGAGTAAGTGATAGCGCGATAGCATGGGTGATATCGTGAGTGGCAGAGTAAGTGATTGCGTGATAGCATGGATGATACCGTGAGTGGCAGAGTAAGTGATTGCGTGATAGCATGGGTGATATCGTGAGTGGCAGAGTAAGTGATAGCGCGATAGCATGGGTGGTAACGTGAGTGGCAGAGTAAGTGATAGCGCGATAGCATGGGTGGTAACGTGAGTGGCAGAGTAAGTGATAGCGCGATAGCATGGGTGGTAACGTGAGTGGCAGAGTAAGTGATAGCGCGATAGCATGGGTGATATCGTGAGTGGCAGAGTAAGTGATTGCGTGATAGCATGGGTGATATCGTGAGTGGCAGAGTAAGTGATAGCGTGATAGCATGGGTGATATCGTGAGTGGCAGAGTAAGTGATAGCGCGATAGCATGGGTGATATCGTGAGTGGCAGAGTAAGTGATAGCGTGATAGCATGGGCGATAGCGTGAGTGGCAGAGTAAGTCATAGCGTAAGTGGTAGATTGAGTGATAGAGTGAGTGACAGAGTAAGTGATTGCGTGATAGAGTGAGTGAGCGAGTGAATGATAGCATGAGTGATGGCGTGGTAGAATGAGTGATAGCGTGATAGCCTGAGTGAGCGAGTGAGTGCTGGCGTGAGTTTACCAATCTGTACACATCGTACTTCAAATGAACACTATCGATATATACCCGTTTTCCATGATGAGTTTACCAATCTGTAACCTACTGATTGGTGGACAAGGTCATAAAACCAGAACATAGCTATGGTAATGATACAGACCCTGAATTTCCATACAACCATTTGCTATATATTGGCCGAAATATCATACAAACATTCAAGACTTACAAAATAATTCATATGTCATTTTGTATGGTGCATAAAACCCAATTCAAAATACAAACCAGTATAAATGAAATGCAAATTTCTGTCATCTGTCATCAGTGCTTTTACATTTGTAGCGCTCAATGATAGCCCCTCTGATAACAAATATCAGTCAGAAACGGAACTAAACAATGATACATGTGGCCGTTCATGAACAAATAAAACCCCTATCTTCGAGGATATCTCTATGCGTGGCTGTTTTACAACGACCTTTAGATGGTAAATGACACGGTTCCAAAACAACATTTGAATGGAGATTCGAGGATATCATGGCACAGCAAAAAAGGTGGCCATTTAAGAATGGAGATTGTTCATGGCACTGTCAAAAAGGCCAAGGGTGATCTAAACCGGGCATCAATGTCCTCTGACTCAGCTTAGTGTTAGAGTCCAGTATACGCCAACATGGAAGCAGACAAAGCCAGGAACTCTTCACAGTTGGCACCAGCTGGCACGCACATGCCTACGTCGGCTACCTTTAATTCTGCCAGAAATACATCCGAAGATCAGCACATAAACTCCTTAACACAAAATTCCCAGTGTACAAGGTCAGTGCTGGTGTTGTACAACCTGTACGGGGTGGCCTTTTGGTTCAGGATATTAGAACATATGAGAATGATTGCTGTCAGTTTGATATGGTTAGCTCAAACCTACTGTCGTTGTTTCTCTAGACGCAGTGTTGTCATCATGTCCTCAAACCTACTGTCGTTGTTTCTCTAGACGCAGTGTTGTCATCATGTCCTCAAACCTACTGTCGTTGTTTCTCTAGACGCAGTGTTGTCATCATGTCCTCAAACCTACTGTCGTTGTTTCTATAGACGCAGTGTTGTCATCATGTCCTCAAACCTACTGTCGTTGTTTCTCTAGACGCAGTGTTGTCATCATGTCCTCAAACCTACTGTCGTTGTTTCTCTAGACGCAGTGTTGCCATCATGTCCTCCTTGTTTACATGAGCTATACATCAACAATATGTCTGTAGATGAGAAAAGAAGTTTCTGTCTTTCATTAACTGTTGGTTATATGTATATTCAGTATGACAATAATGAAGTTTGTCGTCTGTAATTGGTTCAAGGTCCAACCAGGGCTGAAACACGTGTCTTATCTTATGCTCCCATATTATTGATATGTTTGTTTGATGATTCCTGGACTAGGCCATGGCTAATGTTACGACACTGTTTATAATGACAGACTGCCGTGGTAAATTACTCTTTCCCATCTAACTATGTCGTCGGTGTCAATGCAAGGCATCAGTTCAACCTGCTACTCACGTGTCAACCATTCATAACATCGCTGACATCGGGTGGTTCATGGTCATTAGAGCCATAACACAAATTACCCACATGAACGTCAGACTTCCTCGTCTGCTTGATAGCGTCCAGTAGATCGGAACTGCAACAGAAAACGTCACTCGCATTCATTCCAGCTGAACTGATGTGTATCACGCCAAAGTTGTCCTTTCAATACATTATCACGGTTGACCTTTTTGATAAATAGTACTTGTAGTTAAAGCGACTGAAAATCTGCGTGATTACCACACTTGAATATGGGAAAATAGACCCGTCAGGCTATTGGGATCAATTTGAGACTTGACACGCTGCAATCTTCTCGTCCGCCGTGGTGAGAGATCATCTGTTGCAGTTATTTATGTCCAGGTTTCATCATGACTAAAGGTTAGCATATCGACCGTGTACATTTCTTCGCAGGTAATGAGGAGACTCAGGTGTATACTATACTTAGGTATGCATTCCTGCCAGTCTGTCTGACCTAAATGGTGAGTGTGAAGACGTCCTGCTGAAGCATGTAAGCCTGGATTCAGTCATTGAAGTGGGCAAGAGAACTGGGAGGTGCAATACGCTGGCTGAGCTGCAGTGGTGACCCACATTTGTCCGACATCAGATTGGAAGACTGGAGGAATCGAGACCCGTACACGTGTACTTAATGGATGACTGATGGAGGTGGGGTGGGGTTAGGGGTGGGGTGGAGTCGTGGTGCCTGGGGAAGAGTATTCATATATCAAAATTATTTCTGTTTTATCTAAGTTAAATCTCATTGTCCCGAGCTACAGTATTGTAATGAGTGAGTTTAATTCTCCGCTTTTAACAATATTTCAACAATTCACGACGTGGGACACCTGAAATGAGCTGCATACATTGTCTTCATACATTGTACCCAAATAGGGAATCGCTCGTTAACTATGAAGTCGTTAGATTTGAGTGTTAATATAGTGTGGCCTGGTGGTTGGTTTTCTCGTCAATAACGAAATATGTAATTTCTGGTTATTGTTTTGACCTGCGATGTTCATAAAGTCTATCAGCCAAAATTCTTCTTGTATTTATTTCCAGGTTTATCGAAATCAGTGTTAATGACACAGGTGATGACCTCACACCAGATTAACACGTTCTGTAATCCTCTCTGTCCCAATGCATGCATCAAGATCAAATACTTTGTGAAGTAACTTCAAATAGGTCGATCTTAAATGGTTGAATTGTGTGGATTGCAGTGTCGATTATTAAAACGGCGTAATTTCCCCGGGTACACGGCTTGCCGTAGTGGTATAAAGGCTGCTTCAATATATACATCTAATGTTCAGTATTTATTTTTGCACTGGAAATTTCCCGAATTGGTTGAGCTTTGACGTATAATGCCGACTCCAAGCTGGTTTCGATCACGATAATTCGACTTTTGGTAAAAAATGTCTTAATATAGTGTGACTTCTGGAAAGTTTTGCATTCTATTGATAGGACAAATTATCATTCATGTATTTACTTATTGGTGAACATGGCAACTTTAATACTGTTAAAGAATATACATACAAATGTGTCTGTGTTCATATGGGAAATTGTAAAACCTGAGTCCGACAGGGCTGCGCGTTAAGCCCGCTGTTATTTACAATTGTCATCAATACACTTACTACAGAATTTTATCACAGTACAAAAGAGCTTTTTGATAGCGTCAAACTATTGCTGTTTGTTTATGACATTGTATTGGTATCGGTATCTGCAGTTGAGTTGCAGAGAAAACTGGATACGTTGGAATTTATTTTGCAATACTTGTGTTTGGAAGTCAGTATGGATGAACCAAGTAATATTTAGAAATAATGGTGTTATTACTTGAGTTAAAAAGAAATGCTATAAAATACAGAAATGAAAATAAAGAAAATAACTTTGAAAACGGAGTAAGGAATACAGAGAAGAAAAATAAATTTTTCAAAATTGTGAGAGATACCAGTTTCTAATAATAGTTGTATGGTAATAATGAAGATATTAGGAACACAGTACGACCGGTAGTTAAGTACGATTCTGAAGTAATCACTACCATCGATGTTGAAGATGATATGGGTAATATTGGTCATTTCAAACTGTTAAGTGCATAAATAATCTAATATAGACCAATAACCATCAACTAGCCAATACCCGTCCACTGATCTACACAGCAGAACAAGAAGTAAGAAGACCAGTAACGCTTCACATGTTTGATATTTAGAACATTGAACAAAGGTTCCGAGTGACAAAACACTCCCCACAAGACTACATGATTGCCTTAACATGTGTTTATGATAGTGCCAATGATGGGGGAGGAGACGCCGTCGCAAGCACCTGTATCATCACTGAACGATGTTCATGATCGCATGCCCGTGATGCAGTTGTCGAATACAATGGACTTTGTATCTTGCGGAGTTTTGTCTCTTTATTACTACGGACAGACGTCGCCGATGTCGTAGTTTTCATGACTACATTAATATGCATTTAATCGGGGCATGCCTTTCAGAATGAAGCCGTCTGTACCGTGGGTGTTAGAATCAATAAACATGATTTGTTTCGTGGTTATGGAACATTTAGGAAAATAGTTTCCTGTTTGTCCCTTCCGAGAAAATGTTTGATGACAGTCGACGAAGAAGAAGAGGAGGAGGAAGAAGAAGAGGAGGAGGAAGAAGAAGAAACAATAACGTAACCCTGTGTATTAATGTATATATCAATATGTATTGTGAGATGATACCAGCTCACCTTCACATTTTGCCTCTTAAAAGTTTAGATCATATTACTTGAAAATGTTACTTGAAAATGTTTGGACAATTATAAATTATAAAGCCAGATAATGAGTCTCAGATATTTACAGAAACATATTTCGGTAAATATGGCAGACTTTACGATGTTCCCAGTATACATGTATTTGGTAGTGAGCAGTAATTACAATACTTGCAATGTGGCTCAAATAACAACAATATTGAAAATGTTACTGGTATGTTCTTATAGTTTTAACAGCTGCATAGATGCTTTGAAGTTGCACGAGGTGTCCAAGCTGGGGTATCTACATACTGAAGAGGTCCCAATCGACATAACACACCACAGGATCTACTCCATGCTGCCACTACACAGTGCACTGTAGGACACAAATACACGTCTGTGTGTTCAGGAAGGGCATCATCATAATATATACTTTATACATGACAGTCGGAGGACAGAACTATCTCACACACGACTTACTTCATATCAAAATTCATATTGATACACGCATCAACGCGGGGTAATCAGACAGGGTTACATCTCTATGGTTGCATCTCTATGGTTACATCTCTATGGTTACATCTCTATGGCTGTAATGAGTACACCGTTGTAATACAGGATCTCATTTTCATTACAATGATGTACAATGAATGTAAAACCGTACCTTGTACAAAGTACCGACCGCACACAGTACGCCCATGAAGCCGACAGCATCTCACAAGTCCACGTCACCGTTAGGCTTAGGCTGGCTAAAACTATCTGGAGAAAGAAAACGACACAGCGATCTAAAGAATGATTGAATTTTAAAAACGAATTGTACGAAAGATGTAGAACTATAAAAACATTACTGAGAAGACGTTATCCAGGTTCAACCATTGACAGTTTGCCTGATGGAATTTGCTGCTCTACAAACACCCTTCTTCCACATTTCAATTAGTTTTTTCAAGGGAAACAAATAGTGATTATCTGCTTTTAATCCCGTTTCACTCGATGCAGTCAGCAAGGCCGCAAAGCCAAGAAGAGCGTTGATTCGATCCGGACACACAGCGTTGCGATGAGAGGGCTTCCGTGAATGGCCAGCTCAGTAAATTTGTTTTGAGAGGAGGTAGACAGTAGTGGGCCTTCCAACACTGTCCGTGGAGATTCCAGCAGGCTAGAAGCCGAAAGGCAAACCCCATGACTACATTTACCGCCAATTTAGAGAGGTAATCAATGAAATATCCGTGACATCCGTCAACAGTACATTATAAGGATCAATATGGATCGAATTTTATCGTTTACATTGCCAATATAAATGATCACGCTTAACATGCTTGTATTGCCTGGCGAACCATTAGGCGAAATAAGGCGAGCCAGAACGAGCTCTGAGCGCCCTCACTTTGTTTCCCCCCGCTGCCTGAAAGGGACCGTAAACGACGATGCTCCTGAGAAGAAGGCACGGAAGAACGCTCAGTAGGACTCCCTGCTTTAACTCTGCCATCATCCGAGGATTACATTCAGACATGATGTGAAGATAACAGTGATGACTCCCTTGGTCAAAGGTTAAGACCTTTTCAATGGATTAAGTGCTTCCGGGTCATGGTAAGCCTGTGGCAGACGACCAAGTGCTGTGCGCGGGAAACTTGGCTCTGCTGTGTGTGAGTATTGATTGAGAAAGGCAGTTAGGAGAAGATGGGCAACAGCATGGCTTGAGAGGAGGGGTATGCACTATGCAGACGGAGTTGGGGGCACAGGAGAACGAGGTAGGTGTCATTAGATACCAGAAACTGATCCCCACATCACCAGGCGACAGGATTCGTGTTATAATATGTGTGCGCTCTGCTGCAGGCGTATCTCTGGATACCCGGATCAAGCGAAGCTTTGTTCTATGGCCTAGCTAGCTTTATCAAATATTCATCGAATAGTTTATATTTTTAACTAATCGATGGTATCGTGTCAGTTAGCTTACAATTTGACTATAGATGGCATGTCAAAGTGTTGTGGTTTGACAATTATGTAACAGTCGGACAAAATATAGTTTTCCAATTACCATTGAAAAATCCAACAGAAACACTTCCAGTCCTAAATAAAGGATAAACACTGTCGGTACACACCAGGCTCTCTTGTCAGTAACACCTAACGTGCCAGATTTTGCTGAATAAATCTTCTGCAAATAACAATTTAATCTTATATTTTCATTATATACCCGGGAATATAAGATGTCCGTTAAAATGATATCCCGGGTATATAAGGAAAGTTTAGAATTAACATAAAATGCCAGATATATGATATATGGTACTTGTCATCGAACACGGATCAAGGAATAGAGTCTATAGGAACCAATGCCTGGTTTGTTTACAGGCCGGAGTCGCATGACCGTAGTTCTGCTGTGCAGTGTCAGGCATCGAACTGACAATAACTATTTAATGCGAATTGTCTGAGTGGTGGGGCTCCTGGTGGAGTGGACGCTCTTACCATTTGGTCGAACACCCGGTGTGTGAGTGGTGGGTGCTCCTGGTGGAGTGGACGCTCTTACCATTTAGTCAAACACCCGGTGTGTGAGTGGTGGGTGCTCCTGGTGGAGTGGACGCTCTTACCATTTAGTCAAACACCCGGTGTGTGAGTGGTGGGTTGTCCTGATGGAACGGACGCTCTTACCATTTAGTCAAACACCCGGTGTGTGAGTGGTGGGTGCTGCTGATGGAGCGGACGCTCTTACCATTAGGTCGAACACCCGGTGTGTGAGTGGTGGGTGCTCCTGGTGGAGTGGACGCTCTTACCATTTGGTCGAACACCCGGTGTGTGAGTGGTGGGTGCTCCTAGTGGAGTGGACGCTCTTACCATTTGGTCAAACACCCGGTGTGTGAGTGGTGGGTGCTCCTAGTGGAGTGGACGCTCTTACCATTTGGTCGAACACCCGGTGTGTGAGTGGTGGGTGCTCCTAGTGGAGTGGACGCTCTTACCATTTGGTCGAACACCCGGTGTCATTGCTGATTTTCAGAGAACATATCTACAACTTGCTCCTCTGTTTTGTCTTGTACACTTGATCGAATCTGTATCAACTGATAATGGTTATTATGGATATTCACTTGCATATTTATTTGCCAAAGTTATGGATGAGAAAATAAATGCAATTGGTATGGTCAAGAGGGGAAGGAATGGAATTTATAGTACAACCTTTACTTGTTTCTTATTCCGAGCACTTCCAGTTATACGTGTTACAGGTATGGAGTATATATATGCAGTCATTAGAGCCCGTGTCAGCCTGATGATCTAGTTACCTGTGGCGCTATTCACTGGGCCGTGTATATATGGAAACACAAATAGAAACTGTCAACATATGTCATTGTTATGACAGTCTGTGTGTTTGTGGCGCTCTGTTGGTGGATGTCATATATACAGAGATATACAACTGGTCGATACAGGGGTGTATGGGTCATGATTGTTTCATTGAGGACATCAAGTCTCTAACGTCTCTCAGGTCCTTAAAGGATTGTGAGTAGATCTTGTCTCTGAAAAGAAAATATACAATTTACAGAAACAAACGAGTGTTCGATTGTCTGAGTATAAACGAGCCAAAATACTCGCTTCATTTCTGAAACCCGTAATCTCGACATACCATCTGTCAAGGATGTGTATGGGCTGAACTGGATATGTGTGTTTCAGGGTCTGTATGACCAACAGATTGTGAACGGAGATTGTAGGCAGTGTTTCTTGTTGTGATATGCATAATGATAGACGGACAGTTAATTGCCATCAATATGTACGAAACATATGCTCATTGAGAAAGAAGACATGTATCTTTAATATGGGATCGATATGAAAATGTTGCATGGATCAGTTCAAATGAAGATGCAAGGAGCCAGCCCAGCCACCCTATCACCTTCCCCAAATCACTACCCCACCAACCCTATCACCTTCCTCAAATCACTGCCCCAACCACCCTATCATCTTCCCCAAATCACTACCCCACCAACCTTATCACCTTCCCTAAATCACTGCCCCAGCCACCCTATCATCTTCCCCAAATCACTACCCAACCAACCATATCACCTTCCCCAAATCACTGCCCCAGCCACCCTATCACCTTCCCTAAATCACTGCCCCAGCCACCCTATCATCTTCCCCAAATCACTGCCCCAGCCACCCTATCACCTTCCCCACCTCATTACCCCACCAACCCTATCACCTTCCCCAAATCACTGCCCCAGCCACCCTATCAGCTTCCCTAAATCACTGCCCCAGCCACCCTATCACCTTCCCCAAATCACTGCCCCAGCCACCCTATCACCTTCCCTAAATCACTGCCCCAGCCACCCTATCACCTTCCCCAAACCAATCAGCACGACTAGAGACATATGTAAAACTGTGATATGAGATGTCAGTTACATTGTAACCAGTCAGCACGACTAGAGACATACAGCTGTAACCGTGATATCAGATGTCAGTTACATTGTAACCAGTCAGCACGACTAGAGACATATGTAGCTGTAACCGTGATATCAGATGTCAGTTACATTGTAACCAGTCAGCACGACTAGACACATGCAGCTGTAACCGTGATATCAGATGCCAGTTACATTGTAACCAGTCAGCACGACTAGAGACATACAGCTGTAACCGTGACATCAGATGCCAGTTACATTGTAACCAGTCAGCACGACTAGAGACATGCAGCTGTAACCGTGATATCAGATGCCAGTTACATTGTAACCAGTCAGCACGACTAGACACATGCAGCTGTAACCGTGATATCAGATGCCAGTTACATTGTAACCAGTCAGCACGACTAGACACATACAGCTGTAACCGTGATATCAGATGTCAGTTACATTGTAACCAGTCAGCACGACTAGACACATGCAGCTGTAACCGAGGCATTATGAACACATACTGCTGTAGCTATGAGAGATGGTGATCCCTAAACTATAATAATTCAATACTTTTGCCTCTAAACTCTAACAGGATATTTAATGTCACAGAGATATCAAGTAGCTTTGTTATCAAAGAAACCAAACAATTTTCTGACAATATCGCTTGAATTGAAAATACATTGACGAATGCGGTAAAGATTATATCACTCAGCTTCAACCCGCCGAAAGACCAGAAGAGGTCATGCTTTCTCAATAAGCCCCCGATAAAAGACTACTTTGTTCTCGTATTTATTTGTATATTTACAGGATGTGATACACCTGCATCCAAATGGGTAAGTTGATAAAACCAATAAATCTACGTATACGATTTCCGCAGCACATGGCAAAGATAAACTGGAATAGCTTGTTTTCGTTTTAATGTAGGTGGTTTCACATATCCACGGCCATAAAAACATTTCAATATGATCATTTGGAGAAGGATGTTTTTAACGTGATTATACTGTAGACCATTACTGACTGGTTTATCCATTCGTAACCATTACGAAATACATAGAAGAAAAGGTACATTTCGTATATTTATCTTTTAGTCTGATCGCCGCATGCCCCCGTGACATCCTGTGTTCTTTCACAGGCTGAAAAAAACGTTTAATTCCCTCACGCTGAAGTTTGTTTTCCAAAAACATGTGTTTCCGTCGGGACAAACACATATCACACATGTTTTATTGTGCAATCAAGACGAAGGTAATGAGAGTGCCATGGATTGCGACCAGACACGATTTGCCACACCACTGCTTCCACTTAATGTGTTAGACGAATCCTGAACAAAGCAATGGTTGATAGATGGTTTTCTTTAAGAGAGATGATTCACCCACTAATTTCACAGAAATCCTTATCAGAAATTGATATGTTAGCGTATTTGTGGTTATCACACGACGAAATGACGTTATCTGTTATATATTACAAATCAATACTGTTTGATTGATAAATAGCACGTGGTGTTTGTATAACGGCCACATCTCATGCAAAATAGACTCAAGCGTTACGTATATGATCATGGAATTGTCTAAAATGTGTCATTATGTATATGCTTGAATGATTATGTATTACAACTGGATCTTTCATGAACCAATGATAGAGCCTAATACTGATATGTGTTTGTAGCCAACAGTGATAAAGGTGAAGTACGGTGTTGTCAGGAAACATATATCCTGCTTGGTGTCGTACTTGCAGGAAGTGCCGGACTGGTAACAGGTAAAAAGAAAAGTGTCTGGGATGTTATCTGAAATACCACTCTTGGTAATTGCATCCCTGCTTATAGCAAAATCCCATCCCGTTGTAGTATTTCGATTAAGTTAAAAGGTGATAAAGCAGAGTGATTTAGTTACGTCGCAGTCTCAGAGGAATTCAACTGAGAGTCTTGGATGCATATTCCATGCTTATGTCAGCCTATTACGTTTCCTTAATTCCGATATCAACCACGCCATTTATCCACCATGGTATATAGGCATTACTGATTATCTTCGTACTTTGTGGCGACATGACAACACACTATTACAGAATGCACGTTCAGTGCACATGTAAATACAATTGGAAAACTAGGAGTTGTTCATGGAAAGAAAGGAAGGAAGGGGTTTGTTATTGCCAAGGGACCATTGCGTCATTACATGTAGCTGATATTACGGAGCGTGGACTGACGAGGTTGGACTTCAACAGCCTGTAGTCTGAAGGTGGTTCCCTTTGATTAAAAAACTCCTTGGAGGTGTAATGAACGCGTGCTTTCATTGCTGTGCTTATGGTTGTATGGTGTTTCTAAGCACGTCTATGTAATCTGTGCCTAATTACTGTCCTGCTGGGAGTTCAGGGAAGAGACGTTCTGTTTGGCCATGGGTTAATTACGATTTTGCGTATGATTTCCTTTTTGCTGGCAGATAGACAAAGCCTTAAATAACTAGACCCCTTAGATTCCTTTCTTACAGTGACCGCACTCTGCCAGGACGCTTCAACAGGGACCAGGGACCAGTATGTTGGCAGTCGTGACATGTTTCATTGAAGTAATTCCCTTGGTCGTTCTGCCAGCTCACGTTTTATGATGTTGATTATCCCAGCAGTTAATGATGAGCATAGTTATCCTGAAGCAACCTCACACAAGGCATCCACGTCAGGCTGGAAATATACACAAGATCATAGTCTTTCTATTTTTGATAAAAAGGTTCAAAATTAATGTGATAATATGATACTTACTGCATGTGATATGATACTTACTGCATTCGATGATATGATACTTACTGCATGTGATGATATGATACTTACTGCATGTGATGATATGATACTGCATGTGCTGATATGATACTTACTGCATGTGATGATATGTTACTTACTGCATGTGATGATATGTTACTTACTGCATGTGATGATATGATACTTACTGCATGTGATGATATGATACTTACTGCATGTGATGATATGATACTTACTGCATGTGATGATATGATACTTACTGCATGTGATGATATGATATGATATGACTTGCATGTGATGATATGTGATACTTACTGCATGTGATGATATGATACTTACTGCATGTGATGATATGATACTTACTGCATGTGATGATATGTTACTTACTGCATGCATGGATGATATGATACTTACTGCATGTGATGATATGATTACTGCATGTGATGATACTTACTGCATGTGATGATATGATACTTACTGCATGTGATGATATGATACTTACTGCATGTGATGATATGATACTTACTGCATGTGATGATATGATACTTACTGCATGTGATGATATGATACTTACATGTGATGATATGATACTTACTGCATGTGATGATATGATACTTACTGCATGTGATGTGTTTGGACAGTGTTCAACTTAGTTGACGACAACTCATTCCTGTAAAATACACGTTAACGCATACATATAACGGTGGATATCTCAGTCTTACACGTAGCAGGAGGTATACATACACGTAGCAGGAGGTATACATACACGTAGCAGGAGGTATACATACACGTAGCAGGAGGTATACATACACGTGGCAGGAGGTATACATACACGTGGCAGGAGGTATACATACACGTAGCAGGAGGTATACATACACGTAGCAGGAGGTATACATACACGTAGCAGGAGGTATACATACACGTGGCAGGAGGTATACATACACGTAGCAGGAGGTATACATACACGTAGCAGGAGGTATACATACACGTGGCAGGAGGTATACATATACGTGGCAGGAGGTGTATACACGTAGCAGGAGGTATACATACACGTAGCAGGAGGTATACATACACGTAGCAGGAGGTATACATACACGTGGCTATACATACACGTGGCAGGAGGTATACATACACGTAGCAGGAGGTATACATACACGTAGCAGGAGGTATACATACACGTAGCAGGAGGTATACATACACGTAGCAGGAGGTATACATACACGTAGCAGGAGGTATACATACACGTAGCAGGAGGTATACATACACGTAGCAGGAGGTATACATACACGTAGCAGGAGGTATACATACACGTAGCAGGAGGTATACATACACGGGGTATGGTTTTTATACGTTCTGTATCTTGCTTATACTGGCACTTAGATGCCGGGGCACTTAGATTCATCGGCCTCTCAATGGATCTTTGTCAATCAAGTGAAAACAACAGAGGCAACACAATATGTCATCAAACACATTCGGCTATATACATAATATGCATACTACAGTTGTAGAGCGCCTAATATGCTCAGTGGCGCTAAGGACAAGACAATGTTACCCCAGTTAACACAAGCTGCCTTTGAGGCGTCAGAGGGTTTACTGTCACATGACCATCTTATCCCACCGGGTACCCATTCACTGTTGGGTGAACAAACTCACAGGTGAGATCACACGTGTCACCCGTGCTTCGTTGTGGGGAAAGACTGATGTTCTAGAAACTCTCAGGAGTAAAGCTGCCTGTACAAGACCAGACACCACTACAACTACATAACCATTAATATTACCTGTATGGCACTTTGACAAATGCCATTTGACAAGACATACCACCATCATGATAATGGCCACATCGGGCACTTTGGCAGTAACTGATTTCAGTTTAGAATCAAAACTCTGTTGATATTTGGAAAGATATACAAAAAGTTGTATGTGGAATGATCAACATTGTTGAAACGTGATAATACCCATTCGTACCGGCCATAATACCCATTCGTACCGGCCATGTGATCCGCAGGTTCTGTTCGTCTTACGTCATGTACAGGGTACAGGAATCTCTTTACTGCAGGAAATCCGGTACCACATACACGTGTGTGTTTTTGGTTAACACATATACAGTAACTTAGGATCATTGATCTGAAAAATCGAATACTAGTTCAATCTAGGCCAATCCTTGGGACCTAATTATGCAATAAAACCTTTCGATGATAATGACTGAAATTATTGGATCGCCATTTTGAACTGCATTATGTCTTGTCGCCTTTGAGAAGAAACATGAAATATAAATGTGGTGTTATAGGCAAATGAACACAAACAATGACAGAATGAAAACCGATGTGATCAATAAACAATTTAGCAACGTAATGCAGTCAACCTAAAGGAAATACAAAAGTATTGTTTCCGCTACGGTCCACAAACACGAGATGACTTCTATCATGTGAGGAGTATTGATTGCTGTGTGAGCTACAGACCTTTCCTAGCCGAGAGAAACAACAATTTACGTCATTGTAATTGTGAGGACAACAAATCCAGTCTACATTTATTTCAAGTGTTAAATATTTGACATGAGCAGCGGAGATGATATAACGCATTTTGACACAGATTCGAATCGTATAAAGGAACTTCACACTGAGCAATGTTGGAAGCTGTTCTTATGTATTTGTTCTTTCTGATAATGTGTATTGTTTATACGAGGTAGAACATCATGGTTCTTCTATCAATTCAGAGCCACATTTAGAGCTTTAGGGTTGCTTCCAACTCAATGACAAGGGATCGGTCGCAGACAGTGGACAATGTCACCTGATCCCTCTAAATATGCAAACATTGTATTACCGTAGCAAGGTGTTTTCTTCTGTTTCCATGTAAGGCTTTTCTTGCATCTATACCAGGCAGCTTTATATACATGGTCATTCAATTACAGCCACATACTCTCTTGTCGTGCCCCAGGCTGTTTCCTAGTTAGTGTAGGAGGAACAGACAGCATATCGTCCATCTGATGGGAATCAGTGGACAAAGTGGTCACTCTATTTCATTAGGCTAAATAGTATTGTCACTGAATTCCCCAAGGGGGAGAAGAAGCACTGGTTTGTGGACGGCTGTTACATGCTGTTCAGGACTCGTCACAGAGATCATAGGAAGATATAAAGCTCATCTCATTATTCTATTCTTATTTAATGATTTGTTCGTCAGGTGCGACTGGTATGTTTCTAACAAATACCTGTTGCGTATTTCGGAATGGATTTCTGGATCATTTCGTATTGTTTTGTTGTTTTACGTTCATTGCCCATGTCGAACTGTCGTGTATAGGGTATCCTTGACCACCTCACGCCGTAGGTGTTTACATTTCACAACTTTTGAGTTAAGCCAGGCATGCTCTTCCTTCCAATATTTCAAACGGCACCAACGTCTCTTTCTCACAGGTTGTTGGATAAAAGTTACAATGCCACGATAAAGCTTTCATTTCTTTATGGTAGAAATGAGGAGGGCACCTCAATGCAAACCAGCTGATACCTTGACTGCCATCGGTTTCTAATGGCCAATATCCCTATAGAAAATGTCTGAGCATACATTGTGAGGAGCTACAGAACACTCTACTTTCTCAGTTTTACATCGCCGACTTTAGTTACGTTACTTGTAGATCTGTTTGATTCAATTTCCAGCCATAACATAGATTGGAAAGTAACCAAGACCAGACATTTGTTGTTCGAAACATGTAGGGTTGACAATGAAGCTGTTGTGATTAAATTAAGAATGCATGTCTCGACTTGGTCAAGTACAGAAAATTATAATACAATGTATGTACATTTGCTCTGTACCTTTACACCTTAGATGTGTGTGGAAACGTACAAGACACGTAACTGTTAGAAGTATTTACTGCCCACAGCTGGGACTAAGGCCAAGGCTTTGAGATAGGACCATATCTTTACATCTCGAACTCGGGATTCGACATCTGTAGCTGTGTTGTCTGTATGAAGCCCGAACTTTATATCAACTCATGACTTGAAATATGGAAACTTCCATCTTTCAGAAACACGAACCATTAGGGAATAGGGTGTACCGTGTCTAGTTCTGTGTGGTGTTACACTTATGTTACATATGTAGATCTGTGTAATGTTACAGTCATGTTACAGGTCTAGATCTGTGTAATGTTACAGTCATGTTACAGGTCTAGTTCTGTGTAATGTCACAGTCATGTTACAGGTCTAGATCTGTGTAATGTGACAGTCATGTTACAGGTCTAGATCTGTGTAATGTTACAGTCATGTTACAGGTCTAGATCTGTGTAATGTCACAGTCATGTTACAGGTCTAGATCTGTGTAATGTTACAGTTATGTTACAGGTCTAGTTATGTGTAATATCACAGTCATGTTACTGTGTAAGTTCTGTGTAATGTGACAGTCATGTTACAGGTCTAGATCTGTGTAATGTCACAGTCATGTTACAGGTCTAGATCTGTGTAATGTCACAGTCATGTTACAGGTCTAGATCTGTGTAATGTCACAGTCATGTTACAGGTCTAGATCTGTGTAATGTTACAGTCATGTTACAGGTCTAGATCTGTGTAATGTTACAGTCATGTTACAGGTCTAGTTCTGTGTAATGTTACAGTCATGTTACAGGTCTAGATCTGTGTAATGTCACAGTCATGTTACAGGTCTAGATCTGTGTAATGTCACAGTCATGCTACAGGTTTAGATCTGTGTAATGTCACAGTCATGTTACAGGTCTAGATCTGTGTAATGTCACAGTCATGTTACAGGTCTAGATCTGTGTAATGTCACAGTCATGTTACAGGTCTAGATCTGTGTAATGTCACAGTCATGTTACAGGTCTAGTTATGTGTAATATCACAGTCATGTTACAGGTCTAGATCTGTGTAATGTCACAGTCATGTTACAGGTCTAGTGTAATGTCACAGTCATGTTGATCTGTAATGTCACAGTCATGTTTCAGGTCTAGATCTGTGTAATGTCACAGTCATGTTACAGGTCTAGATCTGTGTAATGTCACAGTCATGTTACAGGTCTAGATCTGTGTAATGTCACAGTCATGTTACAGGTCTAGATCTGTGTAATGTCACAGTCATGTTACAGGTCTAGATCTGTGTAATGTCACAGTCATGTTACAGGTCTAGATCTGTGTAATGTCACAGTCATGTTACAGGTCTAGATCTGTGTAATGTCACAGTCATGTGTCTAGATCATGTTACAGTCATGTTACAGATCTAGATCTGTGTAATGTCACAGTCATGTTACAGGTCTAGATCTGTGTAATGTCACAGTCATGTTACAGGTCTAGATCTGTGTAATGTCACAGTCATGTTACAGGTCTAGATCTGTGTAATGTCACAGTCATGTTACAGGTCTAGATCTGTGTAATGTCACAGTCATGTTACAGGTCTAGATCTGTGTAATGTCACAGTCATGTTACAGGTCTAGATCTGTGTAATGTCACAGTCATGTTACAGGTCTAGATCTGTGTAATGTCACAGTCATGTTACAGGTCTAGATCTGTGTAATGTCACAGTCATGTTACAGGTCTAGATCTGTGTAATGTCACAGTCATGTTACATGTCTAGATCTGTGTAATGTCACAGTCATGTTACAGGTCTAGATCTGTGTAATGTCACAGTCATGTTACAGGTCTAGATCTGTGTAATGTGACAGTCATGTTACAGGTCTAGATCTGTGTAATGTCACAGTCATGTTACAGGTCTAGATCTGTGTAATGTGACAGTCATGTTACAGGTCTAGATCTGTGTAATGTCACAGTCATGTTACAGGTCTAGATCTGTGTAATGTTACAGTCATGTTACATGTCTAGATCTGTGTAATGTAGCAGTCATGTTACAGGTCTAGTTTTGTGTAATGTTACAGTCATGTTACAGGTCTAGATCTGTGTAATGTTACAATTATGTTACAAATGAATTGATTCGTAGCTGAATTCCAGATTTGGATGAGAAAGTAACGACAGGTTTTCAGAATCCTAGTTTGTTTACTAGCTGATCTTGATGTGTTACAGTAATGTGGCACTGTGATGTTCTCGTCAGATACATCGCTCTATACACACTGTGGGCAACTGTCTGTATGATGGCGTAACAACACCGATTGAACACAGGCGTTAATTAGCGTCCCCCCTCTGACAGCTGACCTGGAGTTTGTACATTCTACCTAAGTTACACACATAACGTCCTTCCCCCACCCCAAGCCTTCCGATGTAATAGTATTGCAATAAATAATCCTTGTTTTGTGAGGCTTCTGTTAAGCATCCCTGGTACCGTTGGCACGAAATTTCCGAGGACATCTTTATGAAGGATAAACACTCTTCGTCGTGGCTGTTGGTCTTGTTATCATTACTGCACGGAAAACAGGTCGTTACATGTTGCTTTTAACGCTAATGGTGGTTTTCTTGTATTTTCAATGAGGATACTTTCTGCTTGGAAAACAATTTTCATCATCGATTTTCCCTCACTGGGAGATAATTCTGTATTTAACTAAGTGTGGACCAATTTGCATCGTGGTTTTATCTAATTCGCCAGTCTAATTCACTTTCCGTGGCCGGTTCGTGCACAGGACGTTCATTAAAACCTAGCATGACACATTCGTCCCGTCCCATTTCATCCATTTTGTGACCACATCTCAGGATTATTTTTTAACAATTTTGCTTTTGTAATTTATTTGAAACTATCACGCGGTGTTCTGCCTGCTTGGATCTGCGTGCAAAGGCTTGGTCTCGACAAACCGCTCTCGATGGATCGATGTGTTTGCACTGCAGGGCTAACCCAGACTATTCAGTCATGATTCCATGGGGGAGTAATCGCCGTATAATGCTGTATGTGCTATGTAGATAATACTGACGCTTTATGGCAATTGCGTGAATGATCGATTCATGGTTTTATCGTAGTTGCTTTAGCGATGTGATTTCTTCCACGTTAAGGCAATAGCCCGACAGAGGGGATGTAAGAGGTGCACTTCTGAAGTAGGTTATAGTTGAATTGCACACAACAACGTGCCATGATTCGATGCCCCTTAACCGCGGCTAAAGTGTTTAGTCGAGCACCTATCAGTTAAACTGTGATGCTACCCATACATATTTCATTGTAGCGAATAGTCCCGTTTTTGCCGGTACGTTACAGATAGGTTATATGTTCTAGCCCAAATACGTCTTTTAGCAGGCCTCTGTTATGCAACTGTATATAAAGATCGACGAGATTCACATTTACACTTGCCACATAGTATATATAGTATACTATCAAACTCCGTATATATGATAAATGCCTAGATCATTGCCTGCATACAAAGGTGCGGTATGTATTGGTAACACGGATACATCAGGACGTAATATTATGATCACAGGTCGCCATTAGCGTTATGATCGACATTACCAAGTTACCTATAAACTGTTACACACGCGTCTCTCTGGTTAGGTACTGCGACATTAGTCTTCTTTCAACAGTGCTAGTGTTTCATCAACCGACATGGATCTATCATAACTGCAGTTGAAGATGATATACTTTGTCTTTTTAAAATCTTATCAGGAAAGAATACTGAAACCATTTTTCTGCCCAAAGCAGATTAGCAGACCAATAATTTATCTGATGACGCTGGTCCATTACTGGAACTTAATTATCGCGGCTCCAGACCCAAAACCAAATTTAACGTGGCCACTGCCTTCATGCAAGCAAATAATAAAATGCGCTGTTTAAAGTGAACGACAGGGGATCTGTTTACCACCAGTAACCACACCGATCGCGCTACGTTTATTTTAAAGCCATTTTGCTGTTGTTAAGCGTCTCTCATGGTTTTGTATTTCGATTAACACTTCAGTGAATAACTCTGAAGACTTCAAATGACTTGTTTGCCCACCACTTGGGTTTTGACAATGATAAAACGGGCCATGAGACGTCCCCGGCTGATCAATTGCGTCAACCTGAGTTAATTCATGACATGTTGGCAGGGCGAGTTAGCTGTAATAACGGTTGTTACAGTGTGTTAATCCACCTTACGAAATCGAGTATCTCGCGAGGAACCGGGGCTGATTTCCATGCGCCGAGCACAACTAGCTCCGAGAGTTTAGGGGCTATACAATACGTGGGGATTCATCTAAGATCGCACAACCGCCCATGACGAGTTCATTTAGCATTCATGAGTTTTACGATTTCATTGAATTCATGTGTCCTTTTATGTGACCAAAACATGTCAACGATCATTTTACGTACAGCAATTCTCATTACAGGATGTTGCGTCGTATACAGCAGAACATTATCAGACCCTGAAATGAAAACTACTAAAATTAATCTGTTCAGTAAAATGTATATTTTAGAACCCTTCCTTTATGCACATTGAACACTTTTCCCACTCGTTCATTCACCATATTTAGCATCAATCTCTCAGGTTTAAGAGACGGTAGTTATGTGTAATGCGGTAAATATTCCGAGCGAACATTTCAATCACTCGGCTGCTCCCCCACCCCCCTTCCCGATCCGTCACAATAATGGTCTTATGGTGAAAGGTTGCACACAAATCTTCCCTGTTTGGGGGACGGGGGTGTGTGAGATTGTGTCTTTGTCACAATGGTGATAAACATCTACGAATTGCGTCGCTCTCACATCCTGAAATAAGAGAGTTTTATGTGTTCATCAATGTGAAAGGTGAGCTACAGTCCCTATGAACCCTTCTGCTGATTAGAGTAATATAGTTGCAGGAGGATGTGGATGTGTTTCTCGTTCAGGGAATATTCAGGACAGCATCTGGCATCCTTGGATCATAAATGTATTGGATTAGAAAGGACGTTTTGTTTACAGTGCTCGTATTGCGTTCCGAACTTCAAATATTGGCATGTCATTTAAGAGATTAACAATCCTTCACTTTGGAGAGAAATAAGTAGGACGTGATGGGTTGTGTTTATGATTCCTGGGGGAAAAGCAGGAACACTGCAACAAGAGGTAATTCTGAAAAAATTATCCTTCAACTGGGTTTATCATTTCATTATCAAAGTGCATGGTCGGTGAATGCCATTTCATCCTGTTTGCGCACGTCACTTGGCCCTTTCTGGTGAGCTACGGTTTCGTGTCATGATTGGATTTGTTCTGTGCTTGAACATTTTATAGCGTAACTTTATTCTCCTTGTCTGATTGTAATCGATTTGAACGAGAGCATTTGTCTTTTAGGTGTTATTAGTAACAGTATTACTTTAACAGACATGAAAGATGTACTTGCATTGTACTGATGGTTTGTTTCGACAGAAGGATGTGAGCGCTCCTCCATACACGGCACCAAGCTGCATGGTGTAACAATGCCTTGTGTTTGTGCTGTGGACATTCTCTCCACGCAATCACTAATGCCGTTCTCACACAGATGTCTGTAAGACCAATATCGTTCTGACACTCAGATATCTGTAAGATCAATATCGTTCTACCAGTCAGATATCTGTAAGACCAATATCGTACTGACACTCAGATATCTGTAAGACCAATATCGTACTGACACTCAGATATCTGTAAGACCAATGTCGTACTGACAGTCAGATATCTGTAAGACCAATATCGTACTGACAGTCAGATATCTGTAAGACCAATGTCGTACTGACAGTCAGATATCTGTAAGACCAATATCGTACTGACAGTCAGATATCTGTAAGACCAATATCGTACTGACAGTCAGATATCTGTAAGACCAATATCGTACTGACACTCAGATATCTGTAAGACCAATATCGTACTGACACTCAGATATCTGTAAGACCAATATCGTACTTACACTCAGATATCTGTAAGACCAATATCGTACTGACGGTCAGATATCTGTAAGACCAATATCGTACTGACAGTCAGATATCTGTAAGACCAATATCGTACTGACACTCAGATATCTGTAAGACCAATATCGTACTGACACTCAGATATCTGTAAGACCAATATCGTTCTACCAGTCAGATATCTGTAAGACCAATATCGTACTGACACTCAGATATCTGTAACACCAATATCGTACTGACACTCAGATATCTGTAACACCAATATCGTACTGACACTCAGATATCTGTAAGACCAATATCGTACTGACACTCAGATATCTGTAAGACCAATATCGTACTAACACTCAGATATCTGTAAGACCAATATCGTACTGACATTCAGATATCTGTAAGACCAATATCGTACTGACACTCAGATATCTGTAAGACCAATATCGTACTGACACTCAGATGTCTGTAAAACCCATGCTGTATAGCAACACAAGGCATAGGAGTAGACCTTGAACATTCTTGAACGACAAGGAGTCCTGTTTGCATCCCAGACTTCCGTGTGTCAAATTAAATATTTGGAACCAATGGTATTGAATAAGGTTGTGCACATGTGTTTTAAGTATGACCGATATATTACTGTCATCCTCATTGTACGTCAGGTATGTATTCAGTAATATTTTAAGAGGGAGTGATATGGGATACATTTAGTGACTAAATACCACGGCATAGAGTGGCTACCTCGTAAATCACTTTACGTAGGAACAGGTAAAGTAGTTGGAACATCGATCAGTACGAGAAGCACCTTCACGACGACTGTGTTGAGTCATTAACATCTAAACTGTGTAATGATGGTGTGTTATTACATTGAAAAAGGAGGTAAAAGTTCTTTTATTTCAACAATAGAAACTTCAAGGTACAGCATCTGAGCAAGCAGTTGTCACGCACAAAACACATTTTGTGTTGAACCACTTTCAGTGAACTGAATATACGACAATATAGTAACATATATCACCATAAAATATATCACCATAAAATATATCACCATTAAATATATCACCATAAAATATATCACCATAAAATATATCACCATTAAATATATCACCATAAAATATATCACCATTAAATATATCACCATAAAATATATAAATATATCACCATTAAATATATCACCATTAAATATATCACCATTAAATATATCACCATAAAATATATCACCATTAAATATATCACCATAAAATATATAAATATATCACCATTAAATATATCACCATTAAATATATCACCATAAACACATAATGACATGAAGGTTCTTACAGCGTTGTGCTGCTCAGAGAGGCCGCCCCTCTGTAGCTGCTGTGTTGCATCATTTGCAAACATAAGCAACAAACCCCTTTCCTTTCGAAGATTCCCGCTATGAAATAAGCACCTGTTTATGAAATAGAACAGTCAAGATATAAGGTGTTCGATATTCTGCACCACTATGAAATAAGCACCTGTTTATATACTCTCCCAAAAAAGAAGCGCATCATGAATATAGCAATTTCATGTAGCAATGAATTAAAACGTGATTCATTTTACAAAAGGTTTTGCTCTGTTTATGAGTCGTATGGTGTTTATGTTTTGAAACATCACAACAAAACGCACCATCCGTAAAATACCCGTATTTAACAGCATGATTTTCAATTTCGGCGTGTAGTGTCACAGAATACACAATTCACATGCAATGCACGTGGAAGTTGGGGATCAGATAGTCTCAATGATGGGTATAAAAGGTTGATCGCTGTCTGTCGATTATTCACTGTATTTGGAATATTGTTGACGAACGCAAAATGCCACGTCTAAGTGAAGCCAACCGTCATATCGCCATTGGTTTGCTTGAAGCTGGTCAGTCTCAACGTGCAGTTGCCCGATGCATGAATGTTCACCAAAGCTCCATTTCACGGCTCTGGGAGAGATATCGCCGGCAGAATGCAGTAGCAGATGCCCCTCGTAGTGGGCGACCTCGAGCGACCACTGGGGCGCAGGATCGCTACATCCGGGTACATCAGCTGCGTCATCGAACAGCTACGGCGACCAGTACTGCTCGACAAATACCCGGATTGAGGAGGCTTTCTGCACAGACAGTCAGGAACAGGTTGAGAGAGGCTGGTTTACGTGCCAGAAGATCTTATTTGGCCCTGTGCTTCGACAACAACATCGTCGACATCGAGTTCAATGGTGCACCAACGTTCAGGCCTGGAACCTCATTTCAACGTTCATTGACTCATAAAGCCTACAAGATGTTTCAAAATAAACATAAAAATACAGCTGAAATTCCTATATGCGTTTTTTGGGGGGAAGAGTATATATTCTGTCCCACTGTTTGAAGCCGTCACAAACACATGCTGTCCCACTGTTTGAAGCCGTCACAAACACATGCTGTCCCACTGTTTGAAGCCGTCACAAACACATGCTGTCCCACTGTTTGAAGCCGTCACAAACACATGCTGTCCCACTGTTTGAAGCCGTCACAAACACATGCTGTCCCACTGTTTGAAGCCCTCACAAACACATGCTGTCCCACTGTTTGAAGCCCTCACAAACACATGCTGTCCCACTGTTTGAAGCCTCACAAACACATGCTTTCCCACTGTTTGAAGCCCTCACAAAAACATGCTGTCCCACTGTTTGAAGCCCTCACAAACACATGCAGAGGCAAGTCATGTTAACGCTTTTACTTGAAAAGACGCGGAAACCTATTGTCGCGGAAACCTATTGTTCGAATTAAAATAGGGAATTAAGTCGGATATCATTTTCGTCCTTCATATGTCTAAAAGAATTTCTTGGTGCGAAAGCTTTATTATGTTTTGTAACCAGATCGAGGTCAATATTAAGGCGAATGTTGTAGCCGAGGTCAGTATTAAGGCGAATGTTGTAACCGAGGTCAGTATTAAGGCGAATGTTGTAGACAGATCGAGGTCAGTATTAAGGCGAATGTTGTAACCGAGGTCAGTATTAAGGCGAATGTTGTAACCGAGGTCAGTATTAAGGCGAATGTTGTAGCCGAGGTCAGTATTAAGGCGAATGTTGTAACCGAGGTCAGTATTAAGGCGAATGTTGTAACCAGATCGAGGTCAGTATTAAGGCGAATGTTGTAACCGAGGTCAGTATTAAGGCGAGTATTGTAACCAGATGGAGGTCTGTATTAAGGCGAATGTTGTAGCTGTAGCCAGATCGAGGTCAGTATTAAGGCGAATGTTGTAACCGAGGTCAGTATGAAGGCGAATGTTGTAACCGAGGTCAGTATTAAGGCGAATGTTGTAACCGAGGTCAGTATTAAGGCGAATGTTGTAACCGAGGTCAATATTAAGGCGAATGTTGTAGTCAGATCGAGGTCAGTATTAAGGCGAATGTTGTAACCAAGGTCAGTCAGTATTAAGGCGAATGTTGTAACCAGATGGAGGTCAGTATTAAGGCGAATGTTGTAGCCAGATCGAGGTCAGTATTAAGGCGAATGTTGTAACCGAGGTCAGTATTAACGCGAATGTTGTAACCAGATGGAGGTCAGTGTTAAGGCGAATGTTGTAGCCAGATCGAGGTCAGTATTAAGGCGAATGTTGTAACCGAGGTCAGTATTAAGGCGAGTATTGTAACCATATGGAGGTCAGTATTAATGCGATCGTTGTAACCGAGGCCAGTATTAAGGCGAGTATTATAACCAGATGGAGGTCAGTATTAAGGCGAATGTTGTAGCCAGATCGAGGTCAGTATTAAGGCGATCGTTGTAACCGAGGTCAGTATTAACGCGAATGTTGTAACCAGATGGAGGTCAGTGTTAAGGCGAATGTTGTAGCCAGATCGAGGTCAGTATTAAGGCGAATGTTGTAACCGAGGTCAGTATTAAGGCGAGTATTGTAACCATATGGAGGTCAGTATTAATGCGATCGTTGTAACCGAGGCCAGTATTAAGGCGAGTATTATAACCAGATGGAGGTCAGTGTTAAGGCGAATGTTGTAGCCAGATCGAGGTCAGTATTAAGGCGAATGTTGTAACCGAGGTCAGTATTAAGGCGAGTATTGTAACCATATGGAGGTCAGTATTAAGGCGATCGTTGTAACCGAGGCCAGTATTAAGGCGAGTATTATAACCAGATGGAGGTCAGTATTAAGGCGAACGTTGTAGCCAGATGGAGGTCAGTATTAAGGCGAATGTTGTAACCGAGGTCAGTATTAAGGCGAATGTTGTAACCAGATCGAGGTCAGTATTAAGGCGATTGTTACAAAAAAGAACTTTCGAGCTTGAGTCATGTGAAGTTCTGAAATCTTCGGAGAAAGATCATACGAAATACAGCACTACAGCTAAATAATGTTACTCTAAAGTGTGTGATGTTTCTATTTAAAGTGTGTCATATAGAACAGAGATTGGTAAAGGTGGTTGGTTATATTGGACACTGTAGAGCCCATAAGGTGACATTTCACCAGTGTCTTGAGTGCGTCATCTGTCCACGCGTCACTTTTGCAATGTAGCATATTTGAAACTGATACATTGCATCTTTGTGAGTGCGTCATCTCGAACTGTTCGAACTGTCACCGAGTTAGTTAATTATTGTACGTTCAGTCCCCTGTTGATATTGTCATTTATCATTTATCATTGATGCCTTACGTTTTTATCATTAAACCCAGATGCCTAACGTCTCTCTCATGGAACTGAATAATCCTAATGTTCCTCACGAATACTGATGTTGTATGCAGTAAATAATGCGTACAAGCATATATCTTAATACCACCCAACTGACATGTTTAATTCACATCCTCCTAAGGGACCGTCCTAAGCAGCATCTGAATTATGCTACAGTATTCTCCTGTGAGTATTGATTTTGTCACTCCATACAATGTAACTTGTTATCAACTCCACCAGAAAACCTGCCGGGACACTACTCCAGCAGTGAACGTCTCCATGTTGTATAAATACATGGCGGAGAGGACAAACCAATAACCCAACGTCAGGACCCGGCAAGCTGCAGTATGAAACAAACACATCCGTCTAGTCCAGATTGGTGGTCATCAACGATCCCCATTCGTTTCCATACTTTCTGTCTCCTGGCGTGTCAACTGCAGGGTCGGACGAGTCAAAACCAACTCACACAGACAATGATGTGATGAGTGTGTTAATAATTCACTAAACTTGATATTGAAGTAGTTGATATCATGCCTGTATGTTTGTCTGGAAACATTGGATGAAATTAATCTGATGAAGGTTTTTTCACATTTCACACTGTTTCGTTTACTGTTCGTCAAAATGGCCTGATTTCATGCAGTTGGACGACCTTTCCAATGTCCCAATATGTATATCTTTTGTTCACTAAAGATATATAAATGTTCTTTTGGTTTAATGTAATTATATAAGCAAATCATCCCCATAATAAACTGATGTGCAAAAGAAAGTACACAGGTTGTGTTTCTTCCAATAAGATAAAAATAACAAAACCTTTTGATGAAATGGAAAATGTATGTTGAAGCACACTGCAATACACGTGTTTTATCAGCAAAATGACATTGTAACAATATACAGCGATGTAGTGATGACCACTGCAGACGGTTCCTACGATGCTGGAAGGTCAAGGCCATTCCACGCAGCGGTCGGTAGACCCATACATGCCAGCTGGACGAAGTCGTCTTGTCACTGTGAATCGACTTACGTGATGATGTTGCTGCTGATGACGTCACCGTCAACATCCAGTTGCGTAGGTGAATAACCCGCAGATAGCGATCCTCTTTGGGTGTTGTGACTCTGGAACGTCCACTTCTGTGTCGATCACATGTCTGGCCTGTCGTACTGAAACGGTTAAACAGCCGAATTATGGTTTGTCTTGTGCAACCCAATGTCCTTGCAATATCGCTGTTGAAAGCACCCGTTTGTGTCATTCCTTTGGCCCGTTCTCATTGCGCCAACGTCAATCTTGGCATTTCCTCGTGAGAGTGATTGTTCAGTCTTCACGACAAACAGGTTTTATACTCTCTGTCAGAAAAGTGCTGGTGCATGGGACAATAATCACAATTTTGCAAATATTCGTGCAAAACACGTACAAATGTTTTTGGTTGCATTTTGGCAAATGAAACATGATGGTTGCGTTCTATACAATCAATGTTTTTCAATAATTTTATTAGTTAGAACGCATATTTGGGATTGCAACAACAATTACACCTGTGTACTTCCTTGTGCTCGTCAGTTTATATTTTATCTCTAGCGGGTGGCTGACCTACATCTGGTCGTGTTTCAGCTTTTATTGATCTTCTTTTATCTATCTTAAGTCAACGCTTTCTGTGACTCCTAAAAATAACAAGACAAGACAAGATTTTTAGTCCAAAGACCAATACAATATAGATAAATTGAATATTCGCCAAAATAACACTTTGATAATTGCTCGTTGTATCGGTAAACTACCTCATCTGGCCTTTTCTCTCCGAATGAGTCCCGTTAAGGTCGCATGTCCTTAACTGTATAGCTGTCCATGCTATGATTAAAGCATGTGGTAGGTGAGCACTAGCTGCGCGCTCATGTGTGTACAGCATTATCTTTATTAAATTTCGAAAAAAATTGCAAGTTAAGCTAACAAGTTATCGCAACGGTGAACAGATGAGAGTTTCAGGACAAACTATATTGGTTTTCTTTGTTGTGTAATTTGTATGCACTTGTATTACACTGATGGTCTTTTTACTCAATATATCTAAAGCTGCTCACGGCATTAGTCAAGCGCACAGCTTACTCGGAGACCTACTTAGAAAGGATAGGAAAATGGCATGCGGGGTCCGGTTTCCTCATGAATGATCTCTCAAAAATGAACTGGCTGACCTTGAACATATATAATAGCTTGGCGCCAAATGATTGCTCATGACTGTTCATGAGCGCCCATGGTTGCTCATGAATACTCATTGTTAATCTTTGTGGCTCATGAATACTCATTGTTAATCTTTGTGGCTCATGAATACTCATTGTTAATCTTTGTGGCTCATGAATGGTCATTGTTAATCTTTGTGGCTCATGAATACTCATTGTTAATCTTTGTGGCTCATGAATGGTCATTGTTAATCTTTGTGGCTCATGAATGGTCATTGTTAATCTTTCTGGCTCATGAATACTCATTGTTAATCTTTGTGGCTCATGAATGGTCATTGTTAATCTTTGTGGCTCATGAATGGTCTTTGTTACTCATGGTTGCTCATGCTTGGACATGATTCTCAAGGTTGCTCATAATTGTTCTTTGTCATTGGTGTCACATTTAACACCTGGTCGCATCACTATTTGGATGCTGCTTTTATTAGGGATTTCTCTCTTCTTCTGTTTCACCCCGTGCAGTGGCTCAGTATGCTTCCCAACTATCTATGCCAGCTCCCGACAGAATACGTAGCCCAAACAATCTTTGACGTTCAAACAACTACACCATTCCAGCCGGTGTCCATTACTTCTGGGTGAACACAGGAACGAAAGGAAGGTCATTTTCCAAACAACTTCAAAACGGCCTAGCCATGGGAACTCTCAGTAGACAAGCTTGTCGAGCGCTGTCTTCCTCTCTCTGGCGTCTGTATACCAGCCAGCGTGGAAACACGAACACCTTAGATTTAGTTGTCTTCATCTCTGTCACATGTGGTACGAACCTAAAAAAGTAACCGCAATGACACCTGGTGTTCGAAAAACAATAATACATTTAGAGGACATTATGTTTCCGTTTTCTGTGTAGTCTTTTCCCCCTATTTACCGCGTTGGTATGTTCGAACCGTTTAAAATTACGTTTCTATTTTACCATTTAATGTATAAGTTTGTATGAACTATTTTCACAGTGAGTGTCTTTGAAGCCTTCAGTGTGTAGGATTCTATAAACCGTGTCTTTGTAGATTTGTATGAACAGTCTGCTGTTTATACCTGTGTGCGCCGTTTGCTGCTGGGGTTTGCTGGAACTGTCTGCTGTTTATACCTGTGTGCGCTGTTTGCTGTGGGGGTTTGTGGGAACCGTCTGCTGTTCATACCTGTATACGCCGTTTGCTGTTTATTCCTGTATGCGCCGTTTGCTGTTCATACCTGTATGTGCCATTTGCTGTGGGGGTTTGTGGGAACTGTTTGCTGTTTATACCTGTATGCGCCGTTTGCTGTTTATACCTCTATGCGCCGTTTGCTGTGGGGGTTTGTGGGAACCGTCTGCTGTTTATACCTGTATGCGCCGTTTGCTGTTTATACCTGTATGCGCCGTTTGCTGTTCATACCTGTATGCGCCGTTTGCTGTGGGGGTTTGTGGGAACCGTCTGCTGTTTATACCTGTATGCACCGTTTGCTGTTTATACCTGTATGCGCCGTTTGCTGTTCATACCTGTATGCACCGTTTGCTGTTGGGGTTTGTTGGAACCGTCTCCTGTTTATACCTGTATGCGCCGTTTGCTGTTCACACCTGTATGCGCCGTTTGCTGTGGGGGTTTGTGGGAACCGTCTGCTGTTTATACCTGTATGCACCGTTTGCTGTTTATACCTGTATGCGCCGTTTGCTGTTCATACCTGTATGCACCGTTTGCTGTTGGGGTTTGTTGGAACCGTCTGCTGTTTATACCTGTATGCGCCATTTGCTGTTCATACCTGTATGCGCCGTCTGCTGTTTGGGTTGGTGGGAACCGCCTGCTGTTTATACCTGTATGCGCTTTTGCTGTGGGGTTTTTGGGAACCGTCTGCTGTTTATACCTGTATGCGCCGTTTGCTGTTGGGGTTTGTTGGAACCGTCTGCTGTTTATACCTGTATGCGCCGTTTGCTGTGGGGGTTTGTTGGAACCGTCTGCTGTTTATACCTGTATGCGCCGTTTGCTGTTCATACCTGTATGCGCCGTTTGCTGTTTGGGTTTGTGGGAACCGCCTGCTGTTTATACCTGTATGCGCCGTTTGCTGTGGGGGTTGTGGGAACCGGTTACGTGTCGACTTGTATGAAGTGTGTGCTGTGTAGACTACTATGACGCGTTTGCTGGAGGTTTGTATGAACTGTTTACTGTGCAAGTTTGAATGAACCTTTTCCATTTTGTACGTATTCCCCCATATGCCATACAGGGATGGACACTTTAATGTACCCATGTGTGGAATTCGAATGTTTCCAAATATATGTTTCCAAACCAATATGTTGACCAACACAGGGCGTCCCATGAAAACAATATGTTGACCAACACAGGGCGTCCTATGAAACCAATATGTTGACCAACACAGGGCGTCCTATGAAACCAATATGTTGACCAACACAGGGTGTCCTATGAAACGGGCAATGCCTTTTTTCAAAGACCCATGGGTACTGTATTGATAGCCCAAGTCCAACTGACTGTATTGAAGGCAAATGTGCTGTACCCACTTTATAAATACTATGGGAATGCTTACAGTTTCTGCTAACATTTTAGATATTTCCAATAACATGAGAGCAGTGCGGTGGCATGGAATGGACTTTTTGGGCTCTGTCGAGAGCTAATACCTAGTGAAGTTGATAAATTGGGTTTCAGCTGTGATCTGACAAATGCCCTCTTCATTCGGCCATTTATCATTAGCAGAGGGAGCCGGAGTGTTTGGAATACTTGGCAACATCTGGTTATGTTCATTGTGAAGGAACATTGGACAGCGTTCTCATTGAGCTCAAAGAAATCGTAATTTGATTTTATTATCTGCACTAATGTTATATTTCTCTTGATTAAGCTTAAATGCATGAGACATCAAGGTGATCAGTTTATTTGTCTTTTTCTGGAATGAATATTTTGAAACCAGTTATCCGGATTGATTCCAGACTCCGTCGTAATGCCTCTCAGAAGGAAGGCAAGCTGCGATCCAATATAGTGCTAGGTATATATATGATGCTCTATGTTGACAATCCAAGTGGCACAGATGTAAATTTTTATTTCAAGCTGGAAACATTAAAACTTTATTGATTTATTTCTACGCAGAATAAATGTCACTATCGGTGCGTGTGGCATCGTTAGCTTAAGTTTGTACAAAAAGATATCGCATGATTTTTGTTGCGTATATTTTGAATATATACTCATGCCAATAATGGTTGTCACCCCCCTCCCCACCCAAACCCCACACACACCTAACACCCCCACCCAACACCACCTCTCCAATTAAAAAATTTGAAGGGGGTGACAACCATTAGTGGCCTGAGTATATGTACAGCAATCCCACTGAAGACCCGTACTGAATATATGTATTGGCCTGTATTGAGTGTAAGGAGGCTGGAAAAAAGCCCGGACGTACATATGTTGAGTGGAGGGAGACCATAAGCTGAGGGAGGGAGACTGGACTAAAATGTAATATACGGAGGGAGACTGGACTAAACTGTAATATACGGAGGGAGACTGGACTAAACTGTAATATATTGAGGGAGACTGGACTAAACTGTAATATACGGAGGGAGACTGGACTAAACTGTAATATATGGAGGGAGACTGGACTAAACTGTAATATTTTGAGTGAGACTAGACTTAACTGTATTATATGGAGGGAGACTGGACTAAACTGTAATATATTGAGGGAGACTGGACTAAACTGTAATATATCGAGGGAGACTGGACTAAACTGTAATATATGGAGGGAGACTGGACTAAACTGTAATATATGGAGGGAGACTGGACTAAACTGTAACATATTGAGGAGACTAGACTAAACTGTAACATATTGAGGGAGACTGGACTAAAATGTAATATATCGAGGGAGACTGGACTTAACTGTAACATATTGAGGAAACTGGACTAAACTGTAATATATTGAGGGAGACTGGACTAAACTGTAATATATTGAGGGAGACTGGACTAAACTGAAATATATTGAGGGAGACTGGACTAAACTGTAACATATTGAGGAGACTGGACTAAACTGTAACATATTGAGGGAGACTGGACTAAACTGTAATATATTGAGGGAGACTGGATTAAACTGTAACATATTGATGAGACTAGACTTAACTGTAACATATTGAGGGAGACTGGACTAAACTGTAATATATTGAGGGAGACTAGACTTAACTGTAACATATTGAGGAGACTGGACTAAACTGTAACATATTGAGGGAGACTAGACTAAACTGTAATATATCGAGGGAGACTAGACTAAACTGTAATATATTGAGGGAGACTGGACTAAACTGTAATATATTGAGGGAGACTGGACTAAACTGTAACATATTGAGGAGACTGGACTAAATTGTAACATATTGAGGAGACTGGACTAAACTTTAATATATGGAGGGAGACTAGACTAAACTGTAATATATTGAGGGAGACTGGACTAAACTGTAATATATTGAGGGAGACTGGACTAAATTGTAACATATTGAGGAGACTGGACTAAATTGTAACATATTGAGGAGACTGGACTAAACTTTAATATATCGAGGGAGACTAGACTAAACTGTAATATATTGAGGGAGACTGGTCTAAAATGTAATATATTGAGATTGAGGAGACTGGACTAACATGTAATAAGTTCAGAGAGACGGCACCAACATGAAATATATTGAGGGAGACTGGACCAACATGTAATATATTGAGGAGACTGGACTAACATATAATAAGTTGAGGGAGACTGACTAACGTGTAATAAGTTGAGGGAGACTGGACTAACATGTAATAAGCCGAGGAGACTGGACTAACATATAATAAGTTGAGGGAGACTGACTAACGTGTAATAAGTTGAGGGAGAGTGGACTAACATGTAATAAGTTGAGGAGACTGGACTAACATATAATAAGTTGAGGGAGACTGACTAACGTGTAATAAGTTGAGGGAGAGTGGACTAACATGTAATAAGTGGAGGAGACTGGACTAACATATAATAAGTTGAGGGAGACTGACTAACGTGTAATAAGTTGAGGGAGACTGACTAACATGTAATAAGTTGAGGGAGACTGACTAACATGTAACATATTGGGGAGTCTGTACTGATGTGTTATATATTAAGGGAGATCTTTCACCGTGGCAACATGCAACAAGACGCAGGGCTATAGGTTCCGTGACCAGGGTAATGAATTTAACACGCCCCTATTGATCACCCATTCAATTACTTAAAGAATCCATTTTCTTTCCGACTGTCTTCTTACTGAACAAAGGTTAAATCTTCCATACGACCAACTTGTGAGTCATTAACCTTTTCGTTTCGCGTTGCATACGACTAACCTCCACATGCAGTGAAAACCAGATAAAGTTTTATGGCACGTTTGGGTAAACAGTTTCTATTGAAGGAAACGAAATACATGAAATGGTGTTTATGCCATCTTGGGGAAGATAAACTTAAGGTTTGGTAAGTGATAAAGGACGTCGGATATCACTGTTACGTAACCCTTGAGACCGAGTTTGTTAAGACTGCATTTACGAATAGGCACTTGCAATGACGTTTTAGATCTTCAGTACTGGAAACGTTCTATATTATATCTTGAAACAGAAAAGGGTCCAAATAACACCAACGCTCATACAACAGCTGCTGGTGAACTCCTGTTCATAGTACCAGGTTGTTGAGTGTTGGGGTGTAGAGAGTGTGGGGATGGTGAGCGTTGGGGTGTATGGGGTGTGTGGGGATGTTGAGTGTTGGGGTGTATGGGTGGCGGGGATGGTGAGCGTTGGGGTGTATGGGTGTGTGGGGATGGTGAGCGTTGGGGTGTACGAATGTGTGGGGATGTTGACTGTTGGGGTGTATGGGTGTGTGGGGATGGTGAGCGTTGGGGTGTATGGATGTGGGGGGATGGTGAGCGTTGGGGTGTATGGGTGTGTGGGGATGTTGAAAGTTGGGGTGTACGAATGTGTGGGGATGTTGAGTGTTGGGGTGTATGGATGTGTGGGGATGTTGAGTGTTGGGGTGTAGAGAGTGTGGGGATGGTGAGTGTTGGGCTGTACGGATGTGTGTGAATGGTGAGCGTTGGGGTGTATGGGGTGGGGGTGGTGAGTGTTTGGGTGTACGGATGTGTGGGGATGTTGAGTTTTGGTGTGTATGGTTGTGTGTGAATGGTGAGCGTTTGGGGGTATGGGTGTGTGGGGATGTTGAGTGTTGGTGAGTATGGATGTGTGTGGATGTTGAGTGTTAGGATGTACTGATGTGTGTGGATGTTGAGTGTTGGGGTGTATGGGGTGTGGGGATGTTGAGCGTTGGTGTGTATGTGGTGTGGGGATGTTGAGTGTTGGTGTGTATGGATGTGTGGGGATGCTGAGTGTTGGGGTGTACGGATGTGTGGGGATGTTGAGTGTTGGGGTGTATGGTTGTGTGTGAATGGTGAGCGTTTGGGGGTATGGGTGTGTGGGGATGTTGAGTGTTGGTGAGTATGGATGTGTGTGGATGTTGAGTGTTAGGATGTACTGATGTGTGTGGATGTTGAGTGTTGGGGTGTATGGGTGTGTAGGGATGTTGAGCGTTAGGGTGTGTATGTGGTGTGGGGATGTTGAGTGTTTGGGTGTATGGGTGTGTGGGGATGCTGAGTGTTGGGGTGTACGGATGTGTGGGGATGTTGAGTGTTGGGGTGTAGGGATGTGTGGGGATGTTGAGTGTTGAGGTGAATGGGTGTGTGGGGATGGTGAGCGTTGGGGTGTAGGATAGTGAGTGTTGGGGTGTATGGGGTGTTTGGGATGTTCAGTGTTGGGTTGTACGGATGTGTGTGTATGTTGAGTGTTGGGGTGTATGGGTGTGTGGGGATGTTCAGTGTTAGGGTGGATGGATGTGTGTGGGGGATGTTGAGTTTTAGGGTGGATGGATGTGTAGGGATGTGAGTGTTAGGAAGTGTATGGGTGTGTATAGGGATTTTCAGTGTTGGTGTATAGAGGTGTATGGATGTGTATGGAGATGTTCAGTTTTGTTAGAGTGTGGATGTGTGGGGATTTGAGTGTTAGGGTGGATGGATGGGTGTGTGGGATGTTGAGTGTTTGGATGTACAGGGTTTAGAGATGGGGATGTTTAGAGTGTTTGGGTGAGGTGTATGGATATGGGGATGTTGAGTGTTAGGGTGTATATGGGTGTGTAGGGATGTTCAGTGTTAGGCTGTACGGATGTGTGTGGATGTTGTGTGTTAGGGTGTATGGGTGTGTAGGGGATGTTGAGTGTTAGGGGTGTATACGGGTGTGTGTGGGAGGATATTAGGCTGTATGGATGTGTGTGTGGATGTTGAGTGTTAGGGTGTATAGGTGTGTGGGGATGTTGTGTGTATGTAGGGTGTATGGGTGTGTAGAGGATGATGTTGAGTGTTAGGGAGTGTATGGGTGTGTAGGGATGTTGTTGAGTGTTAGGGTGTGTATAGGTGTGTGGGGGATGTTGAGTGTTGCAGGGTGTACAGGTGTTAGGGGATGTTGAGTGTTGTGGGGATGTATAGGTGTATGTGTGTATGGGATGGTAGGTGTATATAGGTGTAGTGGATGTGTGGGAGATTGAGTGTTGGTGTATATAGGTGTGTGGGGATGTTGAGTGTTAGTAAGTACAGGTGTTTAGGATATTCAGTGTTGGGGTTGTACAGATATGTGTATAGATGTTGAGGAGTGTTTAGGTGTATGGGGTGTGTAGGATGTTGTGTGTTTGGAATGTGTATAGGTGTGTGGGGATGTTGAGTGTTTAGAGTGTGTATGGGTGTGTAGGGATGAGTTGAGTGTTAGGGATGTATGTATAGGTGTGTAGGATGTTCAGAGTGTTAGGAAGTATGGGGTGTGGGATGTTAGAGGATGTTCAGTATTTGGGTTGTACAGATGTGCATGGATGTTGAAGTGTTAGGAGTGTATGTTTAGGATGTTGAGTGTTGGGGTGTATATAGTGTGTAGAGGATGTTGAGTATTAGGGGTGTGTACCAGTGTTAGAGATGTTGAGTATTTAGAATTGTATAGGTAATTGTGTGTGTAGGATGATGTGGTGTGTAGAGATATTGAGAGCATTTAGGAATTGTATAGGTGTGTAGAGGATGTTGAAGTAGTTGTTAGAGGTGTATGGGTGTGTGGGATATTGAAGTGTTTGGGATGTTAGGAGATGTAGGAGATTATGGTTGAATGTGTATATGGGGTAGGATAGTGAACATTAGGGTGTATTATAGGTGTATGTAGAGATGTTGAGTGTTAGGAATTGTATGGGTGTGTAGAGATATTGAGTGTTAGAAGTGTATGGTGTGGATGTAGTGATAGTGAAGTGTTTAGGTGTATAGAGGTGTAGAGATATTGAGTATTAGAGGTGTATAGGTGTGTAGATATTGATGAGTGAAGTAGTAGGAGTGTGTAGTATGTGAGTTTATTGGTGTATAGGTGTGTGAGATAGTAGAGCACTAGAAGTGTATACATGTGTGTAGGATATTGACTGTTAGAAGGTGTATACTAGGTGTGTAGGATGTTGAGCGTTGGTGAGTGTATAGGTGTGAGAGAGATGTTGTGTTTTAGGGTGTATAGGTGTGTAGGGATATTTGAAGTGTTAGAAGTGTACAGATGTAGAGATATATTGAGTGTTAGAGTTGTATAGGTGTGTAGTGTGTAGGGATGATAGGTGTGTAGAGATAGTGAAGCATTTAGGTGTATATCAGTGTAGAGATATTGAGAGTGTTAGAGGTGTATAGAGTATGTAGAGATGTTGAGTATTTAGAAAGTGTAGATAGATGTGTAGAGATATTGAAGTGTTAGGATGTACACAGAGTTTAGAGATGTTGAGAGTGTTAGGAGTTGTATAGATATGTAGGATATGTTGAGAGTATTGTATATTAGGTGTAGAGTGTAGGATGAATTTCAAGTGTTAGGCTGTACAGATATGTGTGAGATATTGTGTGTTAGGGTGTATAGGTGTGTAGAGATATTGAAGTATGTTAGAATGTATAGGTATGTGTAGGTATATAGGCTGTAGAGATATGTGTGGATGTTGAGTATTTAGATTGTATGGGTATGTAGAGATGTTGTGTATTAAGATAGTGAAGTATATAGGTGTATAGGTATGTAGAGATATTGAAGTGTTAGAAGAAATTGTATAGGATGTAGAGATGTTGAGTGTTAGATTATATAAAGGTGTAAAGAGATGTTGAGCATTAGAAAGGTGTATAGGTACAGAGTGTTTAGAAATTTATTTGAGAGTATTTAGGTGTATAGGGTGTAGAGATATGGTAGGTATATATGGAGTGTAGAGATAGATGGTGAAAGTTTAGGTGTATAGGTATTTAGAGATATTGAAGTGTTAGAAATACAGAGTATTTAGGATATTCCAGTGTTAGGTTGTACAGATATATGTAAGATATTGAAGTGTTAGAGGTGTATAGGTGTGTAGGAGATATTGTGTGTTAGGTGTATAGGTGTGTAGAGATATTGAGTGTATTAGGAGTGTATATAGAGTGTGTAGAGATATTGAGTATTAGGAGTATATAGGTGTGTAGGATATTTCAGTATTTAGAAATATAGGTGTTTAGAATATTCAAGTGTTAGGTTGTACAGATATGCATGGATATTGAAGTGTTAGAAAGGTATTTTAGAGATATTGAGAGTATTTAGAAATTATATAGTGTAGAGATATTGAAGCATTAGAAATTATACCAGTATTTAGAGGATGTTGAAGTATTTAGAAATTATATAGGTGTGTAGGGATGATAGGTGTGTAGAGATGTTGAGCGTTTGGGTGTATGGGTGTAGGGGGATTGTTTGAGTGTAGGGGTGGACGTTTGTGTAGGATGTTGAGTGTTTGGGTGTATGGGTGTGTGGGGATGTTGAGTGTTAGGGGTGTATGGGTGAGTAGGGATGGTGAACGTTAGGGTGTACATATATGTGTAGGATGTTGAGTGTTAGGGTGTATAGGTGTGGGGGATGTTGAGTGTTGGAAGTGTATGGGTGTGTGGTGATAGTGAGCATTTGGGTGTATGGGTGTAGAGATGTTGAGCGTTAGGGTGTATAGTGTGTAGGGATGTTGAGTGTTAGAGTGTATAGGTGTGTGAGATGGTGAAGCACTAGGGTGTATAAATGTGTAGAATATTGACTATTTAAGGAATGTATACTGGTCTGTAGGGATGTTGAGCGTTAGGATATATGGGTGTGGGAGATGTTGAGATTTTTAGGGGTGTATAGGTGTGTGGGGATGTTGAGTGTTAGGGTGTACGGATGTGTGGGGATGTTGAGTGTTGGGGTGTATGGGTGTGTGGGGATGATGGGTGTGTGGGGATGGTGAGCGTTTGGGTGTATGGGTGTGGGGGGATGTTGAGTGTTGGGGTGGACGTTTGTGTGGGATGTTGAGTGTTTGGGTGTATGGGTGTGTGGGGATGTTGAGCGTTGGGGTGTATGGGTGAGTGGGGATGGTGAACGTTGGGGTGTACGAATGTGTGGGGATGTTGAGTGTTGGGGTGTATGGGTGTGGGGGATGTTGAGTGTTGGGGTGTATGGGTGTGTGGTGATGGTGAGCGTTTGGGTGTATGGGTGTGGGGGGATGTTGAGTGTTGGGGTGTATGGTGTGTGAGGATGTTGAGTGTTTGGGGTGTATGGGTGTGTGGGGATGGTGAGCGCTGGGGTGTATGGGTGTGTGGGAATGTTGAGTGTTGGGGTGTATGGGTGTGTGGGGATGTTGAGTGTTGAGGTGTATGGGTGTGTGGGGATGTTGAGCGTTGGGGTGTATGGGTGTGTGGGGATGTTGAGTGTTGGAGTGTATAGGTGTGTGGGGATGTTGTGTGTTGGGGTGTACGGATGTGTGGGGATGTTGAGTGTTGGGGTGTATGGGTGTGTGGGGATGTTGAGCGTTGGGGTGTATGGGTGTGTGGGGATGTTGAGTGTTGGGGTGTATGGATATGTGGGGATGTTTGGTGGTGGGGTGTATGGGTGTGTGGGAATGTTGAGTGTTGGGATGGGGTTTGTGAAATCTTTGTGTGAGACTGTTGAGTGTTGACAGAAGGAATAAATGGGGGTGAGGATGGCACAGTTGCCTTAGACGCCGCAATGACAAGTCGCGTCACATGGATAAGTCTTTACAATATGATTTAGGGTTGGATTCCTAATTAGCTTTTTGTTAGCTTTTTCTCTGTGCTCGTGGTTTTCACCAAGAGCTTAAACGTCTGATAACTGTATCACTTTCTGCCTTGCAGATAGAGCTGACATATCGTGAAGTAACTGGACTATTGTTCAAAACTCATTCACTCTCTCAGTCATCAATGCCTTAATGTCACTGAACCAAATACACAGTCAATCTAATTCAATGTTTGTCATTTCATACTTTTCTTACTTTGATTGTTGTAGAGCTGCCATTAGGGTTAGTGTTAGTATAAGCGATAGTGCGTCTGTAACGCTATTTATTACCCACGTGGTCAACGTATGGGTAGTTGCATATTAATCTCGTACGTCACACGAGTGTCGTATCGCATTGACCTGTGTCGTAACGACTTGACCTGAAATTCTAACATTTTGATTGAATAACCGATGACCTCTCAATTAGGTCACATTCTGACGTAACTGTTTTTTCATTCATAACAAACACGTGAATTCATTCATTCTACAACTTAAATGCATTGTGGGAATGTAAACATTGCGAACGTTGCCGTGTCGCTGTTTAATTGTGAGTCGAACTGAGACATTATATCTGTCGAAAAACATAAACGCAATGTTTCCACCAGTGATGTTAGCCGAATGAAGCAACTGGAAACCAAGAAACGAGGTGCAACGGAGTAGTTTACTGTAGGAGGCTGTACGAGGCGATGACAACTGACATGCATCGTGACGTCGGTTACCATGGCAGTAACGTCATTAGTGTGACGTCATGCAAATATTGTACTACAGTACAAAACTCTTCCGCAACCTCTTTATGAAACCGGTTTCGGTTTGAAACCAAAAACATAACAAAATACGCTATTTTGTCAATTTAAACGCATGTAAGACGTGGGTAATAAATAAAATACCACACTCGGTCTCATAACATACGAATTATACGAAACTCGTGACCTTCCTATGTTATCTGACCTCGCTTTCGCTCGGTCAGATACCATAGGAAGGACACTCGTTTCGTATAATTCGTATGTAATGAGACCTCGTGTAGTATTCTCTATGTATGAAGGTATGATCAACAAAATATATGCTATTTACTGGTCCAATCTTATCGTGCTCATTCCCGTGACCGGCATCCTCCTTGCGGGACATCTGGAACATATCCAGTAAGAACCACTCGAGAAGAACCAAAACACGCTAGTTAATATGTCAGTCATTATAGTGAACGATGCATTAACAAGGGTTCACACTACAAGGTAAGATATATAAAACAAATGAAATATGTTTCCTGTAGATAGCCTACACCTGTCAACACCAAATCCAGTCAATCGGTACATCGGTTTATTGACACACTTCTATGTAAATACAATCTAATAAAACCTGTTGAACCTCACTGATTAGTAAATACATCTGTAGCTTGGAGTCGATCCTCACATTGTGTGAAAGTATACTAACACTCGCCAACTCTAGGTTTGTCTATCTAATGGTTTTATGTACATAATAAGGGAATCGATTGATACAGATCAAAGGGATGGGTGGATAAAGGAGTTTGTATACGCGAGATTCCATCAGTGACAGCGAGGGATTTGCCGTACAATCACTCATCGGGTTCCATCTGGGCGGGGATCTGCTGGTTTTGTTTGGAGGAAGAGTGGAAGTTCATTTGTTTATAGGAGAAGATAAAAGATCAGCTGACACAGCTGACGGGTTGGTTTCCATTCCAAATATTATCACTGGTACAGGTCCGTTCATCACTTAGTGCTTCTGTTTGAGATGTCTGAGGGTATATATTTACGCTTCATACAGTATTAATTAACATGTAAAATACAAGAGCGCTTTGTTGACATAGATAGCATCAGGGACAGGGGGACCTTTTTATGATTTCTTCATGATTCGTAATGATTTTGGCTCTGGGAAGGATGATAATGTTCTGACATCAGTTGCTGGTTCACGTCAGTCATATTCAGGTATCAGTTATATGTTAAACTATGTAATCTCATTCTTATATCAGTCAATTAGTAAGATGGAACCGCAAAGTGTTAACATACAGTGATGAAAACAGGTATCATTACTAAATAGAAAGCGAGTGACAGGGCGGTTCTGTGGCAAACACGATGTTGCATGTGTAGCTTGTACCACTACAGAACACACGTATGCATGTATTTTGAGAAAATGTAAAGATGTTCAATGTACTCAGTCTCCATCGCCACATAATATCAGTCCATCTGCATCTGTGAGCTCTTATACTGCTTTATGTGCATATTTGATTGGCAGATACAAGAAATGCACAGTCTTAGACTCCTTGCTTAACCAGTTGGCTTTAATTGCAGGTAGATGTCCTTAAGCGAGTTTGTGTATCACTTATGTTTTAATTTAGTGAACACACCATGATGGTAAATGGATATTCTTGTCGTTAAGGCCAACATCCTTCGCGAGTCATCACGCTATTTGGATAACGATGTTAAAGGCACCTCATTAATGAGCATTACAATTGCACTAATATTGTATTATTTTATTGACATGCGTGTATATGAATTACCATTATTATTACATCATTTTCAAAATATTTCTTTGAAATACACTGAGTCATACGTTTATTAACATCAGCGAAATAGTGTAATTGTTATTAATTCATCACTGACATTCACTATGATACCTCAAAGGTGCTTATTAACCCCTTGGTCTGGTGCTAGAAACTCTATATTCCTTTATCATCAGGCAATGAATTAAGACCTAACTGGTTCAGGACAGGAAAAAGACGCTATCATAGAAACCCATTACAATTTAATATGTTTGGTCCTCTCTGGCAGACAACTCACTGAATCACAAATAGAAACCTCAGGAACAATGCCATAGCGTATTAGATTTTTGTAATTAGGAGAACTTTGGCGAAATGGAACCTATTGATAACTTTGTTCCCAAAACGAATTATATTTATGAGTGTATGAAATGCGGACTGTCTTTTATTTTTAATTCCATTGCTTTAGAAGCGTCTTAGAAGGAAATTGCATTTGTTTCGCTGCTGTGAAGAAACATATTTGCCTGATAATTTACAGAATTAGAGGGGACAAAGTGACACTTCAGAGACTGCTCATTTGGCTTTCCAGTCACAAATGGAAAACAATTTTGCACGAGAATGGGTTTAATTTAGTTTTTATGTCCGTGAGGCAATATCGTCTCCTTCCTATTGACCGACAGCAGAGATGAACAGGTTCTTGTAATGTAGGAAATCCACAATGAACATCGATCATGGATGCATGTTATCTATAACTTATTCTTTACAACTTTATATATTAGAGATCCCTAAGATGCCTTCAGTATTACTTCGTGGAGGGCCCATTATACCTTCCTGGCTTCAAACGGTCCACAGTCAGAACCAGACACACTGACTGTTGACAAAGTAGCAGTTATAACGTCTGAATGACCCGTCCCCAGCAACGGAGAGAAACTGATGTGTTGGGACTCAGCTCTTGTAAGCGCATCTAGTCATGGTGACATGATACCAGTGTGATCGGAGTGTTTAATTGTTTTATTTAATCTATGACAGTAGGTATATTGCTACCTTGGTTCTGTAATAACTGAGATGTGCTGCATGAAGAGCAGAACGTTCTTCTGACCCATTCAGCAACACCTGGTGTCACTGATTTTAAATCCATAAATATATTTGTCACTCACTCGCCCTATGGAATTTGTTTTGACAGATCAGAAACAAATAAATCATGGTGCTAGTGTTTTGACTATTTATGAATATCAAAGCACAATCTTCATGCCTTAAACAATACTTTGGGCTTTTTTAGGTACACCGGGCAAGTCCTTAAAGTTCCCGCCAGCCAGAACACTTTCCCAGTAAATTACATAATACCAACATTTCATATCCACCAAGTCACAGCTTGCACCGATCTTAACAGTTTGCTGAAAATGTCTCCACTCCCAAAACACTAATAGTATAATCATATTTGGGGAAACCATATTACGGTAGCACTCTAAACACACGTCTAAAACTGTAAAGAGCCTGCGGTGACCTCAGGTGACTGATTGAAAGCTTGGTGTTTTGAGTACAGCTCCATTGATTCGTCACTCCCTCCTGACACGACACATCAGCTGTTAATGGCGTCCATTTCACATCAGTACACACACACAATGCATATCAGTCGAGTCACCTCGTGCTCACAGACTCCTATGGCATTAGATTCCTGCACTGAATGTCCAAATCACATATCTACAGTGCTGGAAATGTTACTGACATTAGCTTTACCTTCCTTGAGTAATACCTCTTGGACTTCTTGACCTTTGGTGTTGAGATCTGGAAAAGATCATCAGTCAGCCAGTCTGGATAGCCTGATACCGGACCGTCTAGTGGAACAACTGGTTCACACGGGATGGAGAGTGAGTAGATTGTGTCTACATTGTGTGTTCACCCTGTACCTACATTGTTATCATGATCCAGCCTATCAGTATCGTCATAACATTATGATCCAGCCTATCAGTATCGCCATAACATTATGAGGGTTGAATACTGTCATACATGAAAGGTCATATCAAACTACAACAGTTTACTCAGTATATGTTGTCATGTCGGTGAATCAGTTATATAAATATTCCCCCAGGAAACAGTGTGTAATACTTATTACTAACCACCTCCTTACGGCGCAGTCAGAATCATACCATTGCACATTTGACAATGGATATTTAGTGATATTACTGAAACGAGTTATATCGCAGTTATTTGTATGTTGGTATATGTTTATGATGTGAGAGGGGATACATAAGAATGGATGCATCGACGAGGGTATGGACGTTAAAGGTATATTAAGACAGATGTTGGACGGAACACTACTATAAAGAAGTGCAAATAATTCACGTGTGCATGTTTCACTTGATAAAGTGTCTAGTAAAATTAATCATTTAATTACTTGAGCACAAATACATGCGTATCAAAACAAAAACAAACATATGTTTGCTAAAGGATTGTTGTGTCTTAATCATGAATGTAAACTTGACGTATGTCAGATGTCTGCCACTAACAAAGTCCAGTTGTTAATACGATAGATGGGACACAGTACATGAAAGGCAATTCCGGTGTATGTGTATGTAGTGTGTTACATGTAATTTCAATGATTGTAGTTTGTTTTCTTGCAGTTTGGCATTCTTGTCAGTGTACTGCACTCAACTCCCACGTGGGCACTACCATACATTAAACAAAGGTGACCGCAGTGCATCCACTTCAACACATTCCACCCTGCAGTGTAAATGAGTACACAGTCTGTTAAACTATTCCCTTTACTCGTCATTGGTTTTCTGGTTGAATTATTCACAGCATGTACCAAACAAATCATACAGTCGCACGCAAAGTAGGATGTTGTATTGACATCTCCCAGTACAACTGTATCGGCAGAAAAAGCCCGCCATCATGAAGTGCCCGTTAGCCACTAAAAGCTCTTGACCCTAATTCAACACCAGATTACACTGCGACATAACAGATGGACGTCTCCTAAAGATGGCCACAGCAACTCTCAAGTATTTCATCTCCCTCAATGTTTCTCCAAAGGAGATGTGAATGAGACAATACCATCAATTCCAGACTTAATCAGATGGCACCTGCCGTGCTTACACTTGTCTGGAATGGGCTCTAACTAGCTGGACATGCTTTATCTAATCCCTCACTTTCCACAATCGACCCTTCCCAGATTGCTAAAGGGTAATTCCATTCATGGAAATGGGAGTAGAGGTGCAACTTAAATGAAATGAATAAGATCGGTATAAGTATAAATCACATATGGTGTTATGTTTATATCAAATAATCAAACTGTTGATTGTATAATAGACATTCTATGATCACGTATCAGTAATTATGCGGAAACTGCCATATTGTCACGTCTCAAAGGTCGTGTCTTTATTCTGATTTATTTATTTATTTGTTCGTTCGTTCATATGTTCGTTCGTTCGTCCGTTCGTCCATCTGTCCGTCCGTCCATCCACACACCTTCCATCCATCCATCCATCTAACCATCCATCATCCATCATATTCATTCATTCATTCATTCATTCATTCATTTACTTGGCATGATAAGTGGAAACGTGGTCCCAAAATGGGCATCGTTGCCAGGACTTCGATGTGACGAGCGACGACTATTATAGTATGACCAGAAATTATTGGGAATTTTAGGAATATATTTAATTGGATTTCTAGTATAAACAACCTTGACCAGCTATCAAGTGCTTGGTTTCATTCAAGAGAGACAACTCCGTTAATCTTTTTTCATTAGTTTGTGAAGAGTTATCCCCCTTGGTTTACTTGCTAGCAGACGACATGTTTAGTGATCCTCAGTATGGATGATTTAGAGAAGAGGAAGTTGATTTTAGAGTATTATAACAATGACATCAGATCAGCTAAAGTGATTTCAAGTAGAACAGGCATCCCTTTATCCACTGTTTATCGTGTTTTGAAAATATTGCAAATGGATATGGCATTGAGCACCAGGGTGGCGCAGGTAGGCCCAGAAAATTGATTGTCGGTGACAGGCGGCGGCTTGGTATTCTTGTTTCTAAAAACAAACGAAAGAGTTTAGAAAACTTAAGGTTGGAAACGATTGATAGAGGAACTGTGGCTGTCTGTAAGGAGACAATTAGAACTGAACTGCATGCAATGGGTTGGCAGAAAAGTCGAGGAATTCCATCACCGATCATAAAACCTGAACAAAAGGAGCGAAGGTTGAACTGGTGCTTACAGCATAGAAATTGTAACTGGGACAATGTGATTTTCTCAGATGAAAGTTCTGTGTGGCTGTTTCCTAATACACTGAAATTCTGGACCAAACAAACTGAAAAACCTTTGTATCAGCGCCCAAAGTACAGTCCGAAAGTTAACGTGTGGGGTGGCATATCTGTGTTAGGGGCAATGCCCCTCTGTGTATTTGAAGGGAATATGAACAGTGAGCGGTACACAGATATTCTCGAAGGACATTTACTTCCATCTGCTCACGTGTTCTATGGAAATGTTTGGATTTTCCAGCAGGACAACGACCCAAAACATCGTTCAAAGCATTCACAAGCCTGGTTTCGGACCCAAAATATGACATTATTAGATTGGCCAAGCTATAGCCCTGACCTAAATCTAATAGAAAATGTTTGGGGACTTATGAAGGAAAGTGTCAATAAGAAAAATCTGACAAATATTGCTGAAATGAAAGAAGAGGTGGTCCGATATTGGGACAGCATAGACCACGACTTTCTAACTTCTTTGATCAGTAGTATGCCCCGCCGCATTGAAGCCTGCTTTGCTGCCCATGGTGACTTGACAAAATACTATCTGTTCACCTGTCTGGAGTTATGTTCTGCTAATATTCACATTAATACGTGAGTAATGAGTGAAAAAAAACCCATTACAATCTTTAAATTCTCAATAATTTCTGGTTGTACTGTACAACTAGGCTACCTCACAACCACTTAAATATTTTAGACATTATCCTGAATACATAATTTTCAATGTAGATGCTGCGATCTCCTGTATGTTCAGGCAGACTACTGGGCATCAAGGGTCCAGTTCGCAGCCACGTCAGTGACATGAAATGGACCCGAAAGTGATGGTACATGTATGTAACGTGTGTCACTTACATGATGTTATCGTCTTACATGTGGCGGATCTTATTTGTGAATCATTCCATGTCTTTGTCAATTGCAACCACACTATTTTTGTTCCTAGTGCAACGATCGGAGTTCTCATGGAAAACGTTGATTCCGTGACTTCGTTTGATGTAGAACGTATACACCGTCCGCTTTGATTATCGACTCAAAGAGAATGACGTCTCTTCATTTGTCTTGCTTATAGTCGGTGTTGGGGAGCTTCAACAACGGAATAACCAAGTGTAATTACTCTTCCGCTTCAGCGGGTAATTATAAAAGAACAGATTTAACACTCGTGATTGTGCTCTGTGAAAACAGAATTTCAAAGGAAGCTGAGAATTATTTGACTTTATTGATCTACTAAAACCAGGAGTTACAAAGAACTTTGTTCAAAGAACTATGTTCAGAGAACATCTCTGTTGTCCCACTGCCAACACGCACAATATATGCTTGCTGGGTCATCCTGCCAACATCCACAATGCTTGCTCGGTCATCCTGCCAACACGCACAATGCTTGCTGGGTCGCACACTCCGCGATGCGTTTCTCCCGGGCTAAGTGGCGAAGTGAGTGTGTCTGTCAAACAGGTCGACCACAGGACAGAGCTTGCAGAATTTACAACATTAAACATCTGTGACTTCCCCAGGAAATATTAATAAAAAGACCAATAAACTTCTGCTTGTTACTATTGAGAACGATCTTGACATTTCACTTCCAGCTGACGTCAGGTATTCTCGCGAATGTTTGTTAGCGGTTGCGTGTAGGGTAGCTTCATAGTGCACACCAAACAAAGGCATGGTTCTATTCTCCAGATTGAGTTAATGTGTCAACCTCAGGTTTGTGTCCCCAGGTTTGTGATGGTCCTAGGATGTTGCTAAAGATGGCATCCAACACGACTAACTCGCACTTTTAGCCTCTAAATGTTGTGCATGTACAGTCTTCAAAGGGTTAACGGTGGCCTAGCGTCTAAGGCGTCATTACCTCCCTTATTGACGCCATACACCTAGGACTGGGGTTCGAATCCTGGTTCGCCCCGATTATGCTTCTCGGTTTGTCAGCCCCACGGCCGGTCTCGTGGGCTTCACCAAAGTGGCTGGTGCATCTGCATCTCTACCCATCTTCCTCCAGCATCCTGACGACACGCCCTAATATAACTGGAAAAGGGTTGCCGTATGAAATTCAACTCACTCACCCACTCACTCCAAAAGCTGATTTTTATGTCGATTTTGTTGTTGTTACCCTCTATAAAAAGGAAATTGGTTAAATCCAACTCCAGTAGGCTTGTCAATATTCCTAGGAAATACATTACACTATATATCAATTTCAATCCCATCGTCTCCAACCGTACTCACATAGATCTTGCAGTGGGAAACGACAGAACATATTGGAATGTTGTAAATCACGATAACGTTTAGTTCACAAATATTGATTCAGGGTGTTCACTACTAATGATGCTGGAAAAGTGATAATTCATCAGTATACATAGTTAATGAGGATATTACAAAATCAATGTTCATGTCACAGACACTCCGAGCAACATGCGTAAAGCCTGTTAAGAAATGCCTCGTCTAAAAAACTTCTTTTCTGTATGCAGTTCGAATCAATATCTACGAACATACTCGAGGGTGCTCCGTTGAGGTGAGCCCAGACAAAGAGCTCTTGAGTGCCATTTCATCAACAACGGTCTCGTCAGGAAAGCTCTTCCTTCCAATGCTCTTAATTAAACCGAAAACTCCAACACCCTTGTGCGACCGAGTAGAAAACCACATTTCGCATCGCTGGCTTTTATGTTCCAGAGAAAATATTTTTCCCAAGCAATAATCGGAAATTTTGAGACAACACCGCACGGACCCTGTGCCAACTGTCGTGAAACATTCATTGTTTGAATTTGCCTGAGAAGACTGTAGTTTAAAGGATCGCTTGTAGATAGCATCACCCAGGCCATTAGAACATTGTTAATTTTGAAGGAATTAAAGTTTCACTGTAAATAATTGCAGTTTTTTTTACCTCTTTTTCTATTATGTTCTACAAATAGGAACTAGAAATATTTTGAACTATGAATTAGAAGAGCAAATATTTTAGATCATGTTACTGTGACATTTAGGTGGAGACGACACTGACTGATAAATACATATGGCGTTGATAGAGCTGGAGTCGTACACTGGACCCTCTGTAGAGCTCACAAATGGCATGGAAGTGGTCGTCTCAAGTCAAAAATAAGTATGATTTATTTAGTGCAATTGTATACAAGAAGTTGATTCATCAGTGTTAACGTCATTGCAAATATCATATACACTTCCTGTAGCTAAGAGATGTCTTGAAGAAACATCAGTCTCATTCCTTTCTATAGATTTAGCTTGTCTATAACTGAAATCTGTCACAATCCTATTAGTTTTCATCCGTCAAATTTGAAGAAATTGTTTCCGTTTTTCGGGTATATTTTTGAAATATGTATTCAGGCAATATACTTTTTCAAATATCAGCCAATGTCTCGTGACAGGTTGACATCAATCCTGGTAACGTAAGAAACCAATGACAGGAAATCTTATTCCCTGGAGTCTGCAAAGCACACAATGTGCAAAAAGTAAATCGAACATGCACATCTTAAAAACAGATCGTTATGTTCACTTTTCCTAACCAAACACGAGGAGAGGCAGAAAAGCTCTGAGTCTATGGTGGACTGTGTTGATGGAGTTAGTTGCTAATTATTTTGCAACAAAATGCCCTCCAAGGTCCACATACTTCTGCCAACGATGCTGGAGTATCTGGATCCAGCTGGTGAAGAACGCTTCCTCCTGCTGCTGTGAAAAGACAACCACAGCAGAAATGACGTCATCGCCTTTGGTATAATGCTTGTCAGACAGTTCTTTCTTTAGGTTTGAGAATAGATGAAAATCTGACGGTGCCAAATTGTGTGAAAACGGAGGGCATTCATTGTGTTCAGTCATGAAATCCAGTCATCCAGACGTGTGCATGGTTGCAGGGTCCTGGTGAAGCTGGAACCCGGCATTGTGTAGTCGCTCACAAGGGTTCCTCTGGATTCTCAGAATCACGACACCTACCCACGTGACCTTCACTCCTTGGAGGAGGAGACATTACACGGTGCCATAAGTGTATCTGGCTGACTTATTCTCTCTCTCAAATCACTCGACAAACTATAATTGCAGAAAAACATTCTCACAAGAAATGGTTAACCTGGAGACGTCCAGATCGTAATTTAGATCCCTTTGGAACCCAATGTAATGGAACCGTGGTAGTCGTACTTCCTTCCTAAAATGTTCTGAACACTGTGAGAGATACCTACTGCATTGGCTGTGTGGTGTCTGTTGAGGAATCACGGATCATCCATGTATTATATAAGAGAGCGTTGGAGGTATCCTTGATCTTTGATAATTTCGACGCTGACATACAACTTAGGGTACTTAACACATGCAAACCGTTATGGATACACAAACAACTCTTATAAATGTAGTTAGGCTCACAGCATGTCAGCCACCCCTCGTATTCCAGGAAAATAGAATTCACTTGATCAGTTCTAGTCAGTATACATGCAAGAACACGTACTTACGCAAACACGTTTACGTAATGTATACTGAGTCAAAAAAGAAACTTCACATTCTTTCTTCAGGGCACTATACATGAACAAGAGATGGTAAGATGGTTAAATTGTTATTATTTCATTGCTGAGATCTGTGTGATGTACTCGATACACTGACAGTGCCATAATCAGTTCCATTAGGCTACACCGCCGTTCCAAAACATGGGTATACAGAATGTCAAGTCACAAGAATATAAATGCGAAATTTCTCAGTTCAATATCGTGTATGGCCGCCCCGCGCATTCACCACTGCCAAACACCGTCTCTTCATCGACTGCCTGATGCTTGTGAACACGTGGTTTGGGATTCTGCGCCATTGCTCTTGCAAGGCAGCGCCAAGTTCCTGCAAATTCTGAGGTTGGTTCCTAAGACCACGAAGCCATCTCCCAAGTGCATCCCAAACGTGCTCTATTGGATTAAGGTCAAGGGACCTCGATGGCCAGTCCATGACGTTGATTCCAGCGTTTTGAAGGAAATTTCGTGTCAACATCGCGGTATGCGGCCGAGCATTATCATGCTGGAACTGTAGACCTGGGCCATGAGCCGCCATGAAAGGAACGAGTTCAGGGGTGAGCACCTGGTCACGGTAAGCAGCAGCTGTGAGGTTTCCACGGATGACCAGAAGTCGGGAACGGTTGTTCCCACAGAAAGCACCCAACACCATGCAACTTCCGCCCCCGAATCTGTGGACTTCCTGTACACAACATTGGGCATACCGTTCACGACGTCGTCTCCAGACTCTATGCCTGCCGTCCGCGAATCTGAGGGTAAACCTGGATTCATCGCTAAAGACGACTCGATTCCAGTCTCTCTTGGTCCATCGGAGGTGACGTTGGGCCCACAGCAGACGTTGACGTTGATGAAACGGCGTCAATATTGGCCCACGATATGGACGTCGAGACTGGAGATTGGCAGCCCGCAACCGATTTCGAATGGTCTGTGAGGACAGTCGACCTCTTTACATCTCAGCCATGGTTCGTGTAGCCGGCAGAAATCTGTCACGTAGGTGACGTAGGACGATTTGACGGTCTTCTGCTCGTGACGTCACACGTGGACGACCCGACCTTGGGCGATCAGAAGTGGTGCCAGTTTGTTGTAGACGACCTCGCAAGTCATACACAGTACGACGGCTGCATCCCATTGCTCTTGCGACGGCAATAACTGTTCTTCCCGTTTGCAACATGCCAACGGCACGTTCACGTTGCACATTTGACAATCGTGGCATTTCAAGTACCGTTCAAACTGTGGTTTAAAAGTGTTTTTTTCAATTCTTGAGGCCAATGCAAAAACATTATTCATTATTTTTCAAATTACATTTTATGAAGTTTATTTTTGACTCAGTACATATATACGCAAACACATTTACGGAAACACTTTTGCGTAAACATACTGGACACCGTGCATAGCCAACACTGTGTACATGTACATGCTGGACACCGTACATAGCCAACACGTGTACATGTACATGCTGGACACCGTACATACATATCCACATGTACGCTGGACACCGTACGTACATGTACATGCTGGACACCGTACATAGCCAACACGTGTACATGTACATGCTGGACACCGTACATAGACAACACGTGTACATGTACATGCTGGACACCGTACATAGCCAACACGTGTACATGTACATGCTGGACACCGTACATAGCCAACACGTGTACATGTACATGCTGGACACCGTACATAGCCAACACGTACATGTACATGTACATGCTGGACACCGTACATAGCCAACACGTGTACATGTACATGCTGGACACCGTACATAGACAACACACCGTATGTACATGCTGACACCGTGTGTACATGCTGGACACCGTACATAGTACATAGCCCAACTGGTACATGTACATGCTGGACACCGTACATAGCCAACACGTGTACATGTTCATGCGTAAACTTGCTGGACACCGTACATAGCCAACACATGTACCTGTTCATGCTGGACACCGTACATAGCCAACACGTGTACATGTACATGCTGGACACCGTGCATAGCCAAACACGTGTACATGCTGGACATACATAGCCAAACGTGTACATGTACTGGACACCGTACATAGCATAGGCAACACGTGTACATGTTCATGCTGGACACCGTACATAGCCAACACGTGTACCATGTTCATGCGTAAACATGCTGGACACCGTACATAGCCAACATGTGTACATGCAAATGCTGGACACCGTAAATAGCCAACACGTGTACCTGTTCATGCGTAAACATGCTGGACACCGTACATAGCCAACACATGTACCTGTTCATGCTGGACACCGTACATAGCCAACACGTGTACATATACATGCGCGGATACGTCTACACATACTTACGTTTTTATTTATGTACGCAAACACAGTCACGGTCACATGCACGGATACGTCTACACATACTTACGTTTTTATTTATGTACGCAAACACTGTTACGGTCACATGCACGGATACGTCTACACATACGTACGTTTGTATATATGTACGCAAACGTTGTTACGGTCACATGCACGGATACGTCTACACATACTTACGTTTGTATATATGTACGCAAACACTGTTACGGTCACATGCACGGATACGTCTACACATACTTACGTTTGTATATATGTACGCAAACACTGTTACGGTCACGTGCACGGACAAGTACACGTAATCCTCAAATTTGATCACAATATTTGGCACGTTGCTCTTACAAATGCGAAACCCACACGGAAATGGTCCTGTAATTCTTAGAGGCACTGGCCATCCACTTTGTAGACTAGGAACCAGATTACCATGGGGACGTCGCACGTGTCTATAGAGACGGCAGAGCACTGTGGCGATGGCAGACAACTGTTGTTCTTTTAAGGGAACTGCACCCGTCATCGTTGCCATTGTAAACCCAAGCACCAATTAGCCTATCGCCGAGAGTAATTCAAGGGTAATGAAGCTGGAGGTTATGAGACGCGCATCCGAGCGGAAAGAAGGCAGTCGATAAATGTAAGCTTTGCTGGACAAGTCGGCGAATGTTTGATACCTATGACAATTAATCTACTGATTTTATCGATTATCTGCTGATGCGGAACAAGCATTGTGAGCCTTTGAGAGCAGTGAACTTGTGTGGTTCTTTAACTGAAGACATGTTACGGGGGCTTGCACCATGTATGTATGTACTCAAGGTCAGGCACAATGTGACAGTGCATCAACAACTATTGTTTACGACAAGTATTGTAGTTGGAATGTGCTTTTTGCATGTGCTTGTGATGGAGGGGCCATCTGTGTGGAGGATACCGCCACCTTCCTGCAAACCCTTGTCATCATCCCTTCCAGATAGTACTTCAGATGTACAAGTTCCTGATATAAACGGAATCGTACAATGGACTCTACTCTTTAGCAGACCTTTCTTATGAATATTGGAATATTTCTTTTCCCTTTCATTTCAGTTGGTATTGGGGTAATCATGCTTGATTTATCTAGATCACAGAGGTTGAGTTGGCAGTCTAGTACTTAGAAAGGTGCCTGATTGGCCTGTTAAGAAATCGCTAGTGTTGCCAACTGGGTCGAGCTAAATCTTTAAGGCGGATCACAGTGCCATATAATGACGGTATGCACTGAGTCGACTAATTTGAAAGTGAAGACCACACTTCTCTACGTATATGTATGTGTATGGAATCAGTGTGTGATCACTGATGTTGGCAATATTGTCTTCTGTGACAGTTTCCAAGTAAACTTTGGTCAAGAGTTTAATTAGTAAAGAATTGTCCTCAATCGTATTTTGCAACGTTCCGATTCTGTTCCACAGAACAGGAACGTCACCGTTTGACGTCCGCGCGTTCCTTCAAGGAAAACAAATGTTAGTTTCTTTTCCCTATTTCGATTAAGCTGTCATTATTTAGATCGTATGGGCCACGTCATGATCTACAATGAAATGTAAGAAAATGAAAACTTTGCAATTTACATAGGTTTGAAACCGAGTTTCACAATTATTACTCTGTCCCTTATAGATTGGAAAACTGTACCTAATATACAAATGTGCATAACATATGTAAAATCTATGGTCAAATATGCACGTGTGTGTTTGAAAATGTAACTGACTGTACTAAAACCATAAGCGTGCCGCCTAAACACTTTGGAATACAATGATTAGTTGACTCTCTTCAGACCAATTCCGATTCAGGTCAGCTATTGCATATTTTGCGCGGTTATTTCGACACAATTTGAAAAAGAGGTTGTTCTGTTTTGTGTTTTGTTGGCGGGGGGAGTAAAAGTTAAACTAAATCAAAATGACTTTGGCAAGAGGTTTTTTAAAAGAAACAACTTATGTCAATCAACCAATGAGTGTTTCGTGTCCTGAGAAGATGTCGTATGATTCCACACAGGGGCGATCTCCTGCGGGAATCAGTGTTCGATAATAACGCGTGTTTATATTCATAGCCCTGATTATCTCTTGTCCAGTGTGAGGTTGTGACGTGAACCTATTACTGCAAAAATAGAAATACTTTTACAATCCTATAGTGCCTACCTTGTAAAGTGATAAATCATTACAAAGCAATCTTTCATTCTCAGAAGCAATCAGCACGATCCTCCCTGTTACAAGGCTGAATCTTGTCTGTTTGACTGTTGTTTGGGATATGATAACACACTTCAAAGTCATCGAGAATACAGTATTCAGGTTCCACTGCGAGGGAAAGCAGCCCAAACCTACAATCATGGCTATTTCTGAACAAAAGTGATACTTTATGACGCTCTTATAGTGTATATCGGTATTTCGGATACATTATTGGAACATATCGCTTACACTTCGTGTGGGTGGTTAGTTGTGAGTTTTACATTATTAAATGTCACAAGTTCAGAACAGATATACGTAATAATAACTGTGCACGAAAGGGCCACAATATCTTTATGGTAGTCTGGTACACCCTGAAACAAGTAGACCCAAGAAAGCCCAATGGCAAGCAAGTCTAGAATACTTTGCAAGTCCAGATTACCACAGTTTCTGAACATGAAGAAAGTCTCTGGGCTCCTTTTCATTTTATCTTATGATTATGATTTAGTGAAATATGTTCTTCTCAGAGACTAGATGTTAGCCTTACTGTGTGGGTGCTCGTAAGGACGTAGATCTGCTGGAAATGGTTATATAGCTATAGTAACTGCAAGGACTCCAAGGGGTTTATATAGAAAATACATGGATACCTTCAGTGATTATTGTAACTTTAGGGATATACGTATTTGTTATAGAAACCATTACTTTGTCAGGCCCTCCATAGAGCCATTCTACTCCATGGTGTCTGCAGGTCTGGAAGATCGCTGCATTGTTTATCTGCTGGGCCTCTCCGTGATGGCACCAACATTGTCTATCTGCTGGGCCTCTCCGTGATGACACCAACATTGTCTATCTGCTGGGCGTCTCCGTGATGACACCAACATTGTCTATCTGCTGGGCGTCTCCGTGATAACACCAACATTGTCTATCTGCTGGGCCTCTCCGTGATGACACCAACATTGTCTATCTGCTGGGCGTCTCCGTGATGGCACCAACATTGTCTATCTGCTGGGCGTCTCCGTGATGACACCAACATTGTCTATCTGCTGGGCGTTTCCGTGATGGCACCAACATTGTCTATCTGCTGGGCCTCTCCGTGATGGCACCAACATTGTTTATCTGCTGGGCGTCTCCGTGATGACACCAACATTGCCTATCTGCTGGGCGTCTCCGTGATGACACCAACATTGTTTATCTGCTGGGCGTCTCCGTGATGGCACCAACATTGTCTATCTGCTGGGCGTCTCCGTGATGGCACCAACATTGTTTATCTGCTGGGCGTCTCCGTGATGACACCAACATTGTTTACCAACATTGTTTATCTGCTGGGCGTCTCCGTGATGGCACCAACATTGTCTATCTGCTGGGCGTCTCCGTGATGACACCAACATTGTTTATCTGCTGGGCCTCTCCGTGGTGGCACCAACATTGTTCTATCTGCTGGTCGTCTCCGTGATGACACCAACATTGTCTATCTGCTGGGCGTCTCCGTGATTGTTTATCTGCACCAACATTGTCTATCTGCTGGGCGTCTCCGTGATGACACCAACATTGTCTATCTGCTGGGCCTCTCCGTGATGGCACCAACATTGTTTATCTGCTGGGCGTCTCCGTGATGACACCAACATTGTTTATCTGCTGGGCGTCTCCGTGATGACACCAACATTGTTTATCTGCTGGGCCTCTCCGTGGTGGCACCAACATTGTTTATCTGCTGGTCGTCTCCGTGATGGCACCAACATTGTCTATCTGCTGGGCGTCTCCGTGATGACACATTGTTTATCTGCTGGGCCTCTCCGTGATGGCACCAACATTGTCTATCTGCTGAGGCCTCTCCGTGATGACACCAACATTGTCTATCTTCTGGGCCTCTCCGTGATGACACCAACATTGTCTATCTGCTGGGCCTCTCCGTGATGACACCAACATTGTTTATCTGCTGGGCCTCTCCGTGATGACACCAACATTGTCTATCTGCTGGGCGTCTCCGTGATGACACCAACATTGTCTATCTGCTGGGCCTCTCCGTGACGACACCAACATTGTCTATCTGCTGGGCGTCTCCGTGATGGCACCAACATTGTTTATCTGCTGGGCCTCTCCGTGATGACACCAACATTGTCTGTCTGCTGAGGCCTCTCCGTGGTGGCACCAACATTGTCTATCTGCTGGGCCTCTCCGTGATGACACCAAAGGCCTATATGGTCTCTTAAACACTATAGTTAAAGTTATTTTGTGGTTAGCTAAAGGTTTCTATTAACTGTACAGATGCCTGAAGTTGTTATTGGCAAGAAGACGCCAGAAGCCATTACTGAAACTAACACGCCCAATAGGATTAACAGGACTGTGCACGTGCTTGAAACTAACACGCCCAATAGGATTAACAGGACTGTGCACGTGCCCGAAATTACTACAGTAATTTATGTATAGTGAATTCATGCAATCACATCTTCACATAAACAATTATTGTTTATGTCTGAGCATTTTACTCGTAAATCAAATATCATGGAACCTAAAACTGTCTCAGTAGCTCACGAATGCCCGAAATTGATGTCGTCGTGTTTGGATATATGCCCGAAAATATCATCCACATAGTAGCGGATGCCGGAATGGTGACTTGTTGGGTGCCGAATTCAGAGGACGGACAGCAAATGAGAGAGATGGATCTCGTAAGTTAGTAGACAGCCTGGGGAATCAGCAATGATACTTCATTATTTCCACTCACAGGGAATTACTCTCCCTCTCAATGCTGAATCACATTTTGCCTTTTCATTGAAGCGAAATGATTGAGTTAGTTCGTCTTAATTCAGAACCTACTGTGAATATCGCGTTTCCTCAATTGGCAGCTCCCAGCCGGGTTTGCTTATGTCGTTAGTAAATTGGATATTATATGAGTATGTTGTGCCATATTTGTTTACAAATTTCAGTGAAAGGTTTGTACGATACCACTTGCATGAAATGACATCAGTGTTACTGGAGAGAGAGAGATGTTAGGAAGACGCTGTTTGTTGCTGAGAGTTAGACATTATCTCAGCTGCATGTATTTTGAATAGGCTATGTGGAATAGGATATGTGGAAGATGAATTGTTGAGACATTATGTCCATGCCAATTTAACAAATTGTTGTCTTTGGTGGAGGCATGCATGTATATTTGTCCGGAATTTCTTACAATAATGGTATGATAAGCATCTTATGTCAGTGAGCTCTGACCTATAAGGGGCTGTGGGGTAACCCAGTGGTTAAAGCTTTGGCTCGTCACGCCGTAGACCCGGGTTCGATTCGCCACATGGGTACAATGTGTGAAGCCCATTTCAGGTGTTCCCCGCTATTGCTGGAACCTCGAGGAAGGTAGTGACAGGGTGTTTCCCCCAAACCCCGAGGAAAGTAGTGCGTCAAGATTTGTCAGTCGAAACCCGAGGAAAGTAGTGCGTCAGGGTTCTGTGCAGGTACTATGTGAAGGCGCTTGTCTCAAACAAAGACAAAACTACTGTGTGCTGGGGTTTCCCTCGAACACCGAAGAAAGTATGTCAAGGTTGTCCCTTTTATGCTGTATGTCACTGCTTATAGGAAGGTTTCGACGGATTTTACTTTGTAAATAAATACAGTGATGGGTAATTAATTACAAAGTGTACCCTAACGTCGAGCCAACCCGCTCTGTGAAGAACTGTGTATAGACGAAGATACATGGTGGTTGTCATTTTCATTGGGATTTCAAATATATTACAAACTGAAAAAACATTGATAGGCAGATTACTGACGCCATTTCCCGAGTCACTAGACAAGTCAATCCATGGTCAATTTATTTGCAATGGAAAAGTAAAATTAATTCATTTTGATCATTCTGTTTGAGACTCGATAGAGATGACATGCCGGGCATCGTTATTCCCAGATGGAAGCATAAACGGTGCCATTTATTTTTTAGGATTTTGGAGTAAATTACCGCTTTCTAATGTTTGGTAGTTGCTGCCCTAATTGGATTGAAACATCTGGTAAATTTGATGTTTTGAGAGCCTGATATGATAATATAATATTATTATTTATGTAAATTGGTTAGTGAATGGTCTTAGTTATGTTTGTCTTGATCTGTGTGAATTGAAGCCATTAAACAGAAAATGTTGTGGTGTTAAATATTTAATATGGTTTCCATTTCTATTGTATTAGGTTCAATATTTTTTCTAGAAAACGAGGTGTTGAGAGTTTTGCAGGTAGCGTCAGAATACTTGTCTGGAGTGATACATCATCAGCTATGCCTCTCATAGTCAACCATCTCTGTCTGTATTGGTTCCACTGTGCCATGGTTTCCTCAGGCCCTTCATAGAACCATTTTTCTCCATGGTTTCAGCAGGGTCTGCAACATTGCAACATTGTCTATCTACTGGGCCTCTCCGTGGTGGCACCAACATTGTCTATCTGCTGGGCCTCTCCGTGGTGGCACCAACATTGTCTATCTGCTGGGCCTCTCCGTGGTGGCACCAACATTGTCTATTTGCTGGGCCTCTCCGTGGTGGCACCAACATTGTCTATCTGCTGGGCCTCTCCGTGGTGGCACCAACATTGTCTATCTGCTGGGCCTCTCCGTGGTGGCACCAACATTGTCTATCTGCTGGGCCTCTCCGTGGTGGCACCAACATTGTCTATCTGCTCTGGGCCTCTCCGCCTCTCCGTGGTGGCACCAACATTGTCTATTTGCTGGGCCTCTCCGTGGTGGCACCAACATTGTCTATCTGCTGAGGCCTCTCCGTGGTGGCACCAACATTGTCTATCTGCTGAGGCCTCTCCGTGGTGGCACCAACATTGTCTATCTGCTGGGCCTCTCCGTGGTGGCACCAACATTGTCTATCTGCTGAGGCCTCTCCGTGGTGGCACCAACATTGTCTATCTGTTGGGCCTCTCCGTGGTGGCACCAACATTGTCTATCTTCTGGGCCTCTCCGTGGTGGCACCAACATTGTCTATCTGCTGAGGCCTCTCCGTGGTGGCACCAACATTGTCTATCTGCTGAGGCCTCTCCGTGGTGGCACCAACATTGTTTATCTGCTGAGGCCTCTCCGTGGTGGCACCAACATTGTCTATCTGCTGAGGCCTCTCCGTGGTGGCACCAACATTGTTTATCTGCTGAGGCCTCTCCGTGGTGGCACCAAAGGTCTTTGCCTGGTCTCTTAGTTTAACCCAGGTTTCTTTGGTGAAACGATCTAAATGAGATCTCTTCCAAGGGAATTGGGAGGGTTTGAAAGGCCACACTGGGAGTTCTGAAAGCTAAGGAGACATAAGAAGCTTACATAGCTGTTGTGTCCCAGCTGGCAAATGGCTGACGTTTCACTACCCAGGGACAATAGGCAGACATGCTGAGTGTAATGTATTCTGACATGGGAGCTCACAGTGTGATGAGATGCCGCTCGTACAATAGCCCTGTCAGGTCTGGAGTCATCCTCGTGGAAGGAATACGGTAAAGAAGCGTAAACAGCGGTGAAGACGAAACGTAGTAACAGAACAACGACTGTAACAGACGGAAGAATCTCAAGCAACCCAGAAACACTACTAAACATATTCCTACTTCATTACATGCGCAATAAAGTATTGGTTTGTTGTTAAAACAATGTAAAGAAAAAAATGGATGATGGTGATATAGGTGTGTAAGACGATACATATTAGCTGCACAGATTCACATCAGTACTGCAGAAGCCACACCCAATCCATTTCCTGACGTCTCCTCGGCGATGGGAACGTGAACATCAGGCAATTGGCGAAGGATTTACGACATCAGCGGAATTACACTTTGCTCGGGCTTGAGCTCGATGTTCATTTGCTCTAATCTTACATAATCAAATAACAACATAAGTTATCTTAGATAACCAAACGCAATTGTTAAGCCCATATTGATTGCACAGACAAGGCACACCTGCGTCGGTCCGGGACGAAGTTGCAATACATAATATATGAGCAATTTACTTCAACTAAGCTTCAAAGGGTTCTTTAAACAGACCATACGAACAGAAGTATTGGCAACGTGCTCAAGGTGATAAAACCACAATAAAAACCTATACGAGGATGGAATACGTTTCGGATTGCGATCATAAAAGGCATGCAGCATATTCGTTTGAAAGTTAGACATCGTTAGCTATTCTAACACGATCAATAGACACACTTCGACAATCTCACATTCACTGAAATATGCCCTTTTGAAGTTGTTCGCGTTTCGGGGATATCATGGGGGATTTCAGTAACATGGCTGAAACCAACACACACAGTACAACGTGAATAGTTGCTGTATCATCTTACAACTGAACCAGTTAGATTCATTTTCAAAGGTCAGAGTGGTATGCAGTTCTTGTATATCTGAAATATTGTCAAAAGATTGCTTTCAGTAGTAGGCTATATGATACTGTGTTTGTTTCTTTCTTTCTTTTTCTTTTTTTTCTTTTTTTTTGGGTGGGGGGTGTGGGGTGGGGGGGTGTCCACTACATTCAAAACCCAACGTCAGTCATACACCTAGCACTACTGCTGTGGGAATCATTGGATAATTGGATCTTGTGAGTCCATAATATGGCCTGTGGAGACTGTCCAGACTTCATGCAGTCCATATTACTATATATCAGTATATTTCAGTCTATATCAGTATATATCAGTCCATATCAGTAAAGATCAGTCTATATCAGTATATATCACTATCAGGCTGTATCGGTATATATCAGTCCATATCGGTATATATTAGTCCATATCAGTATATATCAGTCCATACCAGTATATATCAGTATATATCAGTCTATATCAGTTTATAGGTGTTAGTGCAGAGAGGGCTTCAGCGACATCATATACGACATCATAACTTCCACACGTCATACACGTAAAGCAACCAAAGACATCATTTATGGTCGGTAATCATTATAGTCGTTTTGACATATCAAAATGGTTTCAATGATGATTCATTTTACACTGGCTTTCAAACTGGCAGAGAATTTCTCGGATTACGATCCGTTCATACAGTTCGTTCATACATTAGTTTAATAGTTCATACATGGTTTAATAAGATACACAAGAGAGTGTCAATAGTTCATATTCCTCTTGAAAGGGGATTTTCACAAAGTTCAATCAGACCCTTGACTAAACAAACCAATGTGTAATACCTTAGTTCACAATACATTGTGACGTGTTTTACATGTATGTAACTTGAAATGTGTTGGAAATGTTTGGAGAGGTTAAACATAAATACGTCTGTATGTTCCTTGTCGATTAACATATGTATATATGTCCTACTCTCGGAACAACCACTGTATGTTTGGAGAGGTTAAACATAAAAATACGTCTGTATGTTCCTTGTAGATTAACATATTATATATGTCCTACTCTCGGAACAACCACTGTATGTTTGGAGAGGTTAAACATAAAATACTTCTGTATGTTCCTTGTAGATTAACATATAGATGTCCTACTCTCGGAACAACCACTGCATGTTTGGAGAGGTTAAACATAAAATACGTCTGTATGTTCCTTGTAGATTAACATATAGATGTCCTACTCTCGGAACAACCACTGTATGTTTGGAGAGGTTAAACATAAAATTACGTCTGTATGTTCCTTGTAGATTAACATATAGATGTCCTACTCTCGGAACAATCACTGTATGTTTGGAGAGGTTAAACATAAAACTACGTCTGTATGTTCCTTGTAGATTAACATATAGATGTCCTACTCTCGGAACAACCACTGTGTGTTTGGAGAGGTTAAACATAAACTTCGTCTGTATCTTCCTTGTAGATTAACATACAGATGTCCTACTCTCGGAACAATCACTGTATGTTTGGAGAGGTTAAACATAAAATACGTCTGTATGTTCCTTGTAGATTAACATATAGATGTCCTACTCTCGGAACAACCACTGTATGTTTGGAGAGGTTAAACATAAAAATACGTCTGTATGTTCCTTGTAGATTAACATATAGATGTCCTACTCTCGGAACAATCACTGTATGTTTGGAGAGGTTAAACATAAAAATACGTCTGTATGTTCCTTGTAGATTAACATATGGATGTCCTACTCTCGGAACAATCACTGTATATTTGGAGAGGTTAAACATAAAATACGTCTGTATGTTCCTTGTAGATTAATATATATATGTCCTACTCACGGGACAACCACTGTATGTTTGGAGAGGTTAAACATAAAAATACGTCTGTATCTTCCTTGTAGATTAACATATGGATGTCCTACTCTCGGAACAACCACTGTATGTGTGGAGAGGTTAAACATAAATACGTCTGTATGTTCCTTGTAGATTAACATATATATATGTCCTACTCTCCGAACAACCACTGTATGTCATGATCAAGGTATCATCACATTGTGCACGAGCCCCTGGCAACGCAGGAAAGCCAGTTAAATTTAGAAAGACCCCGCAACGATGAAACCGCTCAGGATTCAGATCTCAATTGTATGCATTACACATTCGTTTAAGAAAAATATGGATCTGAAAAAGCAATTTTGCCCCACTCATTTCAGATTCTTCAGCCCAATTTACCATCATAACCTAAATGATTGTGCCTTGTGCTATCAGATGAAATAAATCTCGTTCATAACACAAAGTTTAAAAGAGGTCTGTTACACTATCATAAGAAGAGCCCCTCTACACATTCATCATATCACAGGGGGTAATTAATGAAGACATTATTTAAGAAAATATTTCCACTTGTATTGATTCTAAAGAAGAAGGGCTATAAATTGTTAATCTCGGGCAAGAAGGCGATATTGTATTTCCAGGCAGTGAGGCAGCGGCTGTAATAACTCGACGGCGGCGGAAAATGTTTCCTTACTGGAATAATTCACCTTGTTATTGGCAATGTAGTCAGATTCTATAACGTATGGCAGACAGAGTCATTCACGTCTTATTATATCAGATCATTAGTTGTCAAGACGCATCGTAAAGCATTTTTGATGAGTTGTAAGGAAGATACCATTTTGTTGCAATATGTCTTCCTGGACAAAGGCGCCCGTAAAGCACAATACTCTTTCCGCCATGCTACATCTAGTAGCCGTTTATTCCCGTGTTCCAAGGCCTGATATGTGTGTGTTTCACTACTGCCGTAAGCTGTATGTCTAGATATGTGGCGAACTGGGACACACATTTAAACCCAATCATTTCCAAATGACACAGTATAAGTTAACAAAGACCAATATTTGCAGAAACAACCCTACACGCGCGAGATAAATAAAGGAAAACTAAACTAAAAAATCATCTTGACTTTTTTAAGCGTTAACAGCACATAGATAGATACAACATAATCATGTCATATCTAGAGAGGTCTAAATAAATAAGAACTATAAATGAAGAATGTACGATATGGATATTATATGGAAACCTAAATATTTGGCTTTATATTTTAAGAATATTAGAGTACGACATGCGCTTCATCCTGCAGCTAGCGGTGGAGATGTGTGAAGATGAAGCAGAACACGACAATACCCGAGGCAGATGCCGTAACTCCCTCACATGAAAGAAAGTCAAACCAAACTGGAAATGTCACATTCTAGAAACCTACACTCCGAAATGAGTACACTGGATGTTGTCAAGCTCTGCCCCTCCAGTATAACCCGTCGTCGTCGTTGACGCCACGCAGTTGGAGCAACGAGTAAACCAAACAATCAGAGACTGATGTTTACAGCAAACAACACTTGAACTGAACTTATGTTTGACAATCCATCACGCTCATATCAACTCATATATGACAACACTCGTGAAGCACGCTTGTTCGGGCACTAAAATCAGTGTCCACGTGAAGCACGCGTTCAGGCACTGAAATCAGTGTCCACGTGAAGCACTTGTTCAGGCACTGAAATCAGTGTCCACGTGAAGCACTTGTTCAGGCACTGAAATCAGTGTCCACGTGAAGCACTTGTTCAGGCACTGAAATCAGTGTCCACGTGAAGCACTTGTTCAGGCACTGAAATCAGTGTCCACGTGAAGCACTTGTTCAGGCACTGAAATCAGTGTCCACGTGAAGCACTTGTTCAGGCACTGAAATCAGTGTCCACGTGAAGCACTTGTTCAGGCACTAAAATCAGTGTCCACGTGAAGCACTTGTTCAGGCACTGAAATCAGTGTCCACGTGAAGCACTTGTTCAGGCACTGAAATCAGTGTACGTGAAGCACTTGTTCAGGCACTGAAATCAGTGTCCACGTGAAGCATTTGTTCAGGCACTAAAATCAGTGTCCACGTGAAGCACTTGTTCAGGCACTGAAATCAGTGTCCACGTGAAGCACTTGTTCAGGCACTGAAATCAGTGTCCACGTGAAGCACTTGTTCAGGCACTGAAATCAGTGTCCACGTGAAGCACTTGTTCAGGCACTGAAATCAGTGTCCACGTGAAGCACTTGTTCAGGCACTGAAATCAGTGTCCACGTGAAGCACTTGTTCAGGCACTAAAATCAGTGTCCACGTGAAGCACTTGTTCAGGCACTGAAATCAGTGTCCACGTGAAGCACTTGTTCAGGCACTGAAATCAGTGTCCACGTGAAGCACTTGTTCAGGCACTAAAATCAGTGTCCACGTGAAGCACTTGTTCAGGCACTGAAATCAGTGTCCACGTGCACTTGTTCAGGCACTGAAATCAGTGTCCACGTGAAGCACTTGTTCAGGCACTGAAATCAGTGTCCACGTGAAGCACTTGTTCAGGCACTGAAATCAGTGTCCACGTGAAGCACTTGTTCAGGCACTGAAATCAGTGTCCACGTGAAGCACGCGTTCAGGCACTGAAATCAGTGTCCACGTGAAGCACTTGTTCAGGCACTGAAATCAGTGTCCACGTGAAGCACGCGTTCAGGCACTAAAATCAGTGTCCACGTGAAGCTTCGTCCAGATTGTAAAAGTTTCATATCCAAGTGACGCTTAGACTTAGACTGAGAATGTATCCAAGTCAGTGCAATAAGTGTCGACGTGACGCACTCGTTCAGACAGTGCAATAAGTGTCGTTAGCACAATGAAATCAATCTCTTGAAGCATTCGTTCAGTGATTAGGTGTCTGGATGTATCCTGTATTGCACTAGCACTTTTCCACATTCGTTTTATCTGAAAAAATCATATTGCTATTTTATCTAACCCTTGTGTTTCCTATCCTTCTCTGCCCACAGGCATACACTTTAACATTTAATCGATCGGCCTGCGACTAAATGCGTGTTCATTCAAAAACTCTGAAATCCTGGCAAAAACAAATACTCTGGCAGCTTGGATAAATGTGAACAATTGGGCGAATCGTGAACGATGAACTGCTCGAGATTAAACATGAATAATTTAATCATTGATAACAATTCCATTTATGCTGCCATCCACACTGTTAAAGTGAGGACATCCATGTAATTAAGCATATTCCTGCCTCACAGATAACTCGGCACTGATGACGGATAATCTATGAAGTTATCACTCATTGCATGAAAGCCCGTTCGTTCATGAGAATTGAAAATGAAAAACAATCAAGGACTCAAACAGATTTTACTTGGGCCCATCTGGGACCCAAGATGGTGAAACGTGCTGAGAATTTCGCAAAGGAAGAATAAAATTATCAGTCATGATTAGAATTTGATTAACTGTCGAGTGTGCAGTGAGCAGTAGCATTATTCCTAAGAGAAAAATGCGAAGCATTCCCAATGGGCAATGTGTATTTGCTTTCAAGTCATTCACAAAAAGAAATATCCCAGCAATACAAGTTTGATTTATTTTATTTTCTATTTCTGTGTTTTGCATGTTTTGTCAACAAGCTATATATATTTGTAACTGTATCGCGTGTGACCGGTGCTGCCTTTAACGGTGCTGTGACGGTTTACGGTACTGTGATACGGCGTGTGGCTGCTTGGTTGGTTGTGAAACGCCGGACACACCAATATTCCAGCTATATGGCGGCAGTCTGTAGATAATGGGTCTTTAATGACACCACGGTGTGAAGTACAAACAGAGGGTCACTGTAATGACACCACGGTGTGTGGTACAAACAGAGCGTCACTGTAATGACACCACGGTGTGTGGTACAAACAGAGCGTCACTGTTATGACACCACGGTGTGTGGTACAAACAGAGGGTCACTGTAATGACACAACGATGTGTGGTACAGACAGAGCGTCACTGTAATGACACCACGGTGTGTGGTACAAACAGAGCGTCACTGTAATGACACCACGGTGTTATGGTACAAACAGAGGGTCACTGTTATGACACCACGGTGTGTGGTACAAACAGAGGGTCACTGTAATGACACCACGGTGTGTGGTACAAACAGAGCGTCACTGTTATGACACCACGGTGTGTGGTACAAACAGAGGGTCACTGTAATGACACCAGGGGGTATGGTACAGACAGAGCGTCACTGTAATGACACCACGGTGTTATGGTACAAACAGAGCGTCACTGTAATGACACCAGGGAGTATGATACAAACAGAGCGTCACTAATGACACCACGGTGTTGTAGTACAAACAGAGCGTCACTGTAATGACACCAGGGGGTATGGTACAGACAAAGCGTCACTGTAATGACACCACGGTGTGTGGTACTGACGTTCTGTCACGGGATATAGCTTTACCTGGGTGTAGGAGACGGAGATGTTATGGTTCGTGATAAGGCACAAACGTCTCAAGTGTTGCCATTTGTTCCGGTAACCCGACTGGCCCACGCACTGGAGGGGAAAGAGTACTGGTCCTTCGTTTGGTGTTGACGTCAAAACCTTTAATATAGAATCAGGTTTTTAACACTATATGTTGATGTATTCTGCAGTCAGTACAAGCGCCATGTGTCCAGTGAGACGAATGTGTCGCTCCGAGCGTCGTTACAGCAGTATTGTAATTCTGTAAAAACCTTTCACATACCAGCAGTTTCCACATCGACAGAAATATCGATATGTGCGACCTGCTCCATTACAGGGATGAAGATGCAGTGTGTATCATTGATTACACCATTCCATTCCTCGTCCCGTCTAAATCAACAAGTTTTCTCCAACTGATGGCATGTCCTGAATCACGCCCTATCACTCTAACTCCAATCCTAGCCTAATTCTAACCACGTGCTTATCTATATAAAATCGAATGAAATCACTCAGAAAAAATTCAACCATATTCCGAAACTGAAACCCACCTAATACAAGGAACTGTATGCAGTATGTCTGAGCCAGAAATTAGTTTCTATAGCAAATTTCACGATATGCATTTAAATCGGACAATCCCTGCCAGTACATTCATGAAACGGAGATTAGATCTTAGAGTAAATCCTCGGTACAATGAAAGCATCGAATGAAAACCGCACAGCTATGATCCGGCATCACATTTTTCCCCAGCGTTAAGTCTCGTGTCATGACCTTATTCTAATGTTATTGATTCACAGCTCGTCAATCACGGGGTTCAATTGCATACGTGACTCTGTCCTTTTCCATACTTCCTACTAGTATTAGTGGATTCTGTCAGTGAATAGCTCCCTCCATATTGACATGACACGGAGGCGCCTTGTATCAGACCTGTCTGTACATCAGTCCAGTCATGTACTCTATGGGAGGCACACACGTGTGTAGGTAAAGTGACCTCCAATCACCCCACCAACCAGCTGGTTCCCCGTGACTTGCCCGCCTATAGTTTCCACGATCTCTCCACACACCCTGTATGTGACAACAGTGTGTCCACCCTTAGCTGCTCCATCTCACACGTTGCTTAGGTACAGTTGAACATACATATATATATATGTATATGTATGTGGTATAGTTGTGTGCCTGAGAATAGGCTTACCACTTCCTATTGGATAACGAAATACAATGTATAGTGATTTTAGTTGTACTGACTGACTGAGTTTGGTTTTACGCCTCTTTTAGCAATATTCCAGCAACATCACGGCGGGGGACACCAGAAATGGGCTTCACACATTGTACCCATGTGGGGAGTCAAACCCGGGTCTTCGGCGTGACGAGCCAACGCTTTAACCACTAGGTTACCCCACCGCCCCCAATTTCAGTTGTACATACATCTGCATTATGAATATGTGAGATCGGAGCACATATGTTTGAATTCTGAACGTGCTCAGAAATACACCTCCAGCTTTACTTTGTTTGGGATTTCATCGGCTTTAAACCGTATCGTTTAATCTGGTGTTTCTGTATGCGTGAAGATCGCCACATCATACATGGGTTCTTGAGCCAATCAGATGCTAGCTTCGTCATTTTGTTCACATACTGAACTCTACGATCCTATGTAGGCCTTATTCTCGAAACGTTCGTAGCCCTAAGAATTCTTAACTTTGATCGTAGCCAATGTGTTAAGAATGGGCTTAAGAAGTTCGTAGGGCTACGAACGTTTCGAGAATAGCTAGCCTGATCGTTTTCGAGATACAGAAGTCAGATATGCTGTTCTGAATACTTCGCTCCCATGTACTAAGAACTTTTGTTCATCGCTGATTTCATTTCAGACAATTACAGGTCTCGGAATTATATGAGACTGGTTTAAAGGTAAACATGTCTGTCACAGACTCGACCTTGTACACGCTTTATTAAACCGGCATATTGCCGACAGCAGGGTTAACTGATAGTCACTACCAGGTTGAATCCCATGACTTAGCCAGTCTCATGGAAAATGTGTACAGACTACAGGCAGTTAAAAAGTTTATATAGTATGACCAGAAATTATTGAGAAGTTTAGGAATATCTTTAATTGGATTTCTAGTATAAACAACCTTGACCAGCTATCAAGTGCTTGGTTTCATTCCAGAGAGACAACTCCGTTAATCCTTTTTCATTAGTTTTTTGAAGAGTTATCCTCCTTTGTTTACGTGCTAGCAGACGACATTTTCAGTGATCCTCAGTATGGATGATTTAGAGAAGGGAAGTTGATTTTAGAGTATTATAACAAGGACATCAAATCAGCTAAAGTGATTTCAAGTAGAACAGGCAACCCATTGTAGATCGTGTTGTACTGTACACTGGCCTCCATGATGAAAAAGTCTTCCATGTGGACACGTTGCACCGATATTCAGCAACTTGCTTCTTTCACTGGCATTAATTCGCCCTAATGTTCCTCATACCGGATCTTTGTGGTTCTCCGTCCTCCTTCTCTACCCATCTCGTCTCATCATGGCGCCGCGTATCTTCCCTCATCTGTTTGTAGCAGCCTCCACCTGCCCTCCACCACTAGCCGCTGCTTCAACTGCGTGACTTGAATGGCAGCATGGCTGCCTTCGATCTACAACAATACATTCAGTACTTAATTCGATCCCCTAAAACGGTAACCCATTTTGACCCAACATATTGTGACAATTAGGCGGCGATCGATATGGATATTTTATTGCTGGGAATATTTCAAGTCAGATGGGTCACTGATTTGATGGAACTCAGACCCGATCCGTCTTTACGGATATGTTGCCATAATCAGTTCAAAATTTCATTTCATGTCACATTACGTTTGTTTCAAAGCTGATATTAATGCAAAGAAATAAGATCTTGTTTTAGAAAATGTCCGAATATGTGGTTTATGTGTTTGGGACATGGGTGGTGGTAGGTGGATGGTGTTTTGGTACTATATTAGAACCTTCAAAGGGATATCAACGAATCACCGACGTTTCAAACTTCTGCTTTCGGGTTCATCACATAGGGCTGTTTTGTCTATACTTGTTCCGTACACACGCCCCTCCCTACAGGGAGAAAGGCAACCTCCCTTTCCTAGCGTGTGTTATTGTGTATTCCACACATCGTTATCATTTCCCTGTAATTACGCACACAACTCACAAACAGTCATCAAGTTCATTTGTCTGATGTCATTTGTCGGAGGCACTCTGATGTCATTATGCCAAACCCTAACAAGACCGGGATCCTTAATTAGGCGCCATTGTTTCAATTGACCAAGAAACTAAATCAGTTATTAACAGAAACTGATGAACGTCTCCAGTCTCAAAGAGGCCATTGTTGGTCAGTAGCTGGAGGTTGTTGATCGGGACCTTTCTCCATCAGGTTCCACACAGGGTCATCCCTTATCACCAGCATAAAGCAGCATTTGAAACACTGTAAACGAAGATTGTAAGGAGTGTAATTTTCAGGAGCACACCTTCACGACCCCATAACCGTAGGTTTATGATCCTCAGAGATCAAGTCTCCCTCTGGGTATTAGAAAACCCTGAATATTGATAGATCTCTTGTTGTGGCCATATGCCGATCTCTGACATATAGGTACTGCTGTCGTATGCCGTTAGGTGGCGTGATGGCGGTAGCACCGTTGCTGGAACACGGAATATATGAATGCTGACATCAACCCTGTGAAGTCGAGCTACCTTGATTGGTGCCTGGTTGATTACACCTAGTTCTGTATCCGACAGTGTGATAATGGCTCTGTAGTTGACCATATCTTCTGGAAGCATTGGTGGCACTATGAGTGAGTGAGTTGTTTTCAGTGTATTCAGTCGCATCTACCTCTGTAGCCATGGGTGCCACATGTGAGGCAGGATACGCGTCATCTAGTATAATCTCTAAAACACATGCTCGTGACATAATGGTCATCGTAGAATAGATTCCGCTTTTAGCAGAGATTATGATTATGCAAATTGTTTTGTCGCTCTTACTATTATTATCAGTTAACACGTTGTTCCATACTAATATAATGTAATTCGAAACGTCAACTGCCTTAACAGATTCCGTTGAGTGCAAAAGGCAAAATGATAAAATATATACACTATCAAAAAAAGTAACTAATATGACTAACTAAATTGATTAAACCCACACCTGATAACAGTTGCGACATGCCCCAAAAGAGGAATGGTATAAGGCTAATGACATTATTAATATAGAGTCTGACCAACTTCTGTGCTGATATTGGCAAGACAATGACGGCGCATTGCAAACAGCGGGTGAATAAAAACAACCTGGGGATGTTGTTCTCAATGTCACCCAAACATTGTCCCATTTAACAAAGTCTTGCATGCTGGTTCTGTCGCAGGCATCGTTCCCTCTCATCCTGGACTTGTGGTATTGGGGGAGATGTCTAGAGATAGAGCCCGTCAGGACAGTACAGTAACTATGTGCTTCCTCAAAACGCGTGTTTCCGGATGTGCAGCGTGTGTGCGGGAATTAACCTGCTGCAACGTGTGGGTGGGAATTACCCTGCTGCATCATGTGGGTTGGAATTGCCCTGCTGCTTCGTGTGGGTGGGAATTAACCTGCTGCAACGTGTGGGTGGGAATTACCCTGCTGTAACATGTGTGCGGGAATTACCCTGCTGCTTCGTGTGTGTGTGAATTACCCTGCTGCTTCGTGAGGGTGGGAATTACCCTGCTGTAACGTGTGGGTGGGAATTACCCTGCTGTAACGTGTGGGTGGGAATTAACCTGCTGCTTCGTGAGGGTGGGAATTACCCTGCTGCAACGAGTGGGTGGGAATTACCCTGCTGCAACGTGTGGGTGGGAATTAACCTGCTGCAACGTGTGGGTTGGAATTGCCCTGCTGCTTCGTGTGGGTGGGAATTAAAAAAGACAAGAAGTTGGCTGACTTCATCGCCAACCCCTCACTAAAGAGGGCAGAGAAGAAAGTTGTACTGGAGGGTGTCCTCAAGAAACTGCTTCGTGTGGGTGGGAATTAACCTGCTGCAACGTGTGGGTGGGAATTACCCTGCTGCAACGTGTGGGTGGGAATTAACCTGCTGCAACGTGTGGGTGGGAATTACCCTGCTGCTTCATGTGGGTGGGAATTAACCTGCTGCAACGTGTGGGTTGGAATTGCCCTGCTGCTTCGTGTGGGTGTGAATTACCCTGCTGCTTCGTGAGGGTGGGAATTACCCTGCTGTAACGTGTGGGTGGGAATTACCCTGCTGTAACGTGTGGGTGGGAATTAACCTGCTGCTTCGTGAGGGTGGGAATTACCCTGCTGCAACGAGTGGGTGGGAATTACCCTGCTGCAACGTGTGGGTGGGAATTAACCTGCTGCAACGTGTGGGTTGGAATTGCCCTGCTGCTTCGTGTGGGTGGGAATTAAAAAAGACAAGAAGTTGGCTGACTTCATCGCCAACCCCTCACTAAAGAGGGCAGAGAAGAAAGTTGTACTGGAGGGTGTCCTCAAGAAACTGCTTCGTGTGGGTGGGAATTAACCTGCTGCAACGTGTGGGTGGGAATTACCCTGCTGCAACGTGTGGGTGGGAATTAACCTGCTGCAACGTGTGGGTGGGAATTACCCTGCTGCTTCATGTGGGTGGGAATTAACCTGCTGCAACGTGTGGGTTGGAATTGCCCTGCTGCTTCGTGTGGGTGGGAATTAACCTGCTGCAACGTGTGGGTGGGAATTACCCTGCTGTAACATGTGTGCGGGAATTACCCTGCTGCTTCGTGTGTGTGTGAATTACCCTGCTGCTTCGTGAGGGTGGGAATTACCCTGCTGTAACGTGTGGGTGGGAATTACCCTGCTGTAACGTGTGGGTGGGAATTACCCTGCTGCTTCGTGAGGGTGGGAATTACCCTGCTGCAACGTGTGGGTGGGAATTACCCTGCTGCAACGTGTGGGTGGGAATTAACCTGCTGCAACGTGTGGGTTGGAATTGCCCTGCTGCTTCGTGTGGGTGGGAATTACCTGACTGCTCGCCAACCCCTCACTAAAGAGGGCAGAGAAGAATTACCCTGCTGCTGCAACGTGTGGGTGGGGAATTACCCGTGCGACGTGTGGGTGGGAATTACCCTGCTGCAACGTGTGGGTGGAATTACCCTGCTGTAACGTGAGAGTGCGGGAATTACCCTGCTGTAACGTGTGTTCGGAATTACCCTGCTGGGAATTACCCTGCTGTAACGTGTGGGTGGGAATTACCCTGCTGTAACGTGTGGGTGGGAATTACCCTGCTGCAACGTGTGGGTGGGAATTACCCTGCTGCAACGTGTGGGTGTGAATTACCCTGCTGCTTCGTGAGGGTGGGAATTACCCTGCTGTAACGTGTAGTTGGGAATTACCCTGCTGTAACGTGTGTCCAGGAATTACCCTGCTGCTTCGTGAGGGTGGGAATTAACATGTGTGCGGGAATTAACCTGCTGTAACGTGTGAGTTGGAATTACCCTGCTGTAACGTGTGGGTGGGAATTACCCTGCTGCAACGTGTGGGTGGGAATTACCCTGCTGCAACGTGTGGGTGGGAATTACCCTGCTGCAACGTGTGGGTGGGAATTAACCTGCTGCAACGTGTGGGTGGGAATTACCCTGCTGTAACATGTGTGCGGGAATTACCCTGCTGTAACGTGTGTGCGGGAATTACCCTGCTGTAACATGTGTGCGTAAATTACCCTGCTGCAACGTGTTTGCGGGAATTATCCTGCTGTAACATGTGTGCAGGAATTACCCTGTTGCAACGTGTGTGCGGGAATTAACCTGCTGTAACATGTGTGCGGGAATTACCCTGCTGCCATGTGTGTGCGGGAATTACACTGAAGTAACATGTGTGCGGGAATTAACCTGCTGTAACATGTGAGCGGGAATTACCCTGCTGCTTCGTGTGGGTGGGAATTACCCTGCTGCTTCGTGTGGGTGGGAATTACCCTGCTGTAACGTGTGTGCGGGAATTACCCTGCTGCAACGTGTGTGCGGAAATCACCCTGCTGTAACGTGTGTGCGGGAATTACCCTGCCGTAACGTGTGTGCGGAAATTACCCTGCTGTAACGTGAGGGTGGGAATTACCCTGCTGCCTCGTGTGGGTGGGAATTACCCTGTTGCAACGTGCGAGCGGGAATTACCCTGTTGCAACGTGTGTGCGGGAATTACCCTGCTGTAACGTGTGTGTGAATTACCCCTGCTGTAACGTATGGCGGGAATTACCCTGCTGCAACGTATGGGCGGGAATTACCCTGTTGCAACGTGTGAGCGGGAATTACCCTGTAACGTGTGTGCGGGAATTACCCTGCTGTAACGTATGTGCGGGAATTACCCTGCTGTAACATGTGTGCGGAAATTACCCTGCTGCCACGTGGTGTTACGTACATGTATTTACACAAAAGGTAGAACATAATCTAGAACGAAAATACGCCATTTAAATTGTTAACATCAAGGATTCTCTATGTTCTCCAATGAGTTGTGTTGCGTCCCCCTTGCCACAATACACTTCCATCTCTGACGACGCTGAGTAACGTTAGCGTCGCTAAAACGTTTTTCTTGACACCTCTAGACCTTTGCACAAGCATTAGACCTGCCCCCATGAAACTTGGACTCATCTGCTCACACAGTGCTTACCGGACACGCTCAACCACCGCTGCCTGACGGTGACGTAGAACCATTACCGACTGTATCGCTTGACGTTAGACCCGGATGTTGTCATTCATCATCATGTGGCGTACAATTCTGTTACTATTCAGTCTCTATGGCCTGATAATGTGCCAGTTTGGTATCGATTCCTCAGATACACCACCGAAATATGGCTGTCTTGTGGCGTGACGTCATATGTTAACTACCGACAGGTGGCGCGTTATGAGTGTCGCTCTACCGCAGATTGTGTTTTGATGACCATTAACATGTTTCGCAACTTCGTTATGCGCCATTACTGTTTACAACATACCCTCGGCGCGTAGACGTTGATTTGCACCACGCTGTGGGATTGCATAAACATTGTTTATAGTGAAACAAAGGCATAACATAGCTACACATTGCATGCCTTTCCTATTCCAACCTCTGTTTATGAGTGTCATGACACGAGCATGGTAACGTCGTACGGTCGGGTTTGCATGAACTGCATGCACATTCACTTGCAGAATATGAAGCACCGGTACGTTGACCACCAGTTAATATAGTAATAATGAAACACTGAAAAATATTTAGGACATCATGTTTAATCAACAAGAGTGGGTAAGGTGTGTGACTGTCACCCCATACCATCATGTTAACAAGCGGCGCGTCATATTTCCTACATTGATCTGGGCCCTTATTCTCGAAACGTTCGTAGCCCTAAGAATTCTTAACTTTGTTCGTATCCAGTGTGTTAAAATGGGCTTAAGAAGTTCGTAGAGCTACGAACGTTTCGAGAATAGCTAGCCAGATCGTCTCCCACACAATTTCACGAATTACTACACCAACCAAAATGTCCTCCCTAGCATGTTAGACACGTACACACCACGCATGAAAAGAAACCATGTTCAACGCACGTGAGATGTGGCAGGCACTACAACGATCATAAAATACAACGTAAAACAGAGGTAACATATTGTAAAAGAAAATGGAGTTTGTACCACAGCCTTAAATGGATTTAAATCTCGAATAGTTTCAGGATTGTAATACATCAAACATCAGTCCCAATATTTGTTGAAAGGTTCTATGCGACATGATCACGTGATTATCGCATTAATGGTGATTTCAAATTGAGCAGTTGACAGATATACATTCTCCTTTCGTCAGTGTCTTCCCAATGACCTTATGTCTGTCCACGTTGAAAAAGTGCTAAAATATGGCCAAAGCCATTCGTTTGTATACTGTTAACAATTGCGACAGGCATGTTCAATATGTGTCATATTTACAGGTGTCATTAAGTATTTGTCCCCTGAAGACGATTGTAACTCAGCACAGGAAAACATGTACAATATATATCTCCCCGTCATCATGCGATATTGCCACAGAATGAATGTGTGTTCGTAAGACGTGTATTATCCAATGAATGTTTACTTGTGGTAATTTCTCTCTGACCTGACAAAGAAAATGTAAATTGGGGGACCCAGACGTACATCGGTTTAAATAAATCTCTTAGCATCAAAAACTCAATAAACAGAAGCTAGGACGGAGTAATGAAACTGTGGTGAAGTGAGCTCTTGAAGGAACAGGCGTTACGACCAAAACGCATTTCTTGTTTTAATTCCTTTCCGAAACTCACTTGACCATCTTGTGCCCTGCATGGTGGTCATCACGGCGGGGACATGTCCAGTCAATCACGTGCCGCTTCATGTGCATGTTTGAGACATAATGCATGTCAACACGTCGCTGTATACTTACACAACAGATCAGAGTAATGGCCTGGAAGGAATCCTATCAGAAAGGTCTAGACGGGTATTGTTAGCTACGCATTCGCTCAAGTCAAAGAGATTAACCAGAAGTCTAGTACTAACAACTAACCCAATACATATCACGTAAGACGGACCCAGAGTCGAAATTCTCCGACTCTGATTCAATTGAAACGGACCCTGTTCACTCTCACGTGTTTCAATAACCCCTCTCCAGCGGTCGTGATTAAAGTGTACAATACTTGGTAACAATCAATTTAGATTTCAGTGTGTAAATTGAAGACTTCGTGTCATTCTTCATTACGCCTGTTGCCCCTTCTTAGGAGAAAATCTGAGTTCGTTTTATCACGCCATCATCTATTCCATCATTTTGACATTATCCATGGAAACTTCTATTGGTGTCCGTTAGGGGAATCAGTCATTGTCAACGGTGTTCTTTTTTAGCTTGGGCTTCGTACAGCTTGGACACTCACATACATTTTTCTCATTGCCCTTTAGTTTACCTTTGACGGTCCTCGTTTGTTGTGACAGACAAACTCATATGTTTCATGTCAAGGAGCGATGGATCGATCCTACGCAAAGACCGTCCTGTGGCACGATGTTCTGGACGCTCTTAGTTCACTTGTACTCTCGCATTACGCTGCTGTAACGTTATGTAACTACGTATGTCTATATGCCATGGAAACACGTCGGGGGAAGTGATTGACAGTAACTTTACTGTCGGTCACATACTTGCATGCATGATTTTGTTTCTCAACACTCTATGGTTAAATCAATATCAACTCACTCACAACAGATTAAACAAATGATTTTTCCATGTCTTATGAAATTTTTTGAACGGAATCATTCAGTTGTATTTGGGAACTCTTACTATTCAGCAATGCTATTATCATAGCAGCCTCAACCCAAGGTCTTGTTCAGCTAGTTGTTCAGCGTCTATTTGAAAATACAAAACCATGTACACCGTTAAACTAACTAACGCCTGAACATCATGCCTCGTAGTCTCCTTGACGAACATAGTACTGACCAGTCAATGTACAGGTTCAATGGTAACCTTGTTGGGGGCAGAAGGGCAGAAGGGTGAAACGTGAACGTAACCTTAGACAACGTGTAAACATGTCCCCTTGGTAATAATGCCACCCTCACTTTGCCCGTGGTGATGACACGTCGTACAGGCCACCACCAGTCATGTCACTAGTCTCAAGTCCAGCATTAAGCATGGCTAAGTTCAAGCACAATGACGCAGATAAAGTAGAGATTAACAATTGATGTCTTGGCCTGGGATTACAGAAAACATATATACATAACACAGAAGGGTTAATTACTGATTTGAGCATCGAAAATCCGTAAAAGCAGATTAGGATCTTACATGAAACAGGAATGGTTTGCTTCACGATGAAACACACGGTAATTAACCTCAGGAAATAACGGTATTTCTGGATGCATCTCAGATCGGAGAATGTCTGAAACCACTGCTGCTCTGCTGGCTTCTTGTCGTAATGGTCCGTTGTGATTATGTGATCTGCTTTTTGTTCTGCTCATGAATAAAGCAGGAGGACGATGCTTGGGCCGTTTCATCCACAAGAATGAATACATGTATGACTTTCTTTCGGCAATTACCCTTCAATTTGCCTTTTTGCCGATATTACGTTTTAGTTGAATGTTGACTTGACATTGGGGTCAGGTAGCTCTCATGTTTTTCTGTTGACCGAACTGCAACTGTCTGCCCTCATGTACATTATGCGCGAAGAAAGATTGAAATGGATCCCTATTAACCACGAGAAAGAATTTGAAATGAGACGGTACGTGCAACTGATTCCCCGTGGAAATGCGATATGCCATATGACAGGTTACAATTAAACATTTAATATATTGTGTTTTTATTCCTCAGCCTGTCAATTAAGAGGTTATGCTTTAAGTGATGGGCATAAAAATGAAAGGTCGTGATTTCCAGTTATTCATAAATCATGTTTAATGGTTGTCACTGCTTTGTACATTTATACAACAGGAGTGATGGGGCCCCGCTACGCCAATACTGAAAGTTACTTCTAACCTTTAAAACATAGTTAATTATTTTACATATCAAACCGAATTGTATGAATGGTGGTCATTATGAAACATACACCGTATAGTGCATTTAATATACGGTATAGTACTATGGTGGCTTGCTGTGCATCGCGGTCCCAGTATGGATGAAGAATAACACCCATCATCAGCGCTTCTAATCTATGTAATGTGTCCGCCACTTTTAGTGCCTGGCTAATGCAGCCTTCTTTCCACAACCCCGATTGTTCTTTCGATACGTCAAGTAGAAGCAAGGTGCCAAACATTTCCATAATACGGTTTGTATGTCTGATATAATTCATCACCAAGACGCATTAGGAATCCCCTTCAGAAAGCTTCTACCATCTCTTTAATTCAGAACCCAATGTGTAAAGAATAGGCGTTGTTGCAGCGTGTTTTAAGTGATGCCGTGGCATGTATGATTCATCAGCCCTCCCAGCCTATAGTGCTAGACACAACGCCGAGAATATCAGCTTTATTTCATTTCATGAATTATAACCACTTTCGGACAGTGGTTTCTATGTGGCCTATAATTGGGATGAAATGGATGGTCTGTTGTGGATTGGAAATAGTGTAAGGCCTACCAAACTGGTCTCGCTGGCCACGTTCATAGGGTATGTAACCTATTAAGGACAGCGCAGAGCTGGTTGCAATTACAGTTATATGCCATATATATTGTACAGCAACACTTCTCAAAATATGAGCGTTTAACAGCCCCTGTGCTTGCTTCTGGTTGAGACGAGGTTTAATCTGTTAGAAAGCAATTATTTGTGAAAGGATGGGGGAGTTATGGATAGCAACTTCAGTATTATAAGGAACACTACGTTTCTTGGTATAATCTTACTCCTCCATCTGGTGAATGAAAGTTGAAAAGCTCAGATTTGTACTTGTGGGAGAAGCAACAGTGAGAACATTACAAAGGAGGGTATTTGAGAAGGGAAGCCAGTAGTTACTTGGCGCTGATTGGCAATGGAACTGAAGGAATGGAAGCCATGAGTAAATCAAGACATAAATTACAGCTGATAGGTAATAAGCACCTGGTTGGCAAAGGACAAGAGGGCGAAAGGGGCAATTAGCACTGATTGGTGATATGAAACATAATCTCTCCGCTTCCTAGATTTCATTCATCTGATGAAGGACTGTCCCTCGAATTACAGAAGTTGACACTCATGGCGGTCACTCCTTTATGTATGCCACTCCTCAATGCCATTCAACGATGTTCACATATCTATCATTGTAACGTATGTTTTATCTGTGATTGAACTTTCTCATTGAAGAACATACTCTAGAACGTTTGTGGGGTGAGTCCTATCCTTAGAGTCATGCACCTAGTCGTCAGTACACAAGGTCAGCAATCTACCTCACTCAGCCACCGCGGCTTCTACACACATGAAAGTCTGACAACCTGTAGTCGTGTTGGTTGGCTGTAAATCTGTTGGGGATTGGTTCTCGCCTGTATGCCTTCTATACGTTGATGAAACATTGATGGAAGTATTAGTTCAAGGACGCCAAATAATAAAATACAAATGAAAATATATAACAAAGGAAGCCAAATGCATGTAGAGTTTCTCAGTCTCCCTGTATACAACTATGGCAGACATAGACTGTGGATGGTATTTGCTGGAACTGCTGATTGGCCTAGGTTTGGAACTTTCTGTGCGGCAACGCAGCGACACATTATAACACAGTTGGTAGGATCAATGAACACACATACACACACAAGTAAACGTAGTGTAACCTTACATATATAGCATATAATTGTACGCATTCCTGAATAGTGAAATGTTGTCGAAATATAAATAATATACTTCTTGTCATTCCTTCACTATTCTGTAAAGTCAGACATTGTTTGTGTTATTCCAGCCTTGGTGTTTATGTTGGGTAATAAATCAGTAGCCTGTCCTTAACGTCATCATTATTCCTGCAAACCCTCTCTTGGAGAAGCGTATTAAAGGATCAGTCTGTGGCATACACATCTATGTGACACATGACTGGCATCGTGTTCCCGACTGTTCCGTGGAATCCTTATTGGGATGTGTATTGGTAGAGAACAACTACCATAAATAACTTGCTGACAACGGATGACATTGGAATCAAAAACCTCTATATGAATGTAAGCATGATATTAACAAAGATGCCAACTGTAATGATCAGTGAGGCTTTCCTGCCACCTCGGAAACACGTGACTTCCTGCTGACGTCATGTCCCTGTGAGTGACGGGATAAGTAACCCTGACGCACGGCAATAATCGGCTGATCACAATACTATAACATGAGACATGTACGTCATACTTCTCCGATGTTGCGGATATTTCAGAAAATGCTAAATTTAATAAATTAATAATTTTTTCTACCACTTTTAGAAAAAATAATAACTGTACCCTAAATGGCTTCCAAAAGAGTTGTTTGTAAATCTAGAAGCAATGTCCTAAAACCTGACCTGTCTCGCAGCGAGGTTCTGTCTGAAAAAATGCTTTGAAGCCTTCTTTGGGACTCTTACCATTGCAAATACTAAAGATTAATGGTCATACCATAGTATATCTGCTTGAGGGCACTTTGTTATAATTTGTTTATTAAGACATGGATACAGATTTGAATGCGTCACTGTTTTCCATATAAGAGATTTAAATGACATGATGTGTTCTGTACGTGGTCCACGACCCAACGGTTATCTCTACTGAGTACTTCATCATCTCCGACATATTTACGTTATTGGTCAATACGATTATATTTCCCATACCACCGTTTGTTCTTATCCAACGATCAAACAATAAAAGCTCATTTAACCTCATTAAACCCCCAATAAGCTGACCAATTGTTTGAAACCTAAGACATGGTGAAAACTGTTATTGATTATGGACATAACCAATTCCATACAGTCTTTGACCAGCGATAAAACGTAAATGTATTGATAGCATTAACTTCATAAAGAGCACTTCTGTTGCCGATTCCACAGGGTTATTATAAATTACGTTTCCACAGAAAAGCAATAACTCGGATATCGAGCCTGGGTCTGGAAAGAATTGGCCCGAAACTGCAACTGATTTAAAGACAAGTGGTGTCATATTTCTACCATTTATTAACGGTGGTGTTATAAACCGTCCCTTTGGGAGATAAACCGGTTTTACATCCTGGTAGAGTGTCTCACGTTACCATATTCGTAGGTTCAAGCGTCACTTCAAGGGAATTCGGTGACGGTAATGACAAACCTTTAGTCGTGATAGCACCTAACTAAACAATCGGTTCCAACAACCGCTGGCCGGACCATTAATTACTTCCTATCCTACTGGTTGTGTGTCGGGATTATTTGAATGATTATTCATCCTTCCATCATTCGAAATTAGTCTGGTTCGAAGACTAATTTGCTGGAGATGTACTTTTTTCCATGACCCACTTCTCCAAGGCTGGTAGTGCAGGTTGTGAAGACCACACACTGCTTGCATTACTTCCTCATCGGCAGTAATTAAATTCCAGGGAGATCAAGTCAACCCAAGAAACCGATATTCCATAGACTGCTTGATAAATGTCACACTCCCGTGACAGGACGTTTTCAGGACGAGTCCATCACGTCTGGGGTTCCATAATTTCATTTGGCTTGGGTCATGTGATCAGTATACTATTCTTGTTTTAAGAATAGTGAGATTATTTTATAGTTTAACTATCCAATGTTGCAACCAAATGCAGTGGTACTGTTGACGTTGACATTCATGGGAATGGTATGTGAGCTATCCTACATCTATGGGTAGATTAACAGGTCAGGAAATCGAATAAATATACGAACCGCTTTGATGTTTATTGCATATTGATTTACACAAAAGTTCAAAATTGTAGTTTTACGTCACTGCCATTTAACACAAGCATCAGGTACACGGTTCGCAAGCATCTGATTCACCCTAAAAACATATTTGTCGCCGTTTAGTAAATGCGGGTTGGATGAAACAGGATACACAATTGCAAGCAAAGATCAATACTGTTTCTGAAGTAGGTGGATATTTTTTTATAAAAAAGACACAAGCACGTCCTTGTCTTACCTTTTAACCAAATTGATGCAAAATTTGTTGGTTAATTTAGAAACCTTTTTCCGACCTATGTGTTCACAAACATGAAATGTCGTTTACCGTTCGATGACCGCTAACAGCGTGCGTCTAATCAATAAACCTAAGCAAACCAGTTGGAAAGCAAAAATGAAAGGGAGAAAGAGTTCTTTGAAAGCGTTTCCCGTTCTATCGGAAGATTGAGGGCTAATGACATTGGCTATTTTATGTCTATTTCAGACTGTAATGTCATCAGTTGAGAATTAGAGGGAATGATTTACTTTCACAACATTGGTATTTTATGGCGTGGTAACGAAAGGTTTTTTTTCTATTTCAATCAATTTCTGCAAAATCAAATCGGCGAATTACCTCCCTCGTGGGCGAATTATATTCCGTCGTATGGTTCTTACAAACTGGACTCAGTAATTTGTCGCAGATCTAACAACGTTTGTTAAAAATGTTTTGATCAGCCAGTTTTTACCGAACCAGAGATTCAGTTTTCATGTTCTTTGATTGCGTTGGTGAGCCTTGTTCATTTGTTAAAACGTGATTCCTGATGGATAATCATAGGTGTCCGTCATCCCCTGTCAGACCCGATATAAGTTTCATCAATCACCCAGCAGGTAGTTTTTGTGTCAACATCTTTAAGAATAAACTCTCTGTAACATCTCTGTGTGACCGATGTATACAGCTCTAACCACAGGTCGGATGTATAAGACACTTTATATACAACGTAAGTGAACATGTGTATGTACACGTCATTTGTGAATCCCTCTCTATGTGGGTTGTGAACACCTCTAACGTCTGTTGTAAACATCCCTCTCAAAATGTCATTTGTGATCTTCCCTCTCCATACGTCAGCTGTGAAGATCTCACTCCCTCTATACGTCAGTTGTGAACAAGGCTATCTTTACGTCCGATGTGAACAAGACTATCTGTAGGTAGGTCTGATATAACCGACACTATCTATACGTCAGATGTGAACAAGACTATCTGTAGGTAGGTCTGATATAACCGACACTTTCTATACGTCAGATGTGAACAAGACTATCTGTAGGTAGGTATGATATAACCGACACTATCTATACGTCAGATGTGAACAAGACTATCTGTAGGTAGGTCTGATATAACCGACACTTTCTATACGTCAGATGTGAACAAGACTATCTGTAGGTAGGTATGATATAACCGACACTATCTATACGTCAGATGTGAACAAGACTATCTGTAGGTAGGTCTGATATAACCGACACTTTCTATACGTCAGATGTGAACAAGACTATCTGTAGGTAGGTATGATATAACCGACACTATCTATACGTCAGATGTGAACAAGACTATCTGTAGGTAGGTCTGATATAACCGACACTATCTACAGGTATGCTTAGGATGATCTCTTTACGCCAGGTGCGAACGACACATTTTCACACAGAAGATTTGTTTGTTCGTTGGTTAATGCCGAACTCAGTTATATGACGCAGTCTGTTTGTAATCGAGTCTGGACCAGACAATCCAGTGATTGACACCATGAGCATCCATCTACGCAGATGAGATACGACGATATGTGTCAACCAAGTCAGCGAGCCTGACCACCCGATCCCGATGGTCGCTCCAAACATGGATTGCTGAAGACCAGTTCTAACCCGGATCCTCATGGGCTTCATAAGATGTGAACGACTCAATCCACATGTCAAATGAGAATGATATTACCTACAGGCCTGAACACGACTCGTTACAAACATATATGTGAATACCTACATCTACATCTTGTGTCTTTCACAGGTAAATGTCCTTTGTCAATAAAAAATGGCTATTAAATTACAAAGACGAACGTTCCTGAATGTCAAAATGTCAAGTAACGCACTTTACTTTAACCTTTTACTTGTTATAAAACTGCTTTAAAGAGCTATGAAATTTAACTTTTCAATGACGTCATTTAACTGTCTTGGGACCATACCATTTGCAACCATACCATTTGTCCGTAAGTTGTACTTTTGATTGTTTGAAATTAAATTATTGCCTTTTAAATGTTTTATTACATAAATTAATCAATCGAATTATCAGAGGTTTCAACCGCAAGACATCTTTATGATGAGTTCAAAGTAGGGCAGGAATTAGCTTTCATAATACATAACTTGCAAGAACTGAGCTAAAAAATAAGCTGTTAGCATAATTAGAGAGCGAGCTCTCTCAGCGGCTTGAGCCAAGGTTGAAGAAACAATGAAATCATTATTTGACGTTTGGACAACTTTAGACATGCATCGACGTTTATTTTAAGCCAGCTAATCCGATTCCTTTGGAATGAGAAGGAAAGGAGCGTTCTGCTCATAAATCATAAGCATCGGTATCAAAGATGGACATTGATTATTTTCATCACTTCTCGGCAATAAAGCAACCTTAAAGTTGTTCCTCATTTCTATTTATTGAATTGCCATTACGAAATCAGTCTCTCTTCGTTTTGACGGTCTTGGGGCTGAGCTTTGAAGGCGATGTGATATTATGAAGAAAGCCATGCTCCTGGGTCGGGTTTGATTTAGGTAAATTTTATTCTTTCGAGACTTGAGTAGCCTTTTAAGACTTTCTGATGCCTCGATTGAAGTTATCTATTGTCGCAGACACGATTGCTGGTAATTTGATAGATTTGATGAGGCGATAACAGATTTTAGTCTTTGATGTGGAAATACGCCTTGAAAGGCCGCTATGACGCTACACCCAGAGCGTGATAACTTCATTGTTGAAACCGAGGCAAGGACGTTCTCAGATCTATTTCATGAAGATTGATTTTATAAGAACAAATGACATGTTATGTGATATGTCAGAAGACAACATCGAGGTAATACGTTTCCTAGATGTTGACACATTAGGAGCAAGGCATACGCTTCCGTTTGTAAGTTGGGAGTGATGGTCTAGAAGCCGCGGGACAGAGGGTGGATCTCGTGGTGTCGTCATCACTGTGTGATAGCTACTTACATGGGCTGCGCTCCCTGGGTGTATAGCACACGTGTATTACACAAAGGGGTAAGGATCTGGACTGCCGTGGGGGCGGTGGGGGTATCCTAATGATTAAAGCGTCCGTTTGTCACGTCGAAGACCCGGGTTCGATTTCCCACATGGGCATTTTGTGTGAAACCCATTTCTGGTGTCCACCGCCGCGATACTGCCGGATTATTAATGCTAAAAGCGGTGTAAAACAATACTCACTCACTCACTCACTTAACTGCTGTACTTACGAAAGTATACACTCATGTTTGGGTGAAACAAATACACGATGGTCATTGGGTGGTGATGTGTTTGAAACGGGAAGCATGTCAATATTATATACCTGTGTTTGTACTTTACTTTATGACTTTTTTTATAATTAATGTTGGAAGTTTCTCACCAAGGATCTTGAATTCTTTCTCGACAGATCATCCGTAATTCTACGTTATTCTCCAAACCTCATATTTAAGCGCTGTAAAGCATTGTTAATCACACGACCTAACAAAGCGACTCCTTGTGTACGTAGAGGATTTTGAATGCAGTCTGTCCAATTGTACATATAGTTTACGGCTTCTGGACCATGTTTGACCATAGGTTCACGTATCAGAGTGAAACAGTCCAGGACACAACATGAAGGAGGGCAAATAATATCCAGTAGCGTACACATAGGGACATAACAGCTAAGAAACTGTATACATGTACCTCATAATGGGAAACATTTCGCAACGATAATTAAGGAAGGGTTTTACAATGAATGTACCCATTAACCAAGACTAGTGCTCTGTGCAGCTTTCATACCAGCTCCACAGCTTATAAGAATGGTGGAAAATGGTATTAAATGTTTTGTGTAATAATAAACTCGTTGTATAATAAGACATTGATCTGATGCTATTTAAACAGATTGTATTTGTGGGGGTTGTTGTGTTCTTGTCTTGATTTATCATGTGTGTCTTCTCTTTCCAGCAAAGACCGATCAAGCAGTCTTTCTGTGGATCCCTCCGCCGAGATGCCCACTGGAAATGTCTCATTCTAACCCTCCTCATCTACGGGTGTCTGTCCGCCATAGCCTGGTGTAGACTAGCTGTCGTCAAGCGAGTCATACAGGAGTACTACTCGTTCAGCCGGAGCCACATCGACAGGACCAGCCCCTGCAACGACGGCTACATCTACATCCCCGTGGCCTTCGTCATCATGCTGTACCTGGTTTACCTGGTGGAGTGCTGGCATAGCCACACACGGATAGAGCTCCAGTACAAGGTGGATATAAATTCTGTGTACGATAAGGTCCTGCAGATGAAAGATGCTATTCCCATTATATGGTGGAAGGCTATTTGTTACCACTACGTCAGGAGGACCCGGCAAGTAACGAGATATCGCAACGGGGACGCCTTCACGTCGACACAGGTTTATTATGAAAGAGTGAATTCGTGTACCGCAGGGTCTGCGTTTAATTTTACCCATTGTGGAGTGAAGGATATATCAAAGTCGCTCGTTGGGTTAGAAGAATACCCAGCCACAAAGATCAGATTCACAAAAGGCTTCTCTTTTTCAACTATAGAATCTGAGTGTGAGTTTGAGGATCAGAGAGCTCAGTTCTTTCAGGAGTACGAATCCAGAGACGACTACATGGAAGGAAGGGAAGGGATGGATCTACTCAATGTCAACTTCAAAGAATACATGATTGCATTCGCTGACCCAGATAATCTGCCTTGGTATGTGTCCCATGTGATATTCTGGCTGGGATCCTTTCTTCTTCTTTCTTGGCCTTTGCGTGTGATTATTGAATACAAAACAGCCCATTTACATTATCATGTTCACAAGTTGTTTGGGACTAATTTAGTTAATCAGCCAAACCCGATATCTAGAGTGAGCACAATGAACAGCACAGACCTAGAGATGAATATACGTAATAACAACGCTATTGTGCCCAGCTATTCGGAAGCAATGCTTCTCGAGCCGTCTTTACAAAGGTTCACATCCGATGCAAATGGGAATATCAGTTCGTCAGGATCAGCGACGCCAAGGAGTTTAACGTTCTCCGCATTACCGCCTTCAAGGAGTAGTGGCTTCATTCGTGCTTTTTTCTCTCGTGATGTCCTGTCGAACGTTCGGAGATACAACAGCTGTACGGCGATTACCGGAAATACAAGAGTGGTTAATCGAGCAGACGATAATCTGTCCGGAAATGAGGACGATGACATCAACAATTCCGGCTCAAACCGAAGGAGACGGAGACGAAAGAGGCGAAAGCGTCCTACAAGTTCAATCACATTTGCTCCTGCTATGCGTAACACAGTACTTCCACCCACCCCAGAAACACCCGATGATCACATCATTACGATGCAACCGTCTGCGTCTTCCGTCTCAATGTCAAGGTTAAGTAGCCGAGGTGGTCTTAACGACAATCCGTCATTCGTCCAGGACAGTCCACGTCACGTGACAAATAATTCCGTTAATGCGGACAGGCCACCAGCTAGCCCGGTGTCCGCAAACCGTACCAGGGGTGTTAGACCATTACCACACAGTCACTCTTATGACAATCCTATGATGTACAGTGTTGATCAGATCGACACTGATGATATGCAAACCTCGGGGACTGGGGACGACGAACCTCCACCGCCTCGCTACGAGGAAGCCCTACAGATGCAAAGGGTAAACGATGCAGACCCGTCCCGACACCCAGATGGGGAGGGGGCAGCCGGACAGGAACATCGCCGTCTTCTGTCCCCCAACACAGCACAAAGACATTACCGGACAATACACTGCATGGAAACGTCGCTGTGAGCTACACAGACTACAGTGATGCACGGTACACTTCGGTTGTAACGAAGTCGAATCAACAATATTCATGTCTATGATTTCAGTTTTAAGAAGTATTTGGAATGAATAACCAGTTTCTGGTACTGTGGAAACTGTTTTCTTTCAGGTGTAACTGACACTTTCTGCAAACTATACCTCCGCAAGACGTAGTTTCAGTGCAGCCACAAGTCAAGCAAGTGAACAGCAAGATCATACAAAACCCATAGATCCACAACCACAACAAATAGAGTAACAAGTATTGATGCAGGCCCATCACTTGCTCGATAAAGGTAACAGCATCTTCACCAAAACATAGCAATGAAATAAAACAGAAGCTGAAGTGGTCTTCGTCAGTTACACAACCTGAAGTCATTCTGTGACTGACCATCTTTATGGTATGAAGATTGATCAAGATGCTGTTATATATATATACACACACACACACACACACACACACACACACACACACACACACACACACACACACACACACACACACACACACTCACACACATCAAACAAACACACACTGTTTCAAACAAACAAACAAACACGCACGCTCCAGTCATTATCCGTTATGAGTAGATATGTGGAAATCTGAAAGTATGTACTGCATAGCAGCTGTATACAGATTTATATAGGTGGATAAACCAAATCTCATACACTTGTATGTTGGGGAACATAAGCAATGGCACTATCAAAAGCAGTAATATCGTCCAATATTGCATCATAGTTTGTCCCATACAGTATATATAAATCCCCATTTTCTCCAACACAAAATTACCAACTTATTTTTGTAATTATTTGATATTATTTTCATTTTGTAGATACCATTCAATATAAGGCGAATATACTAAATGATAGTGTGAATGGCATAATCGATTTATGACAATCAGTAAACTGGTTAGCAATACCTGTAAATATATTATAATTCACGTCATCGGTTCATCGATATGGTTCCATATTATATCTGGAAACTTTTCAATTGACTTTATATATTTGACGAAAGCCATTTACTTCGGCTTTTGTGAACTGCTCAGAACCCTTTTGAAGCTCAAGCGTTTCTAACAAGCTACATGTATATACAATATTATGTTTCATTATTAATTATCTCTTATGCAAGTGGAACTAGTGTATCAATTGTGTGAAGCATGTTTCAACGTCATCTTCAAGGGTTGCTGTCGTACATCATTCATGTCCAACCTTTGTCCTACAATAACTGCGGCTACATCGCATGTAGTGGGATACATCGCACTATCAGATGCCACCACAAAGGTCACCTGAGCATGTGTTCATGAACTAATGTCCAGTGTAGAATGCAGATGGCCATGCGCCTACTCGTCATCCCAGATGGTATTGTGTTATTGGAACAATGTGAACATATACCATAGCACCAAACTGCGTGGTTCCCCGGACCAAGGTACCCCAAGGCTAGGTGTCCTCCCACAGATCCCTGGGTGCAGTAACCACCCGGTGTTGACCGTCAGCACATCCACCAGTCGGAACAATGCATTTTGGTGCTATGAATACCATGCAAATATGACGTTTCATGTTTATTATTGATCTTGGCAATTGTGATTAATTGCACTCTAAATGTACAATGTTGCCTTTGAGGTATATTTATGCAATAAGGTGCAAGTGTGCAATAATATTTGCACTTTCCAATAAACGTGTCACGGAGCAATTATTATACAGTAGTGTGCAATATTGGGAATATATCAAGGTTGATAGCGTCAATTCCAAACGTCGATCCTGGTAACTCAGGCGCACAGGTTCGGTTCACTTATCAGCATTTCATTCTTGAAATGCATATTGCCTTTATTTGTGACTGGCAGCTTGCCATATAGAGGGGTGGGCGTGTCTAGTTTTATACGGATTGATGTCATCGGTGGCTGGAAAGCATCTATGAAAATCTTCCTGAAAAACAAATGGTCGTCATTCTTGGATTTGCAGATTGACTGAGCATAAAACGAAATCATGAGAGTAGATGTTAGTAGTTTTTATTGATTGATTTGTAAACACTGACAGAGTTTACTAGATTACAAAATCTTAAGCTGATGCTTCAACGAATATTCAGAATATTTTGGTTCCATTGCTCGGAATTGGTGTTCGACCTCTCAAACCACAGGTTCCACAGTACATAGGTAGGCCTGCATAACATAGGCGGTCGTGTAAAATGGTGCTGTAAAGACATGTTCTTGTCTTGACATCAAACAAAGCACAATGGAATTGATTCCATAAGTGGTTCTACTCTTTTCCCAAAAATGTAGTTATTGAATAAACCACCCCCTGTATTGGGACAATTAAATGAAACATTTAGATTTTCAAAGTGTCTCTCAGATAAGTAGTTAAGTACTGGAGATACTGACCAGAGGATATCTGTCACGACATAGATATACCTACATTAGTCTTCTGTTGACCCTTTGTCCGTGCCAACATGCAAAGGCTGTGGAACAACAGTTGACCAACAGTTGACGTAAACAGTCCTGTGTCGGATCGTCCATATTAGATCAAACCAGTCACACAGTTTAAAAGAAAATGTCGCGTGATGCCCTGTGTCAGAGAAAATAACAGTCGAGAGCAGATGTGACACCTGAAAATTTCATTTGAAACCGAATAGGGGTTAGCGTGAGGTTTAGAATTTAACAATCGTTCATTCTGACCGTACGCGCATGAAGCTCGGCGGACAACCAAACACGGGTAGATACGTCTTTGTCAGTAGTGTGGCAGATTTAGATGGAACGATGCCTACATCTTTTAAAATCTTCAGTGAAACAGCCAAAAGGCAAGCATGACTGGGACTGCCTAATATTGAACTATGAAAGCGTTGTACAATTTGTTATATCTGCCACTCCCCACATGGGTACAATGTGTGAAGCCCATTTCTGGTGTCCCCGCCGTGATATTGCTGGAATATTGCTAAAAAGCGGCGTAAAACCATACTCACTCACTTACTATATCTGCCACATTTGTAAAACCTGATTCGGTTGTACGATTCTGACTATTTCATACATAGCACCAGGTGTTCGCGTAAAGGTGAACGTGCCCTGCCCAATCTGTCGCTCATAACAAACACATGCAAAGACTAGGCAACTGTTCCTGTAAACAAAACACTGACACATAGGAACAACAAAGTAAAGGGAAAGGTTGCCATGTGTCAAAGATAAATAGCGTCCTTATCTTATCTCTTCATATGGAAATTATTAGAGAGTATTCAGTAGAAGTAATGGGACTGTTGACGGTTCATGGGCAGTTCCGGAGATGTCACATCTTGTTAGAGAACTCGGTAGTCCGTGTCCTGTTATTGTGATGCTATTTTTACATGAACTGTCATCACGGCAGTGGTGTTTTCCTCATTGTACTGTGATGACCTCAGACTTGGTGTCCGATGTCCCAAATGGAAAATGTTGCTTGTGGTAGTATTGTGATGAACTCTTTGTAGTTTTGTGACAAACTGTTTGTGAATTTGAAGAAGATGAGGCCTGGATGTTGAAAGGTGTTGAAATCATATCGTTGTTATTTATTTTTGTTGCGAGTGAGAATCAAAGTGTTATTGCTGGTAAATATGCACCGATTGGAGACTTTTGGTCGATAATGAAATAATGCACCTTTTGTTCACATGAATTATTATACTGATTTTTACATAAATAATAAAATGAACATTCAAACCGTGTTTGTTATAGTTTAGGCTTCATCCCTTGAACCATAGCATCACGAAGCAACTCACAAATGGATGGTAAATACAGTAAGAAGTACAGGTTTTCCGTACAATACTGCAAGTCTTGGCACATCACTGGGACATTCCAAGAAGAGGCGTAAACAATCACCTTACACTTGAGCTAGTTAGCTGCTACATCCTGCACAGGGTATTTCCACTACTTTGATTGGAAGAATACTGAAGAGAACACACAAAGGAGGTCAAATGGTACGTTTAAAGTTTAAAGGAGGTTTAAAGTTACGTGCAGCTTGTGTGAGTGGATGCTTGTGTTTGTACCGACAAGTGCCAATATTTATGATAGTTCACTGACACTCCTGGCTGACCCGTCTTTGGTTTATCCCCTCATTAGCTAGCGCCAGGCGAGGTAACAATAATTACCTTCTTTTAACGTCTTTTGTATCATGTGGCCAGAGGATCGACTAGTCAGAGGCTGGGTCCAACACAGCACGGAGGGGGTAGTTTATGTAATGCGAAAAGGTTGTTTCGAAAACATGACAGAGAGCGGTTACAGTAGTGTGAGTTGCTGTTTCCAGTGTTATGATTCCTCTATGTATCGTATTGTGAGTGCGTAAGATAGCTTTAGCCTTGATGAGGAGTCCAGCAACATTGGCCTCACAAATTGTACCCATGTTGGGAATCGAATCCGGGCCTTGGACAGGGCGAACGATTAATCCTGGAACCATTTTTAAAAGGCATTTTGCAAAGCAAAACATCATTTGTAATGGATAGGATACTGACTTCCCCCTGTATGTCCATAACTCATGTCTTCTATCTGTCTGCCATTATGACATACATTTCCTAACGATTGCCGTGCAGCGTGACTGGTATCATGTGTGTCTGTGTGATGAGTTGAGTTGCCGTACAGCGTGACTGGTATCATGTGTGTCTGTGTGATGAGTTGAGTTGCCGTACAGCGTGACTGGTATCATGTGTGTCTGTGTGATGAGTTGAGTTGCCGTACAGCGTGACTGGTATCATGTGTGTCTGTGTGATGAGTTGAGTTGCCGTACAGCGTGACTGGTATCATGTGTGTCTGTGTGATGAGTTGAGTTGCTGTGCAGCGTGACTGGTATCATGTGTGTCTGTGTGATGAGTTGAGTTGCCGTACAGCGTGACTGGTATCATGTGTGTCTCTGTGTGATGAGTTGAGTTGCCGTACAGCGTGACTGGTATCATGTGTGTCTGTGTGATGAGTTGAGTTGCCGTACAGCGTGACTGGTATCATGTGTGTCTGTGTGATGAGTTGAGTTGCCGTACAGCGTGACTGGTATCATGTGTGTCTGTGTGATGAGTTGAGTTGCCGTACAGCGTGACTGGTATCATGTGTGTCTGTGTGATGAGTTGAGTTGCCGTACAGCGTGACTGGTATCATGTGTGTCTGTGTGATGAGTTGAGTTGCCGTACAGCGTGACTGGTATCATGTGTGTCTGTGTGATGAGTTGAGTTGCCGTACAGCGTGACTGGTATCATGTGTGTCTGTGTGATGAGTTGAGTTGCCGTACAGCGTGACTGGTATCATGTGTGTCTGTGTGATGAGTTGAGTTGCCGTACAGCGTGACTGGTATCATGTGTGTCTGTGTGATGAGTTGAGTTGCCGTGCAGCGTGACTGGTATCATGTGTGTCTGTGTGATGAGTTGAGTTGCCGTACAGCGTGACTGGTATCATGTGTGTCTGTGTGATGAGTTGAGTTGCCAGTGGCTCATCGGGAAACTTGTGACGTCCGTCCCCACAGTAAGACATATTGTCATACAATCCAGCTCTTACAATTTTCAGTCTTGAAAAAAATGACACAAAGCTTTACCATAAAGAATGAAAATAATGGCATATTATAGGTCTGTTTGACACGTGTCTGATTCTTCGCTTTTGACTGAAAGCTCTTTTTGTAAAAGAAAACTTAGTCTGTGATTGGCACATCTCTACTCTCTACTCTTAACCATTACTGGTCCTTGCAACTGTCACCTACATTCTACAAACATGATCTTGAAGGAATCCCTAGGAGCACGCCTTACAACGACGCCTGAGTATGTGTGACATTTATCTTGACCCCTGGGATGTTATTCTGTCTTCCTTAACTGCAACTGTCATTCGCCTATTGACAACTGCAATTGTCTTTAGCTGACTGACGTTCAGATCCATGAAAACACGGCACAGTATACTGAACTAAAGACGTTAGGAAATCATGTAGACTTCAAAGGGGCACTGTGTCTCCAGCATCATCACTACACAAACATATCTCACAACTATCCATGATACTTCTTTCAGTTTGATACTTGCGTATTATAGAATATTTATTGACTGTTGTAACAATAGCAATGTGTATATAACCCTGTAAAAGGTTTCAGTTCTCAATTGTATATTACCGGTTGTGGTGCGCATGCGCAACATCCTTAGTTACGTTTGACAATAAACCCGCGCGTGATACTGGCCACTTCCTGTCCCTTCCTTCGTGTTATCAGGAGCCAGGTCATACAGAATACAAACCATGTCAGGTGAACAAGCAGTCATCAGCGAGTGGTTGATAGTGTGAGCGTCGAGTACCCAGTGGAAAAGCAAATTAGCTAGATGATACTGAATCTGTTCTTGACCTCAGTCTGTTGACAATATCAACACATGCTTCCTAGCAATATCTGTAGCTGAGCTTGTCCTATATTATTTAGATCCAATTATGCACCAGTGATCATTTCATTCCAGGTAAGCATTTGTTGACATCAAATCAACTAATTGAAAAGATTTGATTTTATGAAAGCTTCTGTCAACCTTTACAGTGTCAATGTCTCGGTGTACACCTCCCTGCCAATAGCAGTGACATCATTCTGGTCTCTCACCAGTCAACACAGTACAATAGCAGAGACATAACACCGGTTAACAGAGAGCAATAGCAGTGGCATCATGCTGGTCAAAAGAGTACAATAGCAGTGACATCACACCAGTCAACAGAGTACACTAGCAGTGACATCATGCTGGTCAGCATAGAGCAATAACAGTGATACCGTGCTGGTCAGCAGAGTACAATAGTAGTGATCTCTCACCGGTCAACACAGTACAATAGAAGAGACATCACACTGGTCAACAGAGAGCAATAGCAGTGACATCACACTGGTCAGCAAAGTACAATAGCAGTGACATCACACTGGTCAACAGAGAACAATAGCAGTGACATCACACTGGTCAACAGAGAACAATAGCAGTGACATCACACTGGTCAACAGGGTACAATAGCAGTGACATAACACTGGTCAACAGAGAACAATAGCAGTGACATCACACCGGTCAGCATTGTACAATAGCAGTGACATCACACTGGTCAACAGAGTACAATGGCAGTGACATCACACCGGTCAACACCGTACAAGAGCAGTGACATCATACTGATCAACAGAGACAATAGCAGTGACATCACACCAGTTAACAGAGAACAATAGCAGTGACATCACACCGGTCAACAGAGTACAATGGCAGTGACATCACACCGGTCAACACCGTGCAAGAGCTCGAGCAGTGACATCATACTGATCAACAGAAAACAATAGCAGTGACCTCATTGAGGTGAACAGTGACTTCATTCCGGTCAACAGAAAATAACACATTTTACATCTGCGACTATCAAAGGTATCAAATATCGTATTTCAACAACATTGAGAATTTTACTCAGGCCTTACAAGCTACAGATATGACTACGAATACACAATGCCATTTAGAAAGTAAGTGGTCAAATTTAACACGTTATATTTGGGATTATACTTTCTCCTTAAGGTACAGATTCTAGTATTGTTGTTGGATTGAGTCCTATCTGGGATTCGAACCCTCACCCTCAGGGTTAGGCACCTAATCGCCAGCAAACAAAGTCAGCCGCCTAACCCACCCAGCCACCACAGCTTCCACCAAACTACTAGAATCTGTACATTACTGAGTAAGTGTAATCCCAAATATAACAAGTGAATCATCAGTATGCCAGTTATTTTATATAAATACCAAGGTTTTCAGGGCATAATTTATTACCTTATATATTGTCACTTTACGATTCAGCAGTGTCTTTACGTTATAGATGCAGGAACCAAGGGACGATGGCGCTAAAGGTGGGATTCCACTTTGTGAATTTGTCTCTGTCACTAGAGGGTATGTGAGGAGAGTGCGGGTGCTTTTGTGGATTTTTTTCTTGTTGATGTTTTTGTGAATCTCATTCAAACAATAACATCTTTGACATTAATATCCTTAATCAGTTGTCATATCATAAACAAAGCTGCAGTTGGCATCGTTAACAATGGAGAAAACTACCTCTGATCGGCATCACACTGATCTTGAAATGTTCATGTGCACTATTCCTCTGTCCGCGAAGAGTTACATAGCTACCATCTGCCTTTGCTCGTTGTGTATTCTAGAAATACTGGGATTCAGTGATTTTCTATGAATGCACACAAAGCTCTGTAGTATATCATGCGTGTCCATCCCACCCCATACAACACCCATACATTTCTCTACCTTGGTGCACCACACAATCAGAATAACTACGACTCTCTGACACTCATTAATATCAGAAAGGATGACACAGATAGCTTCTCATATTTCTATAAAAGAAACCATCTAAGCTTCTCACCCTGATATTTACATTGTGACTACACACTTGTAGGTTTAGGTTTCATTTCACAAAATGTTTGCATCTGACAAGTTTACAACGCTGAAAGTGTTACCGGGCCCTTGTATGCTTTCCTTGTGAGATAATTTGATCAATTTTCTTAAGCCATGAGAGTAAAATCAGTTAACTTTCCGAAAACATGTCCAACGTGTTCCCCAAATGCCTCAAAATAAAACAGTTGTGTCAACGCGAGTAAAAGGATTCCACCCAATTACATTAGATCGACAAAAAGCTTTGCCAAATTACAATGCTGTCTGAAATAATACCAGATATCTCCCGACTTAAGGTGGAGCCACTATGATCTATTACAACACTGTACTTAATGATCAATACTTCATAGCAGAGGGGTTTGGTTCCTTGATTTTTCAAACTAGAGAGGACATTATCCGCCTGAGGTCGAACGAGAATTGCGTGTTTCCTGAATTGAATATAATCAATTTGATGAAAATAGATGACCGAAAAGAAGTTCAAGATTTACAGCCGTGAAACAGAAATCCGACCTTTTGGTAAAAACGATGTAACGTGTAGAGAGGTATTTGTCAAAAGTAATCAGGCGTGATAAGAATCACAAACATTATTCAAAACATAATGACTAATTTGTATTTTTCAGTAAGCTCATTGTGTCGAAAATATTCATCATGCTTCATGATAACAGGACATCAGCCATCCTTCAGTAAGACAACAGCTGGTGTTACTGTGAATCTCAACACGTTGGTGCTGTGCGATGATGAAAGTTCACACATTGGTGTTGTGTGCTTATGAACCTCAACATATGTCTTGTGTCTTGTGAAGTATGGCAGGACTTCTAAGCACTTTGCATCCAACTTCTTTGACAGGCATTTAGAAGTTTGTGTGATGAACAACAAGGAAAGTTCTATGGATATATAACTTCTTTAATATAATATAATATGAGCGACGTTGATAAATTGCTTGCTTGATAACGGTGTTAGTAGCTACACCTAAACTCTCCTTGTTGTTCACACCAACTTCTACATAAACATATACACATAAATTAACATTCACCGTCTAAACATTTGTATCGAGTTGAAAGGGTTCATTAAATGATATTGTTAACGTACTCTCTGTTACCACATTTAGCCAGCCTGTTTCCAAAAGTATAGCTTTGCATTTTGACAAGCATGACCAAATTGTACCAACGATCATGCTGTCGTGGGTCATGCTGCCGCCGGTCACCCACGACAACCCCTGGCCAGTGTCACATCGTCTCCATCGTCAAGGCGGCTGCTGTGACGATAAAACTGAAGTCATCCCTTTTGAGTACACATGTCCACTGAGTACAAACTGTGCGTAGATCATGATTTTGATTAGCTACGTTCCGTTCAATATTTCCAATTTTGCATTTTTATTCCGTCTCATAGGGGTATGGAAGGTGTTTGGTCTATATATTCATCGAGTCAGTCAGTATTGTGCTAGGGCAGATCGTGTGCGTGAACTATTTACACAAATACTTCACTATGTTGTTATCATAAAGTCGACAGCTACGTTTATAACTAACACGCTGATAACACAATGTGGGGTACTATGTTTTGGTCCAGGCCATTCCGGTATATCTTGGTGAAAACGGTTATAACGAACGGCGGTTATAATGAACTAAACGGTCCCTTTGAGTTCGTGACAACCGTAGTTTACTATGTTTTCTACATCCAATGACAATGTACGAGGGGCATTTGAAACGCCCTGAGCAAAACTATGATGGACTGCCTTGATTTAGTATTTTGCATAGTACCATCGAGCTCCACCCAGTTCCGCCCTCAACGATGGACTGCCAGACAGTTGTTTTGTTCAAGGGAGAGGTGGCAATCACAAATCAGGTGAATAAGGAGGATGTTCAGTGAGCTCAAAGCCACATTCAAACATTGCAGCCATGGAGTCCACTAGTGTAAGGTGAATGTAGGTGAATCTACTTTTGGTTTTGGTATTATCACGCAGTTGCCTAAGTATATTAGCAAAATAGTGACCATTCACAGGCTGGCCTTTGTAGGGATAGTCCACTAGTAGGATCCTTTGGAATCATTGAAATCGAAGCTTTCAACAGGCTATCTGATGGAAAAGACTTTTCAACAGAAATACTCAAATATTATAATCTCCACATGGAAATCCTACCAGCTGATAAGTGTCTTAGTTAGGGGAATTTTTGACGTTGGTTGGGAATTTATTTCTGATGAAGTGGCCAATGATCCTCTGGGATTAACAGGGAGATGGTTCCCAGTGGGCAATCTTTTCGCTTCGTTCTCTTGAGCTCCTTAATGATTGTTAATATGACTTCCTGTAAGGCATCAATATTGCAAGGGACTTTGGAATTGTTTGAAGTACAGACAAATGGGTCTATCCGTGATCATGAATCCAGATGGATATGGCGAGACTCATCCAGTTTCAGCAATGATTATTATGTATAGAAACGCGTGGTCAGACACGATGTAGATAAACACTTATTCCACCCGGAAGAGACAATTCGTATTCATTAACATTGATTTTCAAATCTTCTAAATTGAAGTCGGTGCTTTAAAGTAAACGTATCGATGCCCACTGCTAGTGTATACGATCATCTAAGGGGCTAAATGTGACAGCTGATGTGTCCCTGGTTGAACATTTCTATTTTTGTCACAAACATCCTATTGAATACCTACTGAATTAATCCAGGTATGTGGTGTCCGGCCTACATTCATCTTCATGCATACACTTGGGACTTCTAGTAAATGCTACTGTACAAAATTCTGTGTACACATACTACTCAAAGGATCAATATTTGAGCTGTCTAGGCGTCTGACTGTGTGTGCTGGCGATTAGGTGCCTGACTCTGAGGGTGTGGGTTCGATTCCCGGATAGGACTCAACTCAACAAAAGTACTAGAATTTGTACTTTACTAAGAAAGTGTAATCCCAAATATAACATCTGTGGCATTTGAGAATATATAAAATATCTTTCAACACATAAAATGGTATGAATAAAAATTTCAATCAATGACAATATAGCTTAAAACATCAACATTTATGTTCAATCATTCAAGGCTTCCCGTAGTCACTGAGCCCGTCACGTGCCTCGGTCCTGTGTAAAGTAAGATGGAGACTACAGACACTGAGCCCGTCACGTGCCTCGGTCCTGTGTAAAGTAAGATGAAGACTACAGACACTGAGCCCGTCACGTGCCTCGGTACTGTGTAAAGTAAGATGAAGACTACAGACACTGAGCCCGTCACGTGCCTCGGTACTGTGTAAAGTAAGATGGAGACTACAGACACTGAGCCCGTCACGTGCCTCGGTACTGTGTAAAGTAAGATGAAGACTACAGACACTGAGCCCGTCACGTGCCTCGGTACTGTGTAAAGTAAGATGGAGACTACAGACACTGAGCCCGTCACGTGCCTCGGTACTGTGTAAAGTAAGATGGAGACTACAGACACTGAGCCCGTCACGTGCCTCGGTACTGTGTAAAGTAAGATGAAGACTACAGACACTGAGCCCGTCACGTGCCTCGGTACTGTGTAAAGTAAGATGAAGACTACAGACACTGAGCCCGTCACGTGCCTCGGTACTGTGTAAAGTAAGATGAAGACTACAGACACTGAGCCCGTCACGTGCCTCGGTACTGTGTAAAGTAAGATGAAGACTACAGACACTGAGCCCGTCACGTGCCTCGGTACTGTGTAAAGTAAGATGAAGACTACAGACACTGAGCCCGTCACGTGCCTCGGTACTGTGTAAAGTAAGATGAAGACTACAGACACTGAGCCCGTCACGTGCCTCGGTACTGTGTAAAGTAAGATGAAGACTACAGACACTGAGCCCGTCACGTGCCTCGGTACCTGTGTAAAGTAAGATGGAGACTACAGACACTGAGCCCGTCACGTGCCTCGGTACTGTGTAAAGTAAGATGAAGACTACAGACACTGAGCCCGTCACGTGCCTCGGTACTGTGTAAAAGTAAGATGAAGACTACAGACACTGAGCCCGTCACGTGCCTCGGTACTGTGTAAAGTAAGATGAAGACTACAGACACTGAGCCCGTCACGTGCCTCGGTACTGTGTAAAGTAAGATGGAGACTACAGACACTGAGCCCGTCACGTGCCTCGGTACTGTGTAAAGTAAGATGAAGACTACAGACACTGAGCCCGTCACGTGCCTCGGTACTGTGTAAAGTAAGATGAAGACTACAGACACTGAGCCCGTCACGTGCCTCGGTACTGTGTAAAGTAAGATGAAGACTACAGACACTGAGCCCGTCACGTGCCTCGGTACTGTGTAAAGTAAGATGAAGACTACAGACACTGAGCCCGTCACGTGCCTCGGTACTGTGTAAAGTAAGATGAAGACTACAGACACTGAGCCCGTCACGTGCCTCGGTACTGTGTAAAGTAAGATGAAGACTACAGACACTGAGCCCGTCACGTGCCTCGGTACTGTGTAAAGTAAGATGAAGACTACAGACACTGAGCCCGTCACGTGCCTCGGTACTGTGTAAAGTAAGATGAAGACTACAGACACTGAGCCCGTCACGTGCCTCGGTACTGTGTAAAGTAAGATGAAGACTACAGACACTGAGCCCGTCACGTGCCTCGGTACTGTGTAAAGTAAGATGAAGACTACAGACACTGAGCCCGTCACGTGCCTCGGTACTGTGTAAAGTAAGATGAAGACTACAGACACTGAGCCCGTCACGTGCCTCGGTACTGTGTAAAGTAAGATGAAGACTACAGACACTGAGCCCGTCACGTGCCTCGGTACTGTGTAAAGTAAGATGAAGACTACAGACACTGAGCCCGTCACGTGCCTCGGTACTGTGTAAAGTAAGATGAAGACTACAGACACTGAGCCCGTCACGTGCCTCGGTACTGTGTAAAGTAAGATGAAGACTACAGACACTGAGCCCGTCACGTGCCTCGGTACTGTGTAAAGTAAGATGAAGACTACAGACACTGAGCCCGTCACGTGCCTCGGTACTGTGTAAAGTAAGATGAAGACTACAGACACTGAGCCCGTCACGTGCCTCGGTACTGTGTAAAGTAAGATGAAGACTACAGACACTGAGCCCGTCACGTGCCTCGGTACTGTGTAAAGTAAGATGAAGACTACAGACACTGAGCCCGTCACGTGCCTCGGTACTGTGTAAAGTAAGATGAAGACTACAGACACTGAGCCCGTCACGTGCCTCGGTACTGTGTAAAGTAAGATGGAGACTACAGACACTGAGCCCGTCACGTGCCTCGGTACTGTGTAAAGTAAGATGAAGACTACAGACACTGAGCCCGTCACGTGCCTCGGTACTGTGTAAAGTAAGATGAAGACTACAGACACTGAGCCCGTCACGTGCCTCGGTACTGTGTAAAGTAAGATGAAGACTACAGACACTGAGCCCGTCACGTGCCTCGGTACTGTGTAAAGTAAGATGAAGACTACAGACACTGAGCCCGTCACGTGCCTCGGTACTGTGTAAAGTAAGATGAAGACTACAGACACTGAGCCCGTCACGTGCCTCGGTACTGTGTAAAGTAAGATGAAGACTACAGACACTGAGCCCGTCACGTGCCTCGGTACTGTGTAAAGTAAGATGAAGACTACAGACACTGAGCCCGTCACGTGCCTCGGTACTGTGTAAAGTAAGATGAAGACTACAGACACTGAGCCCGTCACGTGCCTCGGTACTGTGTAAAGTAAGATGAAGACTACAGACACTGAGCCCGTCACGTGCCTCGGTACTGTGTAAAGTAAGATGAAGACTACAGACACTGAGCCCGTCACGTGCCTCGGTACTGTGTAAAGTAAGATGAAGACTACAGACACTGAGCCCGTCACGTGCCTCGGTACTGTGTGTAAAGTAAGATGAAGACTACAGACACTGAGCCCGTCACGTGCCTCGGTACTGTGTAAAGTAAGATGAAGACTACAGACACTGAGCCCGTCACGTGCCTCGGTACTGTGTAAAGTAAGATGAAGACTACAGACACTGAGCCCGTCACGTGCCTCGGTACTGTGTAAAGTAAGATGAAGACTACAGACACTGAGCCCGTCACGTGCCTCGGTACTGTGTAAAGTAAGATGAAGACTACAGACACTGAGCCCGTCACGTGCCTCGGTACTGTGTAAAGTAAGATGAAGACTACAGACACTGAGCCCGTCACGTGCCTCGGTACTGTGTAAAGTAAGATGAAGACTACAGACACTGAGCCCGTCACGTGCCTCGGTACTGTGTAAAGTAAGATGAAGACTACAGACACTGAGCCCGTCACGTGCCTCGGTACTGTGTAAAGTAAGATGAAGACTACAGACACTGAGCCCGTCACGTGTCACGCCTCGGTACTGTGTAAAGTAAGATGAAGACTACAGACACTGAGCCCGTCACGTGCCTCGGTACTGTGTAAAGTAAGATGAAGACTACAGACACTGAGCCCGTCACGTGCCTCGGTACTGTGTAAAGTAAGATGAAGACTACAGACACTGAGCCCGTCACGCGCCTCGGTACTGTGTAAAGTAAGATGAAGACTACAGACACTGAGCCCGTCACGTGCCTCGGTACTGTGTAAAGTAAGATGAAGACTACAGACACTGAGCCCGTCACGTGCCTCGGTACTGTGTAAAGTAAGATGAAGACTACAGACACTGAGCCCGTCACGTGCCTCGGTACTGTGTAAAGTAAGATGAAGACTACAGACACTGAGCCCGTCACGTGCCTCGGTACTGTGTAAAGTAAGATGAAGACTACAGACACTGAGCCCGTCACGCCTCGGTACTGTGTAAAGTAAGATGAAGACTACAGACACTGAGCCCGTCACGTGCCTCGGTACTGTGTAAAGTAAGATGAAGACTACAGACACTGAGCCCGTCACGTGCCTCGGTACTGTGTAAAGTAAGATGAAGACTACAGACACTGAGCCCGTCACGCCCTCGGTACTGTGTAAAGTAAGATGAAGACTACAGACACTGAGCCCGTCACGTGCCTCGGTACTGTGTAAAGTAAGATGAAGACTACAGACACTGAGCCCGTCACGTGCCTCGGTACTGTGTAAAGTAAGATGAAGACTACAGACACTGAGCCCGTCACGTGCCTCGGTACTGTGTAAAGTAAGATGAAGACTACAGACACTGAGCCCGTCACGTGCCCTCGGTACTGTGTAAAGTAAGATGAAGACTACAGACACTGAGCCCGTCACGTGCCTCGGTACTGTGTAAAGTAAGATGAAGACTACAGACACTGAGCCCGTCACGTGCCTCGGTACTGTGTAAAGTAAGATGAAGACTACAGACACTGAGCCCGTCACGCCTCGGTACTGTGTAAAGTAAGATGAAGACTACAGACACTGGAGCCCGTCACGTGCCTCGGTACTGTGTAAAGTAAGATGAAGACTACAGACACTGAGCCCGTCACGTGCCTCGGTACTGTGTAAAGTAAGATGAAGACTACAGACACTGAGCCCGTCACGTGCCTCGGTACTGTGTAAAGTAAGATGAAGACTACAGACACTGAGCCCGTCACGTGCCTCGGTACTGTGTAAAGTAAGATGAAGACTACAGACACTGAGCCCGTCACGTGCCTCGGTACTGTGTAAAGTAAGATGAAGACTACAGACACTGAGCCCGTCACGTGCCTCGGTACTGTGTAAAGTAAGATGAAGACTACAGACACTGAGCCCGTCACGTGCCTCGGTACTGTGTAAAGTAAGATGGAGACTACAGACACTGAGCCCGTCACGTGCCTCGGTACTGTGTAAAGTAAGATGAAGACTACAGACACTGAGCCCGTCACGTGCCTCGGTACTGTGTAAAGTAAGATGAAGACTACAGACACTGAGCCCGTCACGTGCCTCGGTACTGTGTAAAGTAAGATGAAGACTACAGACACTGAGCCCGTCCACGTGCCTCGGTACTGTGTAAAGTAAGATGAAGACTACAGACACTGAGCCCGTCACGCGCCTCGGTACTGTGTAAAGTAAGATGAAGACTACAGACACTGAGCCCGTCACGCGCCTCGGTACTGTGTAAAGTAAGATGAAGACTACAGACACTGAGCCCGTCACGTGCCTCGGTACTGTGTAAAGTAAGATGAAGACTACAGACACTGAGCCCGTCACGTGCCTCGGTACTGTGTAAAGTAAGATGAAGACTACAGACACTGAGCCCGTCACGTGCCTCGGTACTGTGTAAAGTAAGATGAAGACTACAGACACTGAGCCCGTCACGTGCCTCGGTACTGTGTGTAAAGTAAGATGAAGACTACAGACACTGAGCCCGTCACGTGCCTCGGTACTGTGTAAAGTAAGATGAAGACTACAGACACTGAGCCCGTCACGTGCCTCGGTACTGTGTAAAGTAAGATGAAGACTACAGACACTGAGCCCGTCACGTGCCTCGGTACTGTGTAAAGTAAGATGAAGACTACAGACACTGAGCCCGTCACGTGCCTCGGTACTGTGTAAAGTAAGATGAAGACTACAGACACTGAGCCCGTCACGTGCCTCGGTACTGTGTAAAGTAAGATGAAGACTACAGACACTGAGCCCGTCACGTGCCTCGGTACTGTGTAAAGTAAGATGAAGACTACAGACACTGAGCCCGTCACGCGCCTCGGTACTGTGTAAAGTAAGATGAAGACTACAGACACTGAGCCCGTCACGTGCCTCGGTACTGTGTAAAGTAAGATGAAGACTACAGACACTGAGCCCGTCACGTGCCTCGGTACTGTGTAAAGTAAGATGAAGACTACAGACACTGAGCCCGTCACGTGCCTCGGTACTGTGTAAAGTAAGATGAAGACTACAGACACTGAGCCCGTCACGTGCCTCGGTACTGTGTAAAGTAAGATGAAGACTACAGACACTGAGCCCGTCACGTGCCTCGGTACTGTGTAAAGTAAGATGAAGACTACAGACACTGAGCCCGTCACGTGCCTCGGTACTGTGTAAAGTAAGATGAAGACTACAGACACTGAGCCCGTCACGTGCCTCGGTACTGTGTAAAGTAAGATGAAGACTACAGACACTGAGCCCGTCACGTGCCTCGGTACTGTGTAAAGTAAGATGAAGACTACAGACACTGAGCCCGTCACGTGCCTCGGTACTGTGTAAAGTAAGATGAAGACTACAGACACTGAGCCCGTCACGTGCCCTCGGTACTGTGTAAAGTAAGATGAAGACTACAGACACTGAGCCCGTCACGCGCCTCGGTACTGTGTAAAGTAAGATGAAGACTACAGACACTGAGCCCGTCACGTGCCTCGGTACTGTGTAAAGTAAGATGAAGACTACAGACACTGAGCCCGTCACGTGCCTCGGTACTGTGTAAAGTAAGATGAAGACTACAGACACTGAGCCCGTCACGTGCCTCGGTACTGTGTAAAGTAAGATGAAGACTACAGACACTGAGCCCGTCACGTGCCTCGGTACTGTGTAAAGTAAGATGAAGACTACAGACACTGAGCCCGTCACGTGCCTCGGTACTGTGTAAAGTAAGATGAAGACTACAGACACTGAGCCCGTCACGTGCCTCGGTACTGTGTAAAGTAAGATGAAGACTACAGACACTGAGCCCGTCACGTGCCTCGGTACTGTGTAAAGTAAGATGAAGACTACAGACACTGAGCCCGTCACGTGCCTCGGTACTGTGTAAAGTAAGATGAAGACTACAGACACTGAGCCCGTCACGCGTGCCTCGGTACTGTGTAAAGTAAGATGAAGACTACAGACACTGAGCCCGTCACGTGCCTCGGTACTGTGTAAAGTAAGATGAAGACTACAGACACTGAGCCCGTCACGTGCCTCGGTACTGTGTAAAGTAAGATGAAGACTACAGACACTGAGCCCGTCACGTGCCTCGGTACTGTGTAAAGTAAGATGAAGACTACAGACACTGAGCCCGTCACGTGCCTCGGTACTGTGTAAAGTAAGATGAAGACTACAGACACTGAGCCCGTCACGTGCCTCGGTACTGTGTAAAGTAAGATGAAGACTACAGACACTGAGCCCGTCACGTGCCCTCGGTACTGTGTAAAGTAAGATGAAGACTACAGACACTGGAGCCCGTCACGTGCCTCGGTACTGTGTAAAGTAAGATGAAGACTACAGACACTGAGCCCGTCACGTGCCTCGGTACTGTGTAAAGTAAGATGAAGACTACAGACACTGAGCCCGTCACGTGCCTCGGTACTGTGTAAAGTAAGATGAAGACTACAGACACTGAGCCCGTCACGTGCCTCGGTACTGTGTAAAGTAAGATGAAGACTACAGACACTGAGCCCGTCACGTGCCTCGGTACTGTGTAAAGTAAGATGAAGACTACAGACACTGAGCCCGTCACGTGCCTCGGTACTGTGTAAAGTAAGATGAAGACTACAGACACTGAGCCCGTCACGTGCCTCGGTACTGTGTAAAGTAAGATGAAGACTACAGACACTGAGCCCGTCACGTGCCTCGGTACTGTGTAAAGTAAGATGAAGACTACAGACACTGAGCCCGTCACGTGCCTCGGTACTGTGTAAAGTAAGATGAAGACTACAGACACTGAGCCCGTCACGTGCCTCGGTACTGTGTAAAGTAAGATGGAGACTACAGACACTGAGCCCGTCACGTGCCTCGGTACTGTGTAAAGTAAGATGAAGACTACAGACACTGAGCCCGTCACGTGCCTCGGTACTGTGTAAAGTAAGATGAAGACTACAGACACTGAGCCCGTCACGTGCCTCGGTACTGTGTAAAGTAAGATGAAGACTACAGACACTGAGCCCGTCACGTGCCTCGGTACTGTGTAAAGTAAGATGAGAGACTACAGACACTGAGCCCGTCACGTGCCTCGGTACTGTGTAAAGTAAGATGAAGACTACAGACACTGAGCCCGTCACGTGCCTCGGTACTGTGTAAAGTAAGATGAAGACTACAGACACTGAGCCCGTCACGTGCCTCGGTACTGTGTAAAGTAAGATGAAGACTACAGACACTGAGCCCGTCACGTGCCTCGGTACTGTGTAAAGTAAGATGAAGACTACAGACACTGAGCCCGTCACGTGCCTCGGTACTGTGTAAAGTAAGATGAAGACTACAGACACTGAGCCCGTCACGTGCCTCGGTACTGTGTAAAGTAAGATGAAGACTACAGACACTGAGCCCGTCACGTGCCTCGGTACTGTGTAAAGTAAGATGAAGACTACAGACACTGAGCCCGTCACGTGCCTCGGTACTGTGTAAAGTAAGATGAAGACTACAGACACTGAGCCCGTCACGTGCCTCGGTACTGTGTAAAGTAAGATGAAGACTACAGACACTGAGCCCGTCACGTGCCTCGGTACTGTGTAAAGTAAGATGAAGACTACAGACACTGAGCCCGTCACGTGCCTCGGTACTGTGTAAAGTAAGATGAAGACTACAGACACTGAGCCCGTCACGTGCCTCGGTACTGTGTAAAGTAAGATGAAGACTACAGACACTGAGCCCGTCACGTGCCTCGGTACTGTGTAAAGTAAGATGAAGACTACAGACACTGAGCCCGTCACGTGCCTCGGTACTGTGTAAAGTAAGATGAAGACTACAGACACTGAGCCCGTCACGTGCCTCGGTACTGTGTAAAGTAAGATGAAGACTACAGACACTGAGCCCGTCACGTGCCTCGGTACTGTGTAAAGTAAGATGAAGACTACAGACACTGAGCCCGTCACGTGCCTCGGTACTGTGTAAAGTAAGATGAAGACTACAGACACTGAGCCCGTCACGTGCCTCGGTACTGTGTAAAGTAAGATGAAGACTACAGACACTGAGCCCGTCACGTGCCTCGGTACTGTGTAAAGTAAGATGAAGACTACAGACACTGAGCCCGTCACGTGCCTCGGTACTGTGTAAAGTAAGATGAAGACTACAGACACTGAGCCCGTCACGTGCCTCGGTACTGTGTAAAGTAAGATGAAGACTACAGACACTGGAGCCCGTCACGTGCCTCGGTACTGTGTAAAGTAAGATGAAGACTACAGACACTGAGCCCGTCACGTGCCTCGGTACTGTGTAAAGTAAGATGAAGACTACAGACACTGAGCCCGTCACGTGCCTCGGTACTGTGTAAAGTAAGATGAAGACTACAGACACTGAGCCCGTCACGTGCCTCGGTACTGTGTAAAGTAAGATGAAGACTACAGACACTGAGCCCGTCACGTGCCTCGGTACTGTGTAAAGTAAGATGAAGACTACAGACACTGAGCCCGTCACGTGCCTCGGTACTGTGTAAAGTAAGATGAAGACTACAGACACTGAGCCCGTCACGTGCCTCGGTACTGTGTACTAAGACAGACACTGACACTGAGCCCGTCACGTGCCTCGGTACTGTGTAAAGTAAGATGAAGACTACAGACACTGAGCCCGTCACGTGCCTCGGTACTGTGTAAAGTAAGATGAAGACTACAGACACTGAGCCCGTCACGTGCCTCGGTACTGTGTAAAGTAAGATGGAGACTACAGACACTGAGCCCGTCACGTGCCTCGGTACTGTGTAAAGTAAGATGAAGACTACAGACACTGAGCCCGTCACGTGCCTCGGTACTGTGTAAAGTAAGATGAAGACTACAGACACTGAGCCCGTCACGTGCCTCGGTACTGTGTAAAGTAAGATGAAGACTACAGACACTGAGCCCGTCACGTGCCTCGGTACTGTGTAAAGTAAGATGAAGACTACAGACACTGAGCCCGTCACGTGCCTCGGTACTGTGTAAAGTAAGATGAAGACTACAGACACTGAGCGGTTGGCACGAAACAATGGATTGAGTAACATTCGCTCTTCAGTGGTTTTATTGTGTATGTGTAAGGTTGAACCATGTGGGATTTTGTGGTGGAACTGGCACAATCAAACCAATGGAAGTATATTGAGATTTAACTGGTCATCAGCCTGATATCATTCAATAATGATCCTCTAGTCAATTCCCGTCGACAGATTTACACACCTGAGCTAAATGAGACCAAAACACGCATTGTTTCATTTTTAGATATTTTGAAAAAAGATTTTAAAAAGGGCGAAAAAAACATCTATCCACAACGCTCTCTGCCCAGATCATCAACATCCCTCTTATGTCGAGCAATATTAAAGTAAGTCCAGTTTTTTTATCTAAATTTGGCAATGTGTTAGGTACAACCGAGTCTGCTCTCTCAGAATACATTTGAAAAGAAAGACAACTCTTGCTAAAATGTTTGATCAGGATTACAGAATTCTAGGCCTTTATAAAGCTTTCATATCTGGAGATATTGCTTAGTGCGAGCGTCAAACAAACACCAACACTTTTACAGGGGACACGTTTACATGGGACATTTCCAAATATGAGCCATCGTTGACCAAACCGATGTCCGATTATACCAAATTGCAGATGTGTTCATTTGAAGAATTGAATTGCCCCTGCAAGTGTTTGTGACGGATGCCATCGGTTGAGTATGAGGCGATCACAAACGCCCGATATCACTATATGTTAATGATTCATAAAAACTGCCTTTGATATAATTGCAGTCGTAGAATGAAGTATCATTACGATTGTTTATACATAACGGTCCCAATGCAGCCGACGAGCTAATCTTCAAGTTCCCTCTTTTCATCCCATGTGCCTCCATTTGTGTTGCAGTTGAGGTTGTCAGCAGTGGAACTCATCTCTCATACTTCAAAAGCCGACTGATAGTGGGGAGGTAAAGCAGTTATAGATTCTGTTTCCAGCAGTGAAACTGTTCACACCCCAAAATGCGCTTTGTAGAGCTGAAACTGTCTCTTTAATCTTGAATTGCGGTATTTTCAGTTAACCACTGTGTTTCGTAATGCTTTCATCAAAGATGTATTTATATTTGGTGAATGGAATGCTTGTAAAATATATGAAACTATGAACCCTGTAACAGAATAACAGCCTATTTTAGCAAGCGAGTCCATCGATCGAAACATAACCTGAAAGAGGTTTAACCTATGCCTTATGGGTTCTGTTTGTAGTTAATTATATCAAAGCCATGACACTGGGTTTAAGTGTTAGATGTGTCCGCTTTGAAAAAATGAAAGACATTTGCTATATTGTCATTAGGTAAAGAAATGGTACCGGGAAAGGTCACCACAGTTTCATATAGGACAAAGTCCCTACAGAATTCATTTGACGTTCCGAAGGCAACAGAATGGTTAATGCCCCTGGGATACACATTAATGGGCTCTCTGATGTGTGAGTTCCGTTATGCACTTGTATATTATACAAATAAGAGTGACAAAACCCTTTTCCATAATAAAAAAGAAGAGTACTTTTTACGATTCTTATTGTACCATGAGCATGCGTTTATGAATCACTATCACCCACCTTCTGAAAAGATATTTCATCAACTCTTGGTACAAATTTCCGTTCAACATAAACCAAATTCGATGAATGTCATTCAGAGAAGTGTGTGGGGTCACACACAGCCTTCTTCTGTACATTCAACTTGTAGGAGTAGCTACTCCTTTGATAAAAAGCACATATGGAGTTGAGAGTGACCAGGAATTATATAAATAGGCAAGTGATGTGACATGACCCCCTAAACCATACTCAATCAATATGTAGTGTTACCCTGGGGCTACAAAGTCCATGGTGGCAAGTCCTTATCTCTGTCCAAACGAAGGAAAGCCTCAGGGACATGCCGTACAACATATATTCTCCATGATGACCTAACCCTAACCCAAATCAGTAATTCACCTCAGACCCCCTTCTGTGGAGCCTGTGGAAAATATCTTTATTCATTGGTACACTGGACATTTACTCGTAATCACTTCCTATCCTCATGCATCGATTCCCGCCCTTCTATCATCTCGCGTTGTCATCCCGTAACGTAATTGCGAACATGAAGAGACGTTGAGTGAAAGAGTGAAATTGTATCAATTACATGTAATTTGGGCTTCTGGCTGATTTTAGAAAGTGGTGTTGTCGGGACCTCTGGCTTTTAAGCACACACTCACACATGAGGTAATGGATATGAAGGAACTGTGATTGAGCCATGACATGGCAGACGGTCATGTGCTGGCATACGTCTATGCTATCTAGGACCTCACTTCAATCAGGGGAGGATTTGCGTAATGCTACAACGAGCCTTTTTCGATTGAATCATAGATAAACAAGATTATAGGACGTGGTTGATTAAATACCTAACTACAATCGTTCCGTACTGGAAGGCTTCCACCATGATGAAGAAGAAAACACTAAAAAAAACAAATGATATCTACTGCACAGTGTTAGACTGTAACATCGATATGACTCTTCTAATAACATACCCGTGAAGGTCCAGGTTAGAATAATATTGATATTCAGTAACCCATGCATGTCGTATGAGTCGACTAACGGGATCAGGTGGTCAGGCTCGCTGACTTGGTTGACACCGTGTCCATATTTGCCTAGATCGATGCTCATGCTGTTGATCACTGTATTGTCTGGTCTAGACTCGATTATTTACAGACCGCCGCCATATAGCCTGATTGACTGAGTATGGTTTAACGCCGTTTTTAGCAATATTCCAGCAATATCACGACGGGGGACACCACGATATCACGAACGCCGCCATATAGCTGGAATATTGCTGAGTGCGGCATAAAACTAAACTCACTCAGTCACTCGTTCTAGTACTGTAGCATATACAAACACAAAACCAGATAATATCTATGATGATATCTACAGTGTCGGACTGTAACATCGATATGCCTCTTCCTGTCTGTACCAACCATATTGGAAAATCAATGAAACAGCGAGTGAGTGGAATGTGTTTATTTAGGTTCGGTTGTACGATACTGTAAAAGTTATGTTGTGAAGGTTGTGCAATAAAAACAACAAAAGCTTTTCCATGGCCACAATAACTTTCTGCAAAATCTTATTTGTTTAACGATTCCAATTATGTCATGAGCACGTGTTTCTGAACTGCCATCAGATAGTGACGACACCAGGTGTTCGTCAACATGCGGACGTATCCTGACTATCACTGGCCCCGTCCCAGACACCAGGTGTTCGTCAACATGAGGACGTATCCTGACTATCATGGCCCCGTCCCAGAAACCAGGTGTTCGTCAACTGCGGACGTATCAGATCACTGGTGTCCCACGACACCAGGTGTTCGTCAACATGCGGACGTATCCTGACTATCACTGGCCCCGTCCCAGACACCAGGTGTTCGTCAACATGCGGACGTATCCTGACTATCACTGGCCCCCGTCCCAGAACAGGTGTTCGTCAACATGCGGACGTATCCTGACTATCACTGGCCCCCGTCCCAGAAACCAGGTGTTCGTCAACATGCGGACGTATCCTGACCATCACTGGTCCCCGTCCCAGACACCAGGTGTTCGTCAACATGCGGACGTATCCTGACCATCACTGGCCCCCGTCCCAGACAGGCAAAGGCAAAGCAACTGTTCGCCTGCCTGTTCATAAATATCACTAATGTGTAAAACCTGCTTCTAAATATCACGAGAGAACGAGCATACTCGATGTAACCTAAAATGTTGTGAAATGTACAGGAATAGGAGCAGTCAGCAAGATCAGACAATGGCGAAACGTCAACCAGGCCACACATTTGCAGCAACCAATCCCTTTTCATGTGGTTCTAAATGTATTGAGTGCGGGAGTCAGGTAGAACACCCAACTGGTGGCAAGTGTCCATTCTTGCTCACCCTGCGCATATAACTGTTTACCATGACGTCCACCGGACCAATACTCTTAAGTCACTACAAAATCCCACAAAGTTGAGGTTCTGAAATTTTGGCAAATGCCACACATTACATACTGATGTTAGGTGATTCCATGCGCGTTTACATAGCTATCAATGTCCAGCCAATCCATGCCATGACTTGACTACACATCGATTCCTCATCGACTATCTTGGCTTACTCAATTACAGACCAACAGCCGCACGCCGTATGAATGAATCATAACAACTCGCTTCGGACGCAGTCACCATTACGGTTCCTGATGGTGTTGATGAAGAGGGTAACAAGCTCTTGAACTCTTTCAGGAACCGGTGCTGGTGTAGTGTTTACACTCTTCTGTTTGCCATGTTGTTCCAGCTTTTCAGGTAATCCTGTACTATCTGAAATAGTGAAACCCCGTCTTAGTGAGTTTGTACCCATACTTCACACATACACAGTTCCATTTCAGGTGTACTTTTCGGTCGAGAAGCAACTGGCGAGAAGCAACTTTGAACAAACGATATCTCCAGCTCTGTTCAAGGGTGACTTAGCGCATATATCGGGTGTCCCCCAAAAGTGAACAGGATTTTGACAAGTATTTTCTCAGCGATAGATAAACTGAATTTATTAAAATTGTCACAGAGTAACCCCAGGGTATCATGAGCAAGTGTACAAAATATCTAAGAGATTGGTCGCAAATTATGTGAGTATTGTCAAATTCAAAACAGCATGTCCAAAAATACAATGCCATATTGGAAAACTCACTTATTTCGGTCTATGCTCAATGTGGCCTCCATCTTCCTCCACAACTAAACGAAGCCGTTTCTTCCAAGCAGAAATGCTTTGACGTATTTCTTCCATCGATATCTCCTCCCATGACATAATTATCCTGTCCTTTAACGCCTGTTCGGTCAATTTGTCTCTCATTTCTCGGTAAACTTTCTCCTTTAGTGAGTCCCACATGGCATTGCATTTTTTGACAGGCTGTTTTGAATTCGGTTTATCTGTCGCTGAGAAAATACTTGTTCAGCCGGTATGTCTGTAAACCTAACATTAATACAAGACACAGTGATTGGTGAGCTTGGTTTCATGAGTTGGTCACTAGGACATAGCAAATCTCACAGAAAGCTTACTAGTATTGGTTGTTACCTACCTGTTTGCAGGATATACTAGTCTGAAACAGATGTGATTCCCCTTGAGTCCTCATTAAGGTCTGGTCACAAACTGCACTCAAGCAACTAATAACTAATGGTGAACTTAATATTAATATTAATAGTAATATTAACTACACTATATACTTAAAGTTCCATGTAAACATAAATACTGTTAAATATTGTACCTGTAGATTTAATGAGGGGGCAGTGTTGTGTAAGATTTAGACAGAACGATACTTCAGTGTAGATTATGCTAGCATTGTTCTCTTAAGTACATATACAATTGCCTCTCATTTCACATTACATCTAAGTCCACAGAATTCCAGCATTGTGTGTGTTTGTCATTATACTCTGTACACACTCAGCCCTTTCTAAAAAGTTGGATTAATCCTGAGAGGTGAATATTCCCATCATTGTCTTTACTGCTATAATCACTACGCTTGTATTATATTACTTCTGAAGGTGTACTTCCCCAAAAGCTTGTACTGACTGGCGCATCCCAGACACCCATATCAGTCACCAAGCCAAGCTGAGAGGATATGACTCTGCTACCATCTGTAACCCGTGTAACCCGTGTCACATGTAGCCAGCCTTGCCAGTGGAACAACCAGGGAGGTGATGACAGATGGTGACAGGGATCGATGGGAATTGAAGTCACAATAAGTAATCACCTGTCAACGTCTTGGTGCCCATGACGTATTGATAGTTTGAAGAATATCTGAAGGTAAATACATGGTACCTATAGTTCTGGTCTATTTAAGACACCGTGAAAGTTATAACATCATGTGAAAACAACATGCATTCATGAGTATTTTATCGCTGCTTACAATACGTCATTTCCCTTCATACGCAGAGTCTCCCAACAACAAAGCATGAAATCTTGAAGGGTAATAGAGCAATCGCGCACAATCCAGTACCTGGGCAATCTCTGGTCCCTGGAGTTATTGGGCTACACTACTGAAAAACAGGATCCTTTGCTTTGGCGAAAAGTTACTTGTTTGCGGTAATGTTTGTATCGTGACTGTATCTTTGACAACTGTTGTATTTGGGATTACACTTTCTCGATAAATTACAACTTTTTGCACTTTTCAAGATTGCGCCTCTTTACTGTGAAAGTGCAAACCCAAATATAACACGTGTTATATTTGACTACTTTCTCCATTGCTTTCGGCCACGGGAACGTGCCAATTGTACACTTTTCAGAGGGGTACACAAATTACTAGGTCCAGACTACCATTTGTTAGACTTTCATGTTTGAGAAAGCCGCCGTGGCCGAGTGGGTTAGATCGCTGACTTTGTGTGCCTGACTGAGAGGGTGGGTTCCAGTCCCGGCTGGGACTCAAAAGTACTAAAAGGCATACTTTACTCAGTAAATGCAATCCCAAATATACTAATTGCTAACAAAATTGCCCTTGTTTCTGCAGTGAAAGTGGAAGTGGAAGTAAAAATGTACAATCACTTGGCCAGAAACGCCATCATGTCTTAATCAAATGATCTTGTAATACTTTCGAAGAGCTTTCACCCTTTCCTGACAGATTATACCTGAAATATTTCAGATAAATTGGTCTAAACCTTAACCCCGTAATGATCAGTAGTTCTAACTTAGATCCTGCCCGAGCTTTAACATTGCCGCTACCCCAGATCCTCCATCAAGCAGCCACATCAGCAGTGGGACACGTGACCAGTCTAGCCTTACCCATCCTTCACAATAACAGCTGACAGGGTCTAGACAGGATCTACTCAATATGTCCACTGTAGCTGGTGGGAAAAACATACATGCTTTAAGCCTTACTGACGTCACGATCTTGTGCCAGAGGCGTACTCACATGAAAATATATTTATTCCATGTCTGTGGATCTGGTGCCTACATTTACGGATTACCCTCAGCTTCCCAGCTGTTTAGTATCGTGAGACGGTATAGTATACAGGCACCAGTCAACGACCACTCATAATCTCTGTAGTAATCTTAGTTATGTCGTCTACCTCGACATCTTCTGCTTTTGAAGTGTTCCATCTACTTTCTGAATATTAACATCAAAACGATTACTTTTTGTTTCCTTTGGAGAACCAGGTCGATAAAACGCACCAATAAACGTAACATGTGTTATATTTGGGATTACACGTTCTCAATAAAATTCAGATTTTAGTACTTTTGTTGGGTTGTGTCCCACCCTGGATTCGAACCTCACTCTCAGTGTCACCGCAAGCACACACCCAGCGACCTAACCCACTAGGCCACCAAGGCTTCTTCGAAAATGGACACAAATGGACACAACTGGATGAAGGACAACTGGTAGAGTACTTTGTACACGACTACTGTAAGTTAGCACAGAAGTACCAGAATCTGTACTATACTGAGAAAGTGTAATTCCAAATATAACGTGTTACATTTGATTTCTAAATGACATTGTATATTCATACCAATAAAGGGAGGGTTGTGGGCATACTTGATTGTTCTTCCTGAAGTGTTTCAGTGAACGACTTTGAACTCGGTAGGGCTGACAGTATGATCGTGTAGATTCAAACATCAATGTGTTTGTTTCACAAACACATTTGAGGTGGACGTTAATTGAGATTTTGGGGCTTTATATCAAATGCACTCTTTGCACAATCCAAAATTTGACATGGGTAAATGTGAGCTGATTGATCTAAAACATTTGTCTAGAAGTTCGGACGCTTATCTATAAAAAGCAAGGCAAGAAATAGAATCTAATAGTGTTAATTCTTTACCCTGTAATCCTCACTCGTAAGTAACTTCATAAAAAATACATCAAGCACGAGACACAAAGTGTAGATTCAAGTTGAGGAAGGTTGGTCAGCCAGTATCAGATCTTGACCTCAACAAGCTGTGATTCAGCATATTCATCGAATACTGAATACAAGATTATGTGGCCACTTCGCTTGTATCAAGAGTAGGTGAAAGAACTGTGTAAGAGGGGCTGAAGAGAGGATATGGTATTGAACCCTGAAACTGTGTCACTGGCTCTCACGGAAAGGGAGTTAAATAAAACGTAGATGTTTTTCATAACTGAGGTCATAAATCAGAAGGGCGAGGAATATACCGGGAATACGCTTTATGGAATTGCCTCATCCCTACAATATTATATGGTACTCACTTGAGTTTTTACTAGACTGCGTTTTATCAGGGATTAAGGTCCGTGTTAGATGCCAGAAAGAAATCTCTGGCACGACGGGGGATTGGGACAGAGAAAGACAGACTGGAGTGATAAGCATTGCCCAGGGCGACGTGTTGTGAGAGAAGGAGATCCGTGGGAGCCTTTTACGTAACCAAAAGTCTAAGATGAATTATTTAAATGCTATTGAAATATCTGAAAAAGGACGGAATGTCGTATTTGTTTGATACCTAAAAGATTATAATGAAAAATCTGGTCATCGCATTAAGTATCACGGCAGATCGTGAATTAAAGGCAAGCGTTTTGCGCAAATACATATATGTGGTATTTGATAAGTGGGTGAAAGGTTATTGAAATGTTTTAACTGATCCGAACCATGAAAGGTGACATACCTTTTATGTAATTTAAACACGTATATATTTATAAGATTTCTGCAGCATTACAGACTATCGTTCATTACACGGATTAAAATCACAAGGCGACCATGTCAATAACAGATAATGTATTTCATTATTACGTCATTGCAGAGGACCTCGGTAGAGGTGGAAGCCCACGTTGACGGCGTCATTCAGAGGAAAACTGCATGCCCGACTGTGTCGACCGTAATCAGACCCGGCAGCAACTACATACGTTTTGACCAGCACCAACGAGACTGATGACGCCACAGCTACGAGAAATGAACGCAATCGCAAACTGGTTCTTGGGATGGTTGTGTTTTCTCGAATATGGTGTGAGAATATGCCTAGTGGCACGAGTTCTTAGCAATTCACAGTCAAGTGGAACACTTTTTATGGACAGACAACTTCTTTGTTGCAGTAGTTGCGACGTTTCGGTGTAGATTCTAACACCGTTATCAAACAACTGGTGCATCATACCAGCTTCTAAATGCCACTTAAGGAAGAAAATTCACAGTCAGACAATTAGCAGATTTCAATAATTTACACCAAGGTAACGTTTTGACCAAACACTGATCCAAGACACAGGACCCACTACAACAATGGTGTTATCTAAAACTTGATTTCATAAATTCAAGGATGATTAGATTGGGTTGTGGGTTTTCTGTCATCCCATCTTAAAAAAAGCCGGAATTAGGAGCAGATTTGACGCTAGACCCAACATCTTGTTCATGATTGAGAATACTGTAATGCATTCAGTTGGATGTTTAATTTAGATATTCGTACTTCATGTCATCACCTCAAGTAAGATCGCAGTTGTAATTAGTGCGCGTCAACAGACTGCAGACACCTATGATGGCAAGTATTGCCAAGGCTACTGTATTTTATAGTGGACGCAAGGGGTTAAACGTAGTGTACTGAAACAATCCTTCAATATTTACAAATGAATGAAACAGTAAGAGATGATAAGAACGTTTCCACTTCTTGTAATCTATTTCAGTGACATGTGAGTACAGTTTCGTGGTTGTAATCCAGAGATTCCTATTTTAATGTACAGAACACCAATTCCTAAAGATAGGCGATAACTTCTCGCCTTTATGTGTATCACTTGTAAATGACGTTCAAAGACACAACAACCAGAACTTCATCAGGTACACACAAGAATCCGACATAACGCACAAGGTGGTTCGTGTGAGCGCATTTAATACTTACATTACTAAATATGAAGGATACGAACTATTATTGTGTCCGCACTTTAACTTAACGTGTGTACATTGTACTATCTCATGCACACATCTACACTATTTTTCACCTGACCCCATTATATGGTAATGTCTGTGTTTACGATAATTCATGTTCGTTGTCATCTTCTTTGAGTGACTGCATACATATTGTTTATCTATTCACAGCAAAAGACATTTCCAATTACATGTTCCTGCCCCGTGTTACCTACACGTGAGTCTTGCCGATATTGCTTTTATGCTGTGTAGTATATTTCCAGTGTTCCAGGTATAGATTATATAAGCACAACATAACTCAGTCAGGAGTATAGAATCTGTAAGCTGTCAAACAACAGAGTCGAGTGGGGAGTTGGACAAGGATTTCGCCTGATATACGTTCCCAGTGCAGCGTGTGTAGAACTATCACCAGTAGGTGTCTGTCAGGGACGAGTGATCTTTTGTAAGGAGTTCAACTGGTTTGTTTCGAGATAAATTAGTTTTGTAAACGCAAGCCGTCTATTTCACCAACAACTGACATCCACAGCAACCTAGTTTTGAAACACAGCAGAGGGCTTATATAATACAGCTCACTTCCATTCAAAGAAGCTCAGTGATGTTAATCATGAATATACACTTGGTGTTGTGAATAGCGAAAAGTGGTGTGTATTCTCGATTCAGACTTAACTCGTGAGATTCACATTTATGAAGCCCACAAATCTCATTTTTACACCAACATGAATATGCAGAGATGTTAGTGGTTTTGCTTGGAAATCAAATATCGAAACACTTACATGTTTCTGAGCTTGTATATGTTCCAGTGAAAGACTTCCATATTATAAGGTAATGGTGTGAGCTTCCAAACAGGATCCAGGATAGCTATTCTCGAAACGTTGGTAACCCTACGAACTTCGTAAGCCCATTCTTTACACATTGGCTACGATCAAAGTTAAGAATTCTTAAGGCTACGAACGTTTCGAGAATAAGGGCCCAGGTTCGGCCAGCTTCCATCAATCACAAAGTGAGATTCCTTGAGCCATTACCAACATGCAGCAGTAAATTGTGGCCAAATAGAAAAACAGCTGCTTCACTGGAGGTTTACTTTCATCCTTCAAGGTTACATCGTGACAGTCTCTTTGAAGATTGAATGGTCTGCACTGAATGTAATCATTAGACGGAAATCCTGTTATTATTTTGGATTTTTTCTAAAGTTATATTTGCTCCGTCCGTGCAGAGGCTTGACTTCACTTGACTTGGAGGACATTTTGTTTTTTTCTATTAGTCCACATGAAGGGTCGCATGTTGTGGCCAGCATAAAAACAAAGCATTGCATGTGTCTTGGTGAACCTACCACGCTCGACCACCAGTCAATAACACGTTCCAGTGATTAATATCAAAGTGAAGGAAAAGTAGATTTCATGTTGCATATTTTCTACATATAAAACTTACCCCTGAATAACTAGTCGAAATCTCGGGTAATTGTGTTTGCGATAAAGTAAAACTGAATTTGTAAATCTGCAAGGTCAACGCTAAACATCAACCAGTGCCGAGAGTATATGCTTCACTGCGGCATGGTATCTCAGTGGGCTAGCACTATGAAAACCAGCTTCAGTCTGGGCTAGTACAAGCAGCCGCACATACATGTACACACGCATGCACGTCGTCATATGAGGGAAATATTCTCAAGCACGACGTTAAACCCAATTTCACCTCACCTCACCCTGGGGAGCATACAACTCTTGCTGCCACAAGGCGCACCGAGTTATTGCGGCTTTCCCATCCTAACGAGGTACCCAATTCATAGCTGGGTGGACTCGGACACATAGTCACAGTACTTTGTCCAAGTTCACTGCACGTTGCTGTACCCACAACTAGGTGTTTGCACGTATTCATGTGGTCACCATTTGGTCATATACCAACGGATTCGTGGGTTCTTTTAAGTGCACAGGGATGTGTACTGTACACTAGGGGTTGTGACAACACTGAAAGAGTCTGCACACAAAGTTGACTCCAAGGATTTTACACCCGGTCTCAGGTGGGCTCTATCCCGGCACGTCATGCTCGCTGGATCACTCGCCTTAGCCAGCTCGCACACCATGCCCCCTGAGGTGAAGTGTTTGGACTCGTTGCCATTTTACAACACTGAGTGTTTGGCTGTTGGTATATATCCTATTAAGAAAAAGCATTTGGAGCAATCTTTGTCCTGCAGTGTAATGAGTAGATATTGTCAGCCTATGTGCAGTTGTAAGCAATGATAATTTAAAATGGAAACGAATCGAAACACTTCACCTCAGACTTATTCTCCATTACAGACTGGCGCTGTCGAAGAAGGTTGTACTCTTACATTCTTTCAGGAAACAGATTTTTACATTCCTCTTTAATGAAATCTTCACAATGAAACAATACAACATCCCGCCCCAGCTTCCTACACACAGTTCCCGTGTTCAGACCGAATGGTCTGTAAATATCCCAGTCCCATTCAGCTGTGGCATCAGTATGCAGTGATCGGTGGCCTCAATGATGAGGTCGAAATATTTTTGTGACAGTGTTTTCAGAAATTCCAGTGCCGTTGTACATTGACTGAAAAGTTTTGTAAGATAGTCATATTTACAGTAAGCATGCCTCTTAAGAAGACGCACTAAACATGATCCACAATAAGCACTATCCCCATCCACAGACTGCTGGTGTTTAAGTGTCTTGGGGAAACTCTTGTTGATGGCAACGCAGCTGTAATTTCTTTCAGCACGTAGTACTCCAGTTGAACCTCCACACATCAGCGGATATAGCAGTTGACAGTTGAGACAGTTGGACGTCTAAAGTGACTATTTAGATAGGTGACCTGTCTACCTACCTCCATCCACTGACAGGGAAATGGCCGCCGCTAGACGCAGATTATTGTAATGGGACCAATTTTCCATGAAAAGTACGGCTACACAAACTGACCAAAAGTCCAAGTGTAATTCAGCTGGGGAAATCAGAGCTTCTGAGAACATTAGTTTCAACGTAGTTGTGCACATGCAGTCAAAGACGGTTTCTGAAGGAGTAATATGTCAAATACTGAACTTCCTCATAGATACAAAACATTAAAATATGTGTATATGACGTCCAGACATTGTCCAACGAACTTTGTTTTAACAGACATTATTCATAACGAGGGAACTGCTTGGGTGAATCACTTTTCATGTACATATGTTTATTTGTCAAATGTGTACTCGTTGTAAGGCATTATAACCTTCAAATTCCACATTTAACGTTCACTGGTACTCGTAAAGGCCTTCAGCAATCCATGAATAACTAACTGGATCAGGAGGTGAGGCTCATGTTCTTGGTTGATGTATATTATCGTATCCGAATTGCATAGATCGATACTCACTATATCAGTCACTGTAGGGGTTGGTCCAAACGATTATGTATGCCTTCATATAGCTTGAACATTAATGAGTGCGGCGTTAAACAGCAATCAAACAAACAAAATATAACTTCTTTGAGTGGCATTTAGAACTTGGTGCGATGAACAACGAGGAGAGTTCTATGGATATACAACGCCTATAATATATTTTGGACGTCGTTTCGGTTTAGCTTCTAACACCGTTATCAAGCAAGAGATGCACAATGCTAAATGTGGAAAGGGTTTGTCGCTTCTATTTGTATAAACAACAATATTTTCGCATCGTGACTGTCAGTATTTTGGCTGTAATGTGATTTCTTTGTGTGAACTGTCAGGAAAAGAAGGAAAAGAACTTAATGACCCAAAACTGGCTCCCAGAAGGAATCACTTGAGTACCATGACAACCAGATGACTTCACAAATCTCTTTGCCACTGTCGGTGTTTAGCTGTGTGAAGACGTTTTGCTTATAAGGATGACTTCGGATGATCAATAATATCTTACCCTCTACTGATAGCAAATATATCAACGTCATAAATGTGTAATACTATATTCTATCGGTTGATTTGGTTGGTATCCGTAATATCAGCAGTATATAGATAGGAGCTGACCCTTGTTGCATTCGGCACGATTGGTCTGTAGCAGGTGCACACATCTATTTGTCTGTTATACTTTCTTAAACCAGGTACATATGAAATGTTCTTCAAACTTGGATATTATGACATAAATGTTTTATTCAAGTGTAGAGTGTCCAGAAGCTTTAAACATGTTCAGTGCAGTTAGAAAGAAGAAGGTGTGAAAGTACAACATTTGCCTTGAGCAGGTATGGAAACCCTTGCTGTGCTTTGTGAATGACAACGTTTACATTTGTATACCATGATTGGTACCGATCGCACTGCGTGATTCGACTAAGCCAAGCTGAGAGGGTATGACTCTTGTACCACCTGTAACCCGTGTCACATGTAGCCAGCCTTGCCAGTGGAACAACCCGGGAGGTGATGACGGATGACTCATGTAACATCTGTAACCCGTGCACCATGTAGCCAGCCTTGCCAGTGGAACAACCCGGGAGGTGACGACGGATGACTCTTGTACCATCTGTAACCCGTGTCACATGTAGCCAGCCTTGCCAGTGGAACAACCCGGGAGGTGACGACGGATGACTCTTGTACCATCTGTAACCCGTGTCACATGTAGCCAGCCTTGCCAGTGGAACAACCCGGGAGGTGATGACGGATGACTCTTGTAACATCTGTAACCCGTGCACCATGTAGCCAGCCTTGCCAGTGGAACAACCCGGGAGGTGATGACGGATGATGACGGATGATGACAGAGATCGATGGGAAGTGACAATACGTAATCACCTGTCAACGGCTTGGTGCCCATGGATTAAGAAGTGTTGACAATCTAATTATATCTGAGGAGATACCGAGTTGCTGCTTTGATAGATTTGTGCTGAGGGGAGATTCGGTACTGTATATTATCAATATTCATCTCGCTTTAACCGAGATTGCTCCACTTCAAAGACAATTATTATTCACCCCATTTCACGGCATAAGGAGACGTTTGGCATATATGTAATGGTGAAAAATAGACAGTGTTTGGGAACGGTATCTTTGATAAATTATACAAAAGAACACTGAAAAAGTATGCTTATATATACATAGTTTCATACATAGAATATAGTTTTTCATTACTAGCTATAGTCTAACACTTCAATGCTATTTCTTTGATCTAATCATTTGTCTCCCCTAGCTGTTATTTTAGTATTTCGCACAGCGAGAAACTTTCTGTCTATTTAACTGTGAACCAACAAAACATGAGGTCTTCAAGTTTATTGTAAATGATACCAGACATAACCCAACAGCGTTACTAGCTTCGGTCAGAGTCCACAAACATATACGATGCCTTGATGCCATTATAATCCCATGGAACCTGATTGTTGACACATTGAAAAACACAGCTTAAACCGCGTTTAACCTTTATTCTTTAAGGTTTATATCGGGACTGTTGAATGGTTATGTAGAATCCGGAACATAATTTCACAAGAACTGCCGTCACAGTTCGCATATGCACGTAAGTCTGTAGATACAAGCGAACATCCCTCTGCACTGACACCAACTGATAACTCTCTTCTATTAAATACTTTCTATATACTTAACCTCTACATTTCGCGAAATTCCTTGTCTGTAAAGCCAATATGTATGTTGTGTACCAACCTCTTAGTTTTAGAATATCCTAATAACATATGCATAATGTTACAGTTGTACCCTAGTCAATGATTGCAGCATAAAGATGTAACCTGGTGAAGGACAAGGATGGACTGTCTCTGTGTCCACAGAAAGTACTGAAGACAAGCGGAATTGTATCGTGTGGATTCTAGAAACATCATAGAATTTGCTTGAGAAACGGACCACCACGTTCGGTTCTGTCAAAACATGTGATATTGTTAACGCTGTACACAACTATCCCGCACGACAAACCAAAGGAAAAGCCTTATTCCTTGATAAATGGGGCGTTTGTAACTTCACGTGGGGAACAAAGATATTCCTACATATCTGTGATCAGTGGTTCAGGACACTTTGTCAAAAATGAAGAGCAAATGTCTTTTAAAGTTAAATGTGTAAAGAATGTGTAAATAGCTACACTTCTCCATTGACAACATCTTCGTAAAAGTGGGGGTAAATCATTTCGACAAGAAGTATGCATCCCTTTGTGCCCCCAACTGTGCTCCCTTGTGGATAGGTTTCTTTCTCCAATAAATTAGAATTTCTGCTAGGGTTTGCAAAATCAAAACAAGGTAATTTGCCCAAGAAGCTTAAGTTTCCGGTATATCGATGATATACTATCGTTCAATAACCATCAAATATCAATTCTTTACCACACACATCTACGTACAATATGGGTTCAAAACATTTAGACAATAGGTCTCAGTCCTCATGGCACCAGTGGTGATCCGCTCATATATGTTTCTTTATGCATATAATATAGAAGTTGTGCTAGAGTTGGCAAATCAAATTTGGTCAAGTTGGTTGATCTGTTATACTTCAATAACTATCAAAGAGCCAAATCCCTTCCACTGATGTTTCCACCTGAACTTGAAATTAAGAAGACAAGTAAGATCGCCACAACTGTTTAATATTTAGATCTATGCATTAAGCTTCAGGGGGACAAAACATCTCCCCACAAGGCTGATGACAGAATAGATGGCTTTAACTTACCAGTAGTAAACTCCCCTTTCACTTCAGCAATATTCCAACAAGCTTAATGTTTACATTTCACATCTTTTGAGGTACAACCGAGCATTCTCTTTTTACGAATATTTCACGCGTCTCTTGCTCGGAAGTTGTTCGATCAAGGTTACAACATTCAAGGCCTCAGTAAGGCTTTCATAAACTTTTATGATAGACATGTGGAGGAAACATAAGACAGTCAAACAAGGAGCAGGCATACTCATTGGCACCAGTTGTTTCCCTTCTCTTATTTGAGCAAACGAATCAATATTTGAAATCGCAACAAGCGATGTTGCCCAAGATGTTTAATTTAAGCTTCAGGTATAACGGTGATCTAATAGAACAATAGATTTACCTGCGCGACCTGGTATAAAAGAGACCAGTGAAACGACCTGCTTTGTTAAACATGATAAAAACAACTTTGCAGAAGGCTGTATGGCACGAATCTCCCTTGAATCTCCGAACTGTCAAACATGTCCTTCTTGTGGAGCAATATGTCATCACTTCCAGCCGTTGTTGTGTATATTAACAAAGACTGTCAAGAGCGTCATACGAATGTTTTTTGATGGATATCAGATGGGGAACAAAACAATTACAACCACGATCTAGCATTGTTCTCTGTTTCGACCTGTAACACATGTAACCTTTCCTCAGCTGAACTGATAATGGAAGGTCGGGAAATGCTGATCTTCGCGAACACGTGGTAACGTCACTATTTGATAGTAATTCATATATGTGGTTATATATGGGAATAGTACAATGGACTCCCCGTGCTGTGTATATTGCATTTTCATGAGGGCTGATCAGACTGTGACATGGCCTATGGATGTTATCTTTCTATCAATCACTGGATTGTGTGACCCCGACGCCATTACAATCCGCTATAATGGAGATGCTTGGCTTTTGACATCACTTTTTATCTGTGACTCTTGAAGAATTACAACAATTTAAGTATGAAATTCCCCTGATGTGCACAGCTTAATCATGGAGGTATATATTTTTATCAGGTATGTGTAGGTGATAGGTATAGGTATGGTCGAATACCTAGCATTGCTCTAAATATTTGCAGACATTCCGCTCATGTTGAATTTAAATAGCGAGGCTTGATTCCTCGTGTAATCCATCGTAAAGCAATCAACTTAATATAGTGAATAACAACTATGATACAAACATTCTTTGGTACTGAAAACTGTCTTCATATCTGAAGGCAAACCGTGCGTGTTGCACAGGGCAATGTCCTACTACAGGTTTGTTTATATAATGGAAAAACCCAATGATTGGATTCGAGGCAAAACATTCATCGCCCCGAAATGAAAGCCTGCATTAATCTCAGCTGAAAGATCACGAAGTGCTGTAAAAACACCACATCTACTCAATTGATCCACTAGTTTCTTCTTACAGACACAGTGCCTCGGATACAGCAAAAACATAAAAGTCATTAAGAGGCTTGTTTGTGGCCAGAAAAACTGCCTCCGCTGTGACACTGAGCGGAAGAGGCATTGGTGGCAGCTTGGTGGTAGCTTCACGTAAGGCGGGTCAGGGATACGGCATTGTCGTGTTGTAAGCTCAGTCAACAATATTATTTTATGGAGAATATTATGGAAATATACAACGTAAACACACCACCTAATGAGGTTTTATCTGTATGTATGTATGTATGTATGTATGTATGTATGTATGTATGTATGTATGTATGTATGTATGTATGTATGTATGTATGTATGTATGTATGTATGTATGTATGTATGTATGTATGTATGTATGTATGTATGTATGTATGTATGTATGTATGTATGTATGTGTGTATGTGTGTATATATGTATATATGTATGTATATATGTATGTTAGACTAATGCTTAGTCTCTGAATATATATAATTTTGATAGTAACAAACAAGCCCATTTAAATTGAAAAGGAGCCCCAGGGAGACCAGAGATTCAGAAAAAAACTGAGGAAATAGCACTACAGAAAGAGCTAGGCATTAGGGGAAATAATGTGGTTCAGGGACTGAGAGAGAATAATATGTATGTATGTATGTATGTATGTATGTATGTATGTATGTATGTATGTATGTATGTATGTATGTATGTATGTATGTATGTATGTATGTATGTATGTATGTATGTATGTATGTATGTATGTATGTATGTATGTATGTATGTATGTATGTATGTATGTATGTATGTATGTATGTATGTATGTATGTATGTATGTATGTATGTATGTATGTATGTATGTATGTATGTATGTATGTATGTATGTATGTATGTATGTATGTATGTATGTATGTATGTATGTATGTATGTATGAATGAATGAATGTATTTGTGTGTGATTGGGTGCGTGCGTGTGTATAAATAGAATCGACACAACAATCTCATATCTTAAGAAATTTCTTACGAGACCACGTTATGATTCCGACTGTTTGCAGAGTATGGGTGGATGCTACTGGTATGACAGGCCACGCCTCCTCTATCCGCTAGCACCCGGTGTCATTGATTTTAAGTGATCCACCAATACAATCTTCACCGGATGTTGTCTCCCCTTGACGTTTCACATTAAAACCGTTAATCTATACTGACTATACCAGTATATCACAAAACGGGCAACGTAACCTGTCTTATGGGTGACACACGCCGCACAAATTCATGTAAAGGGAAATCAATTATTCACCTAAAACTCGGGTAGAACTGAATACAAGGAATTGCATGGGACCTGACGTTTTTAGGATGAATCGTATGGCGCTCCTTCAAATCTATTTAAATAGCGCAGTTTGTTGTAGCTCAAAAGGTGCTGGATAATGTTTGTCATGAAGGGAAAGCCGACAGACGGAAGTTGAAGTCATTTCATCTCTGTTTGTGATGTCTTATAACTATTCTAAGATGAAATCTTGGAAATATCATTATTATGCTAATGGCATATGTAAATCGCGGGGTATTGTGATATGTGTCCGGTTCAACCACAAAGATAAGCTCCGAGCAAGAAGCCATTGAGTTTGCATGACAGGAATCAATGAGAAATGACATGAATGACCCATCAAGTGACCCGTCAGACGTACTGGTGGATAAGGATAGGCTGACATTCTGACTATATCGGAGGAGATCGGGAGTTATTGGGTCGACAGACCTCTTCTGTCGAACCCATGTCCAATTCACAGTAACACGTCTGTGTTCACAAAAAGTCCATTGACTCAATTGACTGTGTTGAACGATAAACAAAGGGCAAGTTTAACATACTGACAGAAACTATCCAAACATTCATGGCTTTATCACAGCATGGTCGCTCACGTATAATCAACCCAAGTGTGCTGCCATACCATCTGAGAATGGCGAATGGTATCTCCAAGTGTAAATGTTATTAGTGATGTGGAATTGATTCATACGATGTAGAAGGATTCAGACAATGAACTTTGTCAAAAGCAAATATTTCTTAAGCGTTTACTTATAGAACACAACTGTCAGTAAAAAGTCTATAAAACCATGGCTTACATTGTATACCTCATGCAAATGTGGAACACCAATGCCAGAGAACCAGAATCAGTCTCGATCATCAGCTGAAACAAATTCCAGTATTCAAGAAAGATAAAATGTCTTTGAAATTATATGACTGAAAACATCGCTAACGACAGGTATTAACAAAAAAAGGCTAAGCATGTGCTAAAAATGTTTCCCTTTAACTCCAAAGAACTGTTTTACATAATGGGGTTTGTTTTAGTTTTTGTACTGCTTATACCTACACCAGAAGCCCGTCCTCCAGTGAGATTCTTCCCGACAGCAGATAACTCAGCAGAACGATGGGGGATCGTCAAGGCTATGGTGACAACTACAGCACGTGGCCCACAACGTCGCTCGCATCCATCAACAACAAAGTTGATATAGATTCCCGAAGCCATTACGTAGAACTAGATTTGGCAAACATACTGGGAAAAAGGATAGTTCTGTTTCCACCGATTTTGACATCTTGCATCGTGACTGTATCTTTGGAGCATGGCTATTTCATGTAATTGATATTTTTTCTGAATTTATGGAAGGCACATGAAAAGGGATATTTGCTCCGTTCATACAGACATGGGTATTTTAAGCACATGGCCATTTGTATCTACACCAACGACCATCATTCCGAGGAGAAGAATGGCATGCGTGTATGTGTCTTCAGACGAACGTAAACGTGCCCATGCACCGCCACCGATCAATACGGCTTTTCCATTGATTACATTTCAACTTACTTCTCTTGATTCAGTGAAAACATGTTCAATGTTCAATTGAACATGAATATTTGGAAGTTTTAACTGGGATATTGAAGTAGGAAGATCAGATACACATTGGTGTATGGAATAGTAGAGACAAAACCGTGTCCATATTCACAGGAACTGTCTACTTAAAGCCGGGGCGAATACCGTTCCGACTAAACGAATTACATTAGTATTTAAATCACTATGAACACCATGTTTGTACGGTAAAGAGCGTATCCTGTCTCACCGGTGGAACCTTCACAAATGCATGAAGGGGCAAGGCGATGGGACAGCCTAGTGGTTATAGCGTTCGCTCGTCACGCCGATGACCTGGGTACGATTTCCCGCATTAGTACAATGTGTGAAGCCCATTTCTGATGTCCCCCGCCTTGATATTGCTAAAAGCGGCGTAAAACTAAAGCTACTCACTCACACAAAGGGGCAAGCCAACTGCTCACCCCAAAACACTGGAACATATGATGCAAGTCAAAATACGGATGTGTATGGGATCATTTGTGTCCCCGTAGCGTCAGCATCGGAAACGCCCCCCACACGTCCACCGTGATACCTTTACTAAGGCCTTACTATTACAATAATTCATGAAAGATAAACATCCTGTAACAACGAACCAGCCCCGGAATTGTGATATATCAAAGAGATTTATATAATATCAGGATTTTCTGTATAAAATGCAATGGTGAAACAGCTAGCCATTTGCTTAAATTCATAAATCTGAAAAACTCTTTTCTTCACTGTGTACATATTTGAAGTTCGATATATTATTTTAATAAGTAGGAGATATTCAAGAAAACGATGTCACAGCTATCTATTTTTATATCTTTAATGAGATTAGTTTAACATTGGAAAGGAACCACGAACTGAGATTTGCATTAGTCGGTTCACGTTAGATAATCTTAGACTTTGTGGATGGCTTGCCAAACCGCCCTACTGCCCATCACGTCATTTTCCACGAAACGCTTGAATCCGTCTGTACTCTTATGACAATCCCGGCGAGTTATACTTCTAATCAATGTCAACTTGGTTCACTCCATCCTACTCTTCCAGCAGGGCAGCGCCAAGTTGTTTGAGAGCTGGTTGCTGTTTGGTTGTGATTCACGCGCATAGACATGATTTGTGGCTGAGCAGTGAGCACTGAGTTCGGGGCACGAGCAGGTGTTTATGTTCTCCCGTTAAGGTACCCAGTAACACAGTCTAAGTAAACTTAGGCTCAGTATTATTCGTTACACTGATATACTGAGTCTAACAAAACCTAGTAAAAGGTCGCGTCAGCTTACCTTTTGGACTGACCAATCAGAACACAGCTTACCAAATCGCGAAAGGTAACATTCGCACATACCCTTTGAACCTTTACCTCAAAAACTCGATTCCAAATGCTATTTTCCGCACGATCGCTTCCAAGTGATACATGCAATGAGTAAACAGTCGCCGAAAATAGCGTTTTTGTTAATATTCGAGGAAGCCATCTTGCGAAAATATAAGCAAATAGTAACCATGTCATTAGAAACCCATAAGCGTATATACTGCAGGTCAAATATCTGTGTTTTATGCGGATTTTCCTTTGTTGATAGATCAGTGTCAACGACCAGGGAAGAGAAAATCCAAAGAACCGTTGTGTAAGTGCCCCCGAACCTTAACAAGTAGTCGTTGTCTGATTGGTTAAATCCGTTCGGTCGTCTCGCGTTTGATTGGACGGTCAAAGGTCGCTCAAAGGTTAGCTGACGCGACCTTCTACTAGGTTTTGTTAGACTCAGTACAGCAGTGTAACGAATAATACTGAGCCTAGGTTTACTGATACTGTCCAGTAACAATACGAGCAATTTCAAGTCTTGCGTTGTCAAACAGACGTCCATGTAAGTAGCACCACGTGTGCCTCAAGATGTTGTCAAGGTAGTACTGTCCAGTGACACGTCCGTGGAAATGATCTAACGATGTTCTGATAGTCACAGTGATCCCACCAACACCACTGTTGAGCCACCCCCAACACGATCGTTATGTGTAACGTGAACGAAATGAAAATGCTCATTCCGTCTGCGTCACTTATTTGCGTGTCAAGGAAGTCCGAAGTAAACATTAATTCATCCGAAAAAATAACGTTTGCCCCAAATCGGTTGATCCACGCTGCCGCTCTTGATATTAACGACGTCTCTTTCAGTAATGTGACGGTCCGCCACTCGTGAAATATCCCTGGACGTCAGGCATGCAGGTTCCATCTGAGTAGCCGATTCAGACATCGCCTGTCAATTCACTCTAACACCTGCAGATCTGTGATGCTCATCTCCAATTTGAGAGGCACTTAGAGAGGCAAATATGAACGTAGTCGTTTTTATGAAAGCTTCTTGGGCGCCACTTGTCGCCTTTGGTCGACCACGCCGACGTTTGTTCAAAGCGTTATTTGTCTGTCGACATCATGATTGTAATTAGCTATGTACTAAACACGAATCGTTAAGAACACAATGGTCTGCCTTGTTGCAGCTTCAACATGCCGTTCCTGACAGACACCGCAGGTAAAGGAACGATTAATGTATTGTAGAACAAAGTCAAGTCTTGATTTTGTCACTGAAACGTACAGTAAGATGACGTGTTTCACTGTAAATTTGGAATGTTAACCCAAACATGTTTACGCTTGCTCGAAATTGTGTGCGCGTGTTTGCACGCAATTCACATTGTGAATGGAATACTCTCTCTCAATATATAACTTGTTTCCCATATAATATCACCAACATTGGAATATCCCCTACATATTTAATAGTAAAATATTGAGAGCGGAAGCAGGAATGACTGAAGCAGATTTGGAATTTTGCATATGGAACGTCATAAGAATCAATAGATAAAATCACCTCGCCGACACGGTTTGACATGAATTCGTCTTTTTTGGTGTTCAAAATGGTCATGAGGCAGCAGTTATCTGTCTCCGACCTTATACACAGCTGTGCATGTTACATCTAATTTGCCTCTGTGTAGTCAGCTTAGACCAAATAGCAGTTGACAAGGTCTAGCCATGGTCTACTTTGTATGTCAACTGTAATTGGGCAGAGATGAATGCTTACATATATACTCACTAATGTTCATTACGTCTCAGTCTAGAGCTAGTCTGTTTCACTATTTAATCTGAAGTATTTTATTGTCTTGCTATATACACCGTATGCACGCCTTACATGACGAGGTTCTGAAACACAATGTTTATTGTGACTTAAGTTTATGCTTTTGACCCCTTGCAATCACAGTCACAGATATTGGGATATTACCTCGTTGATTCAACATGGCAACCGATTTTATTCAAATGATTTCAATAATGGGAGAAAGACCGCCACTGTAGTAATAGTCATCTTCGCTCCTTCTGTACCAGGTCCCTCAGATGCCCTTCAATTTGGCACGCCACACAAACACTGTCCAGATCAATTCACGATTATCTCCACTGATGCTCTCCGACGTTCCTTTCATGTGGCTCCAAGGAGATACTGATGTATCACTGACTTCCAAGGTTGAACACAGTACTGGTTATGATTAAATCTAGCATGATTTCATTATATCTTTTTTTAGGTTTATATTGTAAGAACATTCAAATAGAATTCAAATCGCACATTTGCATGGCTATCAGCACACCGTGTCCAGTATTTACTTCGTATGGCCACACAGTGGAAGAAGAAAATATGTCATTGTCACGACTTTCCCTTATTGAGGTCAGCATAAAGTCTCCACTGTTCTGGTTATGTCTCGAGTGGGTAATCATGTATGTCACTGGAGTACTGAAGAGTGCTGAAGAGAAGCTTTATTTGGGGTCAATACTGCCTACATAACAGACATCTCGTTCCAGAACGACAGTAACGGGCCACTCCCAGGAGACAGTCATGTTTTAATGGGCAGGTCAGCAGAATAAGGCGATGTAATGATAACACTTGTTTGTAACGTTAATATCTTCTGTACACGATTTGTTGTCTAGAGTTGTGTCGTTAATCCTGTCAGGATCCACTGTTGTAATCCACGGTTAACATGATGGGGTGACTGTCAAGGGGGAGACAACTATTGCGATAGCAATAGTCTGCAGCAACATACTATTGCGACCAACTATTGCAATACTATTGCAATAGTGTTTTCTCCTTGAATTGCCTCATTTGAATGCCGTGTATGCCGCCATGTTTGTTGAAGAGGACACAGGCGCATCTATCAACGGAAGTTAATTACTAAACTATCGATAGTCACACATAGTCACATACTATCGATGCGTCGATATTTTTTTGTTTCTACCATCGATTAATACACCGATCCAGTCTGTCAATCAAAACTGGCGCATGCGTCAATTTTAACCAATCAGCAGACCGGGCGCGCTGTGTGGATTTGTTAGACTTATTTCCGGGGTCAAACGATGCCTCCGAAGCGATGTGCTTCGAATGATGCCATTTACACTCGCTATATCTATACCATATTGCTGCGATTTAATGTGTACCTTTAACAAAACCATTATTGTCAAGACAAAAGGAATTGAGGCGGGTCAAGGAGCGCGATAGGCCTAACGATCAGTTAAATGTCTGCACCATCGTTCACGAAACCTTCGTGTGCCTGCAGATGAGAATTTGCACGAATTTCCACACTTCTGCACATGTGCAAAATCATTACCAATTGATGACAACAAATAGCAGTTTAAGACTTTGCAAGGGTTATAAACACGGACAATTCTTGTAACTACAAAATTGTTTTTGCTTAACGTTTTTAGTCACTACTGGGCATTGAGTTGGTACGCCATAAAGCTCAAATGAGACGGGCGAGAAAGCCGTGACACAATGTAAACAAATCTGACAGCGATCTGATTTCGGTTAGGGTCGACAGAAATAGCAAAACTTGTTACATTAAAGAACAATGTGGTTGATATTGTTGCCTTCGCTCTTAGATATTCTTAAATTTTGTCACACGTTTTAGGATGTTTTGAAATTTCAAAAGCACAATCTGAAGGCCTACTGCAATACAGTATCTGTTAATAGTGCAAAATATTCGAGGAGTAATATTTTGTTATTCAAACGGAAATATTGTCAGTGTCAGCAGTTGCCTATCTCGCAATATCCACATATCAAAATTAATTCAGATGAGAGTCTATAAAACCATGCCTTAAATATTTCAGAAATTCTATAAAGAGATGGGACCTTTAATTACCTTACTCCATGTGGATTGGTGACGAAAACCATGTGAGAAGAATAGTGACTTTCTGGAATTTTGGACAGAGTGAAATACAAGTGTATTTCTCAACTATGAGAACATTATTTGTTTTGAATTTGGTTACAACATAATTTTTTTACATGTAGGGGCGGTACATTGGTACATTTTAGGAGTAATAACATAACTGTCATCTTAATCAATTCGCTGGAAATGATAGCAAGGTGTGTTTTAAGAATCTTGCGTCCTTTAGTAAACGTGGAAAGGTAATAAAATAAATAATAATAATCCAATCAATTATAAATAATTACTTAATTGACTGCCATATCAGATTCATGTGATTTTAAGGCAGAACTAAGCAAACAAACACTATATACTTATCATGGCAGAACAATCACTTGGTACTAATTAACTAACTTGTTGGCTCCTGCTTTAAGATATCTTTGGTATTTTAAATAATATATTTACTGATAAGATTATTCTGAAAGTGATTACTAGTATCATAACTCATAATAAAGTTATATCAACATCCAGAGAGTTTAAAAAAAACAAAGCTATGTCTTGGTAACACCCTGGTCAGGCATTATTCAGTCTTGGAACAGAATAACTTACAAAATTCTCAGTCGACTTTTCATGTAACTGGAATGAATAATGAAACATATATTTAACCCAGATTTGATGTAATACTTCTAAAAATCATCAGCTTTTGAGGAGGTTACCAATATTTGAAGACTGAGCCAAAGTAGTTTTTATTAAGATGTTGGTTTTGGACAATTGTTCAAGGTTTGTTGATGGTTATTTGGAAAATGAGCTTCATATTAAATTGCCTACTGGTTTGCAGGAGGTGAATGCTTCAGGACATTTTCATGTGTGTTTTCCTAAACTTTTGTTATGACTTTTACAAGATTTTGAAACAACTTTAATATATATTTGATGACACTAGTAAGTATCTGAGAAAAGGAAATAGATCAGAATTAGTGTTATGTCCCTTATGGACATGGTCTTAGATCCAATAAAACAAAGATTATCATTGTTTAAGCTGAATGACTGACTGAGTTTAGTTTTACGCTGCTTTTAGCAATATTCCAGCAACATTACGCCGGGGGACACCAGAAATGGGCTTAACACATTGTGCCCATGTGGGGAATCGAACCCGGGTCTTCGGCGTGACGAGCCAACGCTTTAACCACTAGGCTACCCCAGCGCCCCTTCATTGTTTAAGAAGCAATAATGTCAGTATGTAATTTTATTGACAAAATGCTTTGAACATAGGATATATTCTTTGTACCTTACTTACATTAGTAGATAGCAATTAAATATCTCTGAAGATAAAGCAGTATATTTGTATTTTGTGTAACATTCTATTTCAGTCCTAGTTAATTGTTTGGATAACTGTCGATCCACTGTTCAAAGATTTTGCATCACAGGTTTCCTATTTCTGGAAGATTGATCAGGGTACAGGTGCAGACTGTATCCTGGATCTTCTCTGTGTTCTGGTGCTATGACATACCCGTACATACATGCTGGCAGTTCATGAAGTCCAGTATTGTGGAAGTTTGTAAATTAGGATACCACAGCAAGTACACATAGAAAAATAAATTGGAAAGGGTGATTAAAAAATGGATTTCCTTATATTTAGTGTCATTTTTGGATGTGTACTGATTTTGAAGATTTTACTGAGAATTGCTGAAGATTAGCTGCTGAATATTTGCTTCTGGGTATGGCCAGATACATCCATGGAGACATACTGTTTACAAGCCCAATAACCTTTCCCAGATTCCCAAATAAGATCAAATAGGTTATGCTGTGATTGATTTGTTTACATTAATATATACAGACAAATAAGGCGCATGAAGTAGTAGATGGGAAATATTTTTTTCTGCTTTGTTCATTAGAAGGTAGAGTTTTCACATTATTAATTTAACTAAATTTGAAGAAAGGATAAAATAATACAGGCGCAGTGTAGACAATCTACTTATAGATACAGACACGATCTGCAACTTGAACATGTGGTTGTGTTCACGATTTTTATAAAATTACGGTGGGAATTTTTGAGAGAGAAAAAAAACCCAAACAACATAATTCAGTTGCCCTTCCCCTGCTAATATCTTAGACGGACGCGAATTGCCAGATACATTGTTTGGTTCGAAAAAAAATACGCTTCCCACTCTGAGCAGCTGGCCGAGGCGATTTTTCATGGGGCATGTAACTCATTTTCACTCGCCAATTGCAATCTGTCAACTAAAATATATTAAAAACAAAGTACGTATAGTTTTCCTCTTTAAATATCATTCACAAACGGCGGATACCAAAGTACCACAAGCAGAATTCATCAACAACGTTCGCAATCACGTACGTTTCGCCGGCGGTGACGCCATTGTGATTAGTCAGTGGTTGTCCCCCCTAACGTCAAAAACGAAGTGGGCGGGGCTTATCGGCCGGGACTGGATCGGTCTATTGCTATAGGAGACTCAACAATTGCAGTCCATGGATAGTTCGATGCATCGTTACAGCACTAGTTAATATCCTCACCTTCACAAGCTTGAAATTCTTGCAAAACACCGTGACTCGAATAAAACGGAATTTGGTTTCATTCAAGTAAAATATGTATATTTTATTCATGAAAGCATCGTCGACAGAATCCCAACAATCTGGTTTTGATCAATGTAATCACCATGGAATTACTTGAAACTGAGAAACCTTGACTCCGTGACTTCATGTTAAAGGTCGGACCCCGCAGCTAGGAACGGTTGTAGGTTCACGAAATCCATAGCATAATTCCGTTATCAGTTTTACTCATTCATCACACAAACAAGTGTTTGAATGGCACACGGAGCCCTGTGTCAGTTCCACCACAATTACGCCACTGCTTGTTTACGTCAATACAATCATTTTGGAACACTTCATGAACTATTAGTTGTAACTATAGATACAATAATACCATATTCAGCAATCACGTGACATTCGTTCATAAATCACCGAGATATATAATCGCATGCACATTCATGATAGTTTCAACTGCATTCAAATTCCCATTGTGTAATAGTTTAGCCTGTGTGTTTTGAGATAATGGTTTTAATATCTCCGATTAAAGACATACAGTTTCAGACACGAATCTAAAAGGTTTGAAATATGGAAAGCATGAATACTTTATTTCAATAAAAACGTCATAATGTGTGTAATTAAATCCTCCTCTTCAGACCACATGAAACAAACGGTTTTTAGAATCAGATTCTCCTTGAGATCTAGCCTCTAGCCACTCAGGAAAGGTCCTGGCATTGATTTCTGATACATTACAGCCGATAAGAAATCAGTTACAACTGGTAAAAGATAGAAATATATCCATCTCCATATTCATAAGGAAGCACATAGTCGACCTTTTGAGAACATTACTTTGAAAGTAGGTTCCTTTGTGTACTTCTTAATTGGGATGGTTTCTGAAAGAGCAATAACGTAAGATTTGTAGATATGATATCGAGATTTTGTAGACGAACAGGGAAATGACCACCTCTAGGCGCAGGTTATTTATTGGGGCCTTTCTTCTTTGAAAAGTACGGCTACTGACTTTGACCAAGCGTTCAGTTCGGTTGGGGACAGTTCTAGCTTGTGAGAACATTTTTTTTAACATAGTGCAATTTTAGTGCACACCAAAAAGAAAAAGAGAAAGCAATGTGTCAAATACTGCAGCTGGGCTTCCTCATTGCTACTAACTATGTAAAATATATGGAGAAATCATATCTTAATCTTACTTATGGTTACCTTTTGAGCTTCTCAAAAGATATTGTTAACATTGATTTATCTGTGCACACAGAAATAGAGATAAAGAAATATGTTGAACACTGGACTTCCTCGCTGAAATAAAATATGTAAAGGTTATGGAGGAATGTGTTGCAGAAAACACATATGGTGATGTTTGGGTGAAACACTTTCAATACACATACATCCCTTAGATATTGCAAAAAATATATATGGTGATGTTTGGGTGAAACACTTTCAATACACATACATCCCTTAGATATTGCAGAAAATATATATGGTGATGTTTGGGTGAAACACTTTCAATACACATACATCCCTTAGATATTGCAGAAAAAACATATGGTGATGTTTGGGTGAAACACTTTCAATACACATGCATCCCTTAGATATTGCAGAAAATATATATGGTGATGTTTGGGTGAAACACTTTCAATACACATACATCCCTTAGATATTGCAGAAAACACATATGGTGATGTTTGGGTGAAACACTTTCAATACACATACATCCCTTAGATATTGCAGAAAACACATATGGTGATGTTTGGGTGAAACACTTTCAATACACATACATCCCTTAGATATTGCAGAAAACACATATGGTGATGTTTGGGTGAAACACTTTCAATACACATACATCCCTTAGATATTGCAGAAAATATATATGGTGATGTTTGGGTGAAACACTTTCAATACACATACATCCCTTAGATATTGCAGAAAATATATATGGTGATGTTTGGGTGAAACACTTTCAATACACATACATCCCTTAGATATTGCAGAAAATATATATGGTGATGTTTGGGCGAAACACTTTCAATACACATACATCCCTTAGATATTGCAGAAAATATATATGGTGATGTTTGGGTGAAACACTTTCAATACACATACATCCCTTACGTATTGCAGAAAACACATATGGTGATGTTTGGGTGAAACACTTTCAATACACATACATCCCTTAGATGCACACAACGGGTATTGTCCAGCACATGTCATGGAACAACCTTTAACAAATGTGATATGGTGAACATTACACTGCTTAGTGGAACGACAATTTAATGCTTGCATAATAGGACATCTATGAAATCATGTCAGGCAAATATGCATAGTTTTATCCGTAGTTTACAGTTCTTCAATACTAGTCTGACTAGCAGTATTGTCAATGCTAGTTACATGGTTTTGTGAGAGCGGAACACATTTGATCAAATTCACATTTCAATATATGTCAGGACTCACGTGACTTTCAAAATCATTATTGACAGTTCATAGTGAACATCCCATTTCCACGCCATCATGGTGGAAGGGAACGCTGGTTCTCAAGACTTTAATGCTGATACTTGGAAGTAATCCTTTGTCTCCCCAAGCTTGTATTCTTGCATTTCCCCTAGCGAGAGGCATTTTCGTTGTCAGACATAATCCAGAACGTTCGCTAGCTTCCATCAACATCGACAAGGATATACGATTCGTGGAGCCATTTATAATCTAATGGAACCCAAAAGTTGACACATGAAAAACACAGCTTTAACTGCGTTTAACTTTTATCCTTTAAAGTTTGTATCGTGACTGTTGAATAGTTAAGTGGAATCACTACACGGAAGATTCAGTCTGGGGTATGGATATTTAATGGCATGGATTATGTATGTTCAGCGTTGGGGAGGCCTATGTATTCCTTCCGTGTAGTCATGAGACTTAAAGGACATGCTCTTGTCATTAATTTCACACGAATGGTAGCGCCAAATCAAAGTCGATCAGCAAAGAATCACATATACACGTAAGTCTGCAGATACAGATGAACATCCCCGACACCAGTCGATTATTGTGAATTGACAGGTAGACATTGACAAGGTCATGTTCTCTTTCAAATTGATTATGCCATAACCCGACAGATAACATCGACTAATAACATCTCCATGACGAGCCGTGGCAAGTTCTAACATAATGTCCATGGTTAAATATTGCTGTGGTGCCAGCCCTACCTTGCCTGTACAGACACATCAGACAGTAGACACGTGACCTGTTTGGACTTTCCCCCATCCGTCACAATAACTGCTGACAGGGGCCAGACTCCATCTACTTTGTACATCGATTGTAGTTCGTTAGACACGCATACATGCGTTAATACGTACTAACATCATGTTCTGGTAACTCAGAGGAAATTAGTCCATGTCCAATGACCTAATTCCTACAATGTACAGAAAACTTCAAGCAACAAACTCCCCCTTTTGCCGGTCATACTCCATAGTAAAAGCAGGAAATATATTTACCTTAAATCTTCAACTATAACAACGTGCGTTTTCTAAAATATGCTCATTGCTCATGTACACTAAAATAGTGAGACGATGTTTATATCAGAACATAAAAAGGTTTACTGTATTTGTACAAGTCTTATGTTTAAGAGAACCAGTCAAGTTGGGGTATCATAAAATTGGTATTGGTACCCAGTAGGGCGAGATGGTGATGTGACTGGCAGACTTCCAGCATATCACAGACAGCCTGAGATTTTTCACATATGCTATATGTTGTATTTCCCCTTTCTCAGTAAAGTACAATTTCGGGTACTGTTTGTAGTAGGGCCCAATTCCTAATCTCCGTGACACTTACTGATAGAGGAGGACGGGGGAAACAGACTCTTGAACTCTTTAAGGTGATTAGGATGGTGACTAGTGTTAGCAAACTGGAGTGTCCTAGCATCAGCCTTTAGTTGATGATGATGATGATGATGATGATGATGGTGATGATGATGATGATGATGATGATGGTGATGAGGATGAGGATGAGGATGATGTCGTGTGAGAATATATCCAGACATTCCATATCCCTTCCAACTTCCTTGTATTATAAAACTCCAATCTTTTATCCATGTGGCACAAGTCACTATACGTGGTATTGCTTCATCCAAACCGTGAAAGGTTCAAGACTACTTCTTGAAAGCATCTATCATTGAACCTCGCTGAAAAAAACAACGTGTGACATGCTGGACTTCCTCATTGATGATGAGCCATTTAGACCAGAAAAAACGAACTCCTGGGCACCACATGCTTTCATTATCTTGCTGATATGTTTATTTATGCAAACAAAATCAGTCATAAGCATAACAGTTAAACTGTCCAAGACGTTTCAGAGTTAAATGTTTTTAATATATGTATAAATATAATCGACTCCTCATTTCCCGTATACTGCATGTACATCTCTGGTGATCAGGACGTCGTACAGAACGGACTCTAGATGTTGTTCTTGATATCTATCACTGGTTTGTGTGACCCCGACTCCATTAATAAGAGTCTCCTATGACAATTACTGACCATGGAGTAAAATACCAATCCACACATGCAGACCTTCCGCTCATTCTGTAGAGATGCGTGGCTCTGGGTATCAAGATTCAATAACTACAACAATGTAAGTATGAAATTCCCCTGAAGAGCACAGATTAGTCATGGAGGTATATTATCTTATCATGGAGGTTTTCATACTAGAAGGAAATGCTCCACAGGCCTGTATTTATATAATGTCAAAAAAAACAATCACTGGATCGAGGCATCCATCGCCCCATGAAAGCATGAATTAATCCCCGTAAAAAACACGAACTACTTGAAAAACACCATCTTGATCCACCAGTTTATTATGGGAATAAAAATCATCAAGAGGCTTGTGTGCGACGAAAAAAACCTTCCCTCCGGTGTGCCACAGAGAGGAAGGGGGCAATGGTGGCAGCTTCATGTCGATGCAGACCCCTTCCAGACTCAGAACAATTCTCAACACCAAAACCGTGGTTTTCACCAAAGTGCTAACATTGGACTTTCAGTGCACAGAAATCTCAAATAATATAGTAACGTGTGTGTGTGTGTGTGTGTGTGTGCGTATGTGCGCGCGCGCGTGCGTGCGTGTGTGTGTGCGTGTGTGTGTGTGTGTGTGTGTGTGTGTGTCCGCGCGAGTGTGCGAGCGCTTGATATGCAAACAGCATGATATGTAAACAAGCTCAACTGATCATAAAGCTCATACTCTCATGGAGTAATTCATTGTAATATTTTCCTTTGTTTTCACCTGTCTGATGTAAGAATATTAATAAATATTTGATCTTAAATTTTCCACATAATGTAGATATTCTTACATTATCCTATCCAGTGCATTGATAGAATCGACGAAATTCGTTCAATTAAGAAATCTCCATGTTTTGATTCGACTGGACATAAGGAGCATGTGTCGGTGCTACCAGTATTACAGGTATTACAGGGTATGCATACCCTTTTCAGGAACACCTGGTGTTATCTCTGATTTCAAATGAGCCATCCACACAATGTTCAGGCTATTTTGAATGCTTGCCTTGACGTTTGTATGAATCAGTATCAATATTCCAGCAGTGTTACAGCGTGTATCCAGTATAACGGGTAAAACCCATCACAAACTGGGTAACCCTTTAAATCAAATGTGTATCGTAACAAGAGGGTGGAACTGAAGATATGGAACATGGAGCGTCAAATTTGGAAATACCCTCCTCACAACTATACCATAAAACCTTTTTAAATTATACAAGCATCGGATGTTGTCAGGCTGATCAAACAACTGACAAGTCGGTCAAACATATTTTAAAAGAGCGTGGTTTGTTTATTTCAAAGTTTTTGGAATATTGCTTACCATAAAAGTAAAGCCGACTAACGAAAGGGTGAAGTCTTTTACTGTTCATATTTAACTATTCCAAGGTCAAATCAACAGCGTCATTGTGCACATGACATATGTAGACCGTGCAGCGCTATGATATGGCCAGGATTCTAACCTATAGAGATAAGGTAAGAGCAAGAAGCCATTGAGACTGCATGACAGAAAACAGTGAGACACGACATGAAGTGACCCCTTCTACCGTGAGACGTACTGGTGGATAAGGGCATGCTGACACCCTGACTATATCGGAGGAGATCGGGAGTTATAAGGTCAAAGATTTCTGCAGGTTCTGTCCAACCTGATACATCACCGGGGTATTGTAGCTGATCTGCCTCTGTGGACAGCCGAGACAGGGGATCAGTCTGGCTTTACCCAACCTTCACAATAACAGTTGACAGGCGCTAGCCATGGTCCACATTACATGCCGACTGTATTTAGGCAGAGATGCATGCTTATATCTTGGTCTAGGGCCAATGGGTATACTTCATTATTTTACCTTCAGGCTTCTACTGCCTTCTAAATACAGTGTGCACTCAGCTTTCAAACATATTGAAGTTAGTTCTGAAACAACGACGTGTGCATGTTTCTTTCGTATCATTCTTTCGAAAACCTGCTCTCATCATCAAGTGACAGAGATTCATAAACGCATTCCGTATGATAAGACTCTGCTTTAGGCTCAGACATGTTATAAAAGACTGAGACATGTTATAAACGACTGAGACATGTTATAAAAGACTGAGACATGTTATAAAAGACACTGTTTCACGAACACCTAATGTCACTACTTATCTTCAGTGATCCATCCATATAATATTGGCCACTACGTGTCGTATTACATCAAGTGGCACTTGTGTCTGAGGTTAGTCCAAGCTATTCTCCTGCATTATCGTTCTATATTTGTATAATGTAATCACAGATCAATGAGTTTCCATTGCTTTTAATCCTGTTTGGTCCATATTTAAATGTTGTGTCGTAGATTTAAACCAACGACAACATCGCTGCCAACATATTTGAGTTACTTCAATAATCGGATGAAGTCAGTGGTAACTGCATCATCGTCGCTCCTTCTGTAAGCAGGTCCCTCAGATGCGCTGCAATTTGGCACGCCACACAAACGCTGTCCAGATCAATTCAAGTTTATCTCCACTGATGCTCTCCAACCTCCTGTTTATGTGGCTTTAGTTGAACAGAGTACCGGTTTTGATTAAATCTTGCATGATTTCATTTCTAAGAAATGTGTTTGAAGTGCTATTTGAGAACTTTTATCGCATTTCCGATGCAATTTCCTATTTTGACTTAAACCATACGTTCCCTAATTATTTCAGGTGAACAATTAACTAGACTTAGCGTATGTTTATGACGGGTGCCACCGGTGGAGCAGGATACGCTCACCTTTTCGCGAACACCTGGTATCATCACCATTTCGTATTGATTCATAAACACATGCTCTGTCATCGTATCGCATGTTGGCAATTACTGGATTGTTTGTCCCATACTAGATTTATTTACAAGCATCATACAGCTGTAATACTGCTGAAACAGATATAGTCACAATTGTACAATCGACTCTGTTTTTAGCAGAGATTTCTTATGGATGTGGATAGGGTTTGTGGAAAGGGTACGTCTTTTTAAAAAGCCTATCAGTATACTATTTCCAATATGTACGACATATGGCCACACAGTGGAAGAAGAAAATATGTCATTGTCGCGACTTTCCCTTATTGAGGTCAGCATAAAGTCTCCACTGTTCTGGTTATGTCTCGAGTGGGTAATCATGTATGTCACTGGAGTACTCATATTTTGTCAGGCAATAATGCTGAAGAGAAGCTTCATCTGCGGTCAATACTGCCTCCATAACAGACATCTCGTTCCAGAATTTCAGTAACGGGCCACTCCCAGGGGACAGTCACATTTTACTGGGCAGGTCAGCAGAATAAGGTCATTTAGAGATAACGGTGTTGGATGGTACGTTAATATCTTCAGTACACACGCATCATTGTATCAGCAGTTAAGGCCTGGAGGCCGAAAGCATCGCGATTTGTTGTTTTGGGTTGTCTCCTTTAGCCAAGTCATAATCCACAGTTTACTCTCGTTAAATATGTATATGTTATTTGAATGCACAATGCCTTGTAGAAAGTGATCAAATGCAACATACACTAAACGCCAAAAGAAACGTTACCCTCCTACCTTTATGAATTACTGAAAAACTATCAAAGATATGTTAGAAGGTATTAGTTTTAAAGAAAGCTTAACAACACAGCTTTATGCAAATCACGAAAACAAATCTCAAATGCATTCATATTTAGGTGAAATGCATCTTTTTCAGAAGAGTTAAATTGTCCTATATTTGTTCATGCCGAAATAAACCAATAGCAGTGATTTAGATGTCCAAAAGAAAGGTTGAAATAAAATTCTGCTTTGGGACAATGATAAACCATTTAAAGTCACCATTTTTCAACTATCAAAACAAGACACAACTGCTGTAGAGTGTGTAGAATTGTAAAATAATCACTCCTATGATTTCAGGCTTTTAAAAAATATTCTGCTGATTTGCATTAGTGAAAACAAGTAACACGTGTCTTTGATATTGTGAAAAAATGTTTAGGAACATCTATAATTATCTTTGTTAACATTTTTTCCATTTTCTGTTTACACATAGCAATATCAATCGCCAAAACACAGCAATATTCAAGCAGTATTTACATCCATTTTACATGTAGAATGATTCTATAAGGAATGAAGAGAGCCTAGATTACATGATATGATACACAAGTACGAGAAATATGCCACGATTAACAACTGAAGAGAGAGAAAGAGCCATTGGGATGGTGCAGATGGGGTCGACATACATAGCAACGTCCTCGGATGCCACCGAATCAGGGTAATAAGACTTATTCAGGGCTTCAGACAGACTGGGATCACCGTAGACAGACCAAGAAGTGGACGTCTACGCATCACAACGCCAGCTGAAGATAGGAACCTCCGTCATTAAGAAAGAAGGGTAACGTCTATTTTGGCGTTTAGGGTATGTTATATTTTGGATTACACTTTCTCAGTAAAGTACAGATTCTAGTACTCTTTAGAGGTTGAGTCCCATCCGGGATTCGAACCAGCGCTCTCAGAGTAAGGCACATAATCGCCAGCCTACAAAGTCAGGGATCTAAACCACTCAGCCACCGCAAAAAAACTGGAAGTCTGACAACTCGGAGTCTAAATCGATTGTGATTACATCTGATGATAACAATGTTTTCTCCCCTCTTTGCGGATCTGTTTCTTTATGAATATGAACGAGATTTTTTGTTCGGGTCGCAATATTTAAACAAGGCAATTTCGTCAAGAACTTTAAGTTGATCTGTTATTCTTCAATCACCATCAAATAGTCAAATCCATTTCACTGATCTTTCCACCTGCGCTTCAAAATACAGGATAACACTGACACCACCAGATGTGTTTCATATTCAGATATATGCAAATTCCCCACAAGGATGTATTAAGAACGGGTTCATTCTGAGGTACAAGAGAAGAGCGTCACACGACTCTTGCTCAAAAAAGTTACAAGACATTCAAGGCCTCAGTAAAGTTTCCAAAACGGGTTATGATAGACATATGTGGGCATCTAAAACTTTGATGCATCTGTTACACAAATCATGCCCAATGCCATTCTCTGTTGTTACTTATACCATACGTTATTCTTTCAGGTGAACGATTGATTAGATTTTGCATCTGTTTATGATGGGTGGCACCGGTGGAACAGGATAGGGACCTTTTCGCGAACACCTGGTGTCATCTCCTTGAGAAATACATGCTCTGTCATGGTGGCTCATTGTGTCAATCACCGGATTGGTCATACAGCTGAGTGAGGCGAGACTAAACAAACAAGCAAACAAACACATGCTCGTAAAATGGTCGAAACTGTATAATGGAATCTGCTTTTAGTAGATATCTCTTATGGATGTTGAAAGTGTCTATGTTGCTTCAATATTGCTGCTCTATATTTCGGGCAAATTGTCGGCGTCCCTCTGAATCTTAAGGCATAGGTCTAAATATAAAACCGATGGGACATTAGGTCACTAGACAACCTGTCGGTTATCCTTTGAAGAGGATCAAGAAACTCAATTATCATATCAGGTAGTACATTTTATCTGTAGTGATCTGACTCTTCGTATTTTATTCATTTAACTTGATACATACAAACCAACAACCAACATGCCAACAGCTATTTTAATGAAATACGAAATTTGATATAAACGTTCTTCTGTATTGATATATTTCGTCCATTTTTTAACTTTTACTCAGATATTTCATTAAGAGTATGTGGTTCACACTGGAACATATTTCGATAAACCTGTCACTATAGTAGCTGCCTCGAACTGAAGTTGTTCAAGTTTATCCTTTTATTCCAGTGAAAAACCACCCCATACCTCACAAGCATGTTCAAGGTGTGGACGTATGAAAATAGTATATACTGTGTACTTCCACCAGTAATATTTTGGTAGTTGATTTATCAACTTATTTACATGATTGGACCATTTACCATCCAAAGAGAATGTTATACACAGATGCTCATGAGCACTTACAGTCTGAATTTCTGTCAGTGGAAATGGTTTTGTCGCTTCTATTTAGAATCAAGTACATCTCTCTCTTGGAATTAACTTGTTTTAGAGTAAACAGTATCGCTTCCGTTTTGTCTGGATAGTTTCTTAATATAAGCTAAGCTTAGACCAATTATACATACTTACAAGATTTTGTGTTCAAAGTTTTTTATAATGTGATGCTCAGAAGAGATACCCAGAGAAGTGTTATCTGCAAACAGTCTTGTTGAACAGTCAAGATGATGCACAATACCATTTACCATATCCTTTATCCTATCTAGCCAGTGTAGCATGCTACCTTGTATACCCTAGCACTGTATTTACACAACAGTGGTCTGTGCCATATACGATCAAAGCCTTTGAAATGTCACAAAATGTCGTACAATAAGCATAGCCAACATGACGATAAGTTGATGAACAGTGAACACTCCAGGCTGGAAGCCTCATTGATATTTAAACAATAGCTTATTATCCAGGAAATACCTAGCTATATGTTCAAGAACTACTCTGTGAAATAACTTGCAAACACTACTAATTAGTGATAGTTAGACTCAAATACGCTTGTTGCGTTGACTCTGACGACAGGGCTGTCTGGGCCTCGTGTACAGGAGGCACGGGCGCTGACCTCATGACCCCGAACAGCTTCAATCTGTGCCAGAATCTCTCAAACCCCTTTCCTGCATTTATTCGTTTATTCCGCAAGTGTTTGTGAGAAGAAGGAGAGGGGTGCTACCAGCTGTTCCAATACTCCAATAACAGTTTGAAAGTCAAGCGACTGATGTACTGTCTGAATACATCGTTACCTAGCCCCTGGCTGTTAGTTGTGTATGCAACATTGTGGGCCGACAGTAGATATACATTACTGTCCACTGCTGTGGTCTGGCAGTGTGCTTCGGAGAATATTCAAATAAGCCCTACGATCACAGAGCCTGGAGAAAGGAAAATGACCACTATTTTTTTTAGTTTGGAATGCATGAAAGAGAATCATTTTTATCACTTTCCTGTTGACTGTCTCTATTTGGGGGGCGACCTTTACAGCCTTTCATCTAGCAAGACATAAACAGAGGTTAGACACGATTATGCAATCCCGTACATCGTTCTTGGTTCCTTCACTCGGAAGTTGCAGACATTCAATAAAGGGGTATGATTCCGTCCTGTTACAACATATACATGCCATCGTTAATGAAACCATCTTTATGTGAAAGAGAAACTTATCTCAGTGGTGTCTGAAAGGAACTAATCACACGTATTTCAACGTCGATTGTCAACGTCGAGGCGTACATCAGTATAGAAAGCCGAACTACATACAGCTGCCAGTAATGACAATCAGCTGGTAACAAGGAAAACATTGCTGTTGCTTGGAAACAACTACTTGGAATTATGAATCCCTTTTTTATCTGAATACATTGTTTGACCACCCGTCCAAATTTCTCATGATTGGCGACTAACGTAGTTTCGTACCGTTTTCTTATAGGAATGGAAGCGGTTGGGTTTATTCAAAAGCAGCATTTTGTTGCCGTCCCAGTCAGTTTAAATACGTACTCGTTTGATGGCCATGAGACCGAACCAGTATCATTCTGACTATTATGAAATTATGAATATTTTGCAGTATCATCTCCTTGACTGGCGTACATAGTGACACACTGTTCCAACCAACCCCTTACTCGTTTCGCAGCGTTGAATCATGGTCACGTGACATTTATTCTTCTCATTAACTGAAAAGAAATTTTACCACGGCAGTTTTCCCTTGGTGATCACGACAAATAACGTGCTGAAACATATAACTGACTATTCATTGATGCAGTCCGTCACCCTAGCTGGAAAATGATGTGTTTATCAGGCAGTTGTTAAATGAATCCTACAAAATCCATACACCTGTCTACTGACATGGCAAGGGGTATGATGTGCTGTTTGCTGAGTGATGCCTATGCCGTGTTTACACTCCCACGACACAGCTGAAATACTGCTAAGTGCGGCATTAAACCACAAACCAACCAACAGATCCAGTATGATAACAAAATATTTACCTTATCACAATAGATCTGGGTCCGGTTGTTCAATACTCGGTTATCTTAACCGCCGGTTAACTCCTAACGGCCGGTTAAATCCTTAACCGGCCGTTAGGTAACCGAACGTTAAATATGCGTTGTTCAAAACATGGTTAGTCATGCCGTTAGCTAACGTCGCCGTCAAAGTTTAACACTGTGGTTTAACGTCACTGGTTAGCTTCCATATATCCCACAATTCCGTTTTCTGTTTACTTCCGGATTACCAAAAATGGAATCGCGAAATGTCGCCTGCAACCCCAGGAAAAAGAGAAGTCGAAATTTCTCTGATGACGATGAGAATGTAATCCAGTCAATGGTTGAGACCAACTCTATAGAACACAAGGTTCCAGACGTTTGCATATATATTTCAAAGACATATGATCCCAGCTCTGTGTGGGACTTATTTCAATTCCAACAACAGGAAAGACATTTTAATGAGAAACTATAGCACAGCTATAGATAAAATATGATGAATCCATGAAAATACATGTAATTTTAATAGTAGAAGCATGTTTTCAGTGGATAGAATATTTACAAATATTACACACAGGAGTTACGCTTAGACGGCTACAGTCTTAATGAATCTTTGAATTCCCACAAGACCTATTGCTCACTTTTCACTCCTTAAATTGTCATGACTGTATGGCCAAGTCATTAAGATGCTATCAATATCATTTATTAATTATTTGCCAAATCTGTCAAAAATTGTAATGTATGAACACACATTGCCAAATCTTTTAACATCAAACAATATAGATGTTGTGACAATAATACCAATAGCTTTTTATCTGAAATATGCATTCAATGCCAATAGAAACTTAATACGTTACTAGCACCACGCGCAAGTAGATCAAACTGTAATTGTACTATAGGCCTCAGGGCCAACACTGCTGAATAAAATCAATCTATTATTCGACATTACTGTTGACAGGAATCTCATGAATAAAACTGTGCAATATCGTCATCATCTGAACGCCTTCACAGACGCATATTCCGGAAAGATGTCTTGAAAAACATGAAGCCGCGTCTAATTTATAGATGAACATAATTTCCTCGATACTCATTAATCAGATGAACCTTCATTTAGTTCAATTCACAAGTGACTGCAGAAAATGCATAATTCTTTTTAATGACTTCAAGGTCGGAAAACATGTATCATATTTCATAAGTGTATTATAGAACGCTGTAGTAGATAAACATAATTTCCTCCATACTCATTGATCAGATGAACCTCCATTTAGTTCAATTCACAAGTGACTATAGAAAATGCATAGATAGTTATTTTCAATGTATTCAAGGACGGAAAACATGTATTATTTTTCATAAGTGTATTATAGAACGCTGCAACGATTCGGCAGAGAAATACTATTGTGCCATTGTATTCCTTATATGAAATACATCAGTGTATAACATTAGCATTCAGATATTGCTATAAAATAAGTTTAAAATTCCAAACATTATCGTGTAAAATGACAAGAGATAGTGTTGTGTTCGCTGTGATATTCAATATTCGATATTCAAATATAACATTTAATCAAAGTGACTACGAAGTAGGCCTGCATATCACTCACAACAGAAATAGATACATAATATAATGTTTTGTTTATTTTCTACACATCAGTTGCGAGAGCAATGTTTATGCTAATAAAAAATTTCGTCAATTTATATAGCATTTCTAAAAGATGATTTGCTTCAATTAAAAATTGCTGAAATGATTAGTAAAAATAAAATTATAATCCATCTATGGGAAGGGATGCCAGACGGACATATCAAACCAAAATCGGATAATTACTCGGAGTATTGACTTTCAAAAATAGCATATTAATTATCAATGATATCAGTTTTCCATAAAATCCCTACTAATTCTGAAACGTTGCCGATAAACCTGGAATCGTGTTCAGATGTTTTCATAAATACACTCACACGAACGCCCAAGTGCACTTTGCGCCCTATTGGTTAGTGTTTACAAAATCACGTTTCGCGAAGGCCTGTATTGAGACGCCAATTACATCACTTATATTTCATATTCAGCGGCGACAAATGCATCACTGAATTCTAAGGCTGCCCAGGACGGGTACTCGGGTACTCGAATCCGGGTCGGGTACAGCTGGAATCGAGTCCTATTTCTAGGAATCGAGTACCCGGAAAGGGAGAGAGCTCTGTAATGACAAGGGCAGACAATAGCTTGTCTTTTTCGTTTTTGACGTAACACACATTTCATCATTGAGTGAATGAGTGAGTGAGTTTAGTTTTACGCCGCACTCAGCAATATTCCAGCTATATGGTGGCGGTCTAAATAATCGAGTCTGGACCAGACAATTCAGTGATCAACAGCATGAGCATCGATCTGCGCAATATAGGAACCGATGACATGTGTCAACCAAGTCAGCGAGTCTGACCACCCGATTCCGTTAGTCGATCGCCTCTTACGACAAGCATGGGTTACTGAAGATCAGTATTCTAACCCGGAAATTCACGGGTTTTTACATCATTGGTATTGTCCGATTAATGGAGCATAGTTTTAATGACTGTAATTTATCTGTGCATGTGCAGTGAGTAGTTAAGTTACAAAAGCAGCATGAACGAAACGTTCGTTGTTATAACGAGGAATGTAAGTAATGGTGTTAATCTCTATATTGGTTAAACAGTCGTAAATTAAATAGCTTGAGGTCAGTTTTAATGTCTTATTACCACCTTTTCAAGTTTTCTATAATAGTCTCTGTCAAATCGTGATTGAATATTCAGAAAGTTGACCCGAATGTATTTCTTACATTTCCGGGTACTCGATTCCGATTCGGGTAAGTACCTGCGGGTACTCGATTCCATTTTTTCCTACTCGTCCCAGCCCTACTGAATTCCTCATACATTTTAGAACCTAATTACAACTGGTCTTTGTCACCAATACCAAGTGTCTAGGTAAGCTGAAATGAAAGATTTTGGGGTAGAAACAAATGCTGTGCTCGAAAGACAACACCTGTTTGAAATGAAAACAAAGAAAATTTCAGACTTTATACTGTGTAGCATTTTCTCAAATTTTCAGACACCCATTTGCATGGAAAGAGCATAGTAGCAATTAAGAAATAAAAAATAAAAAATAGATACAATACAGGAATGTGATGTGTTTATACGTACGAAACTGTCAAGTTTCTGTGCAGCGTGACGCCATGACTGACGCAAAGTCACGCAGAACGACAACAGTAATAATCGGCATTTCTGGCCGCTTCTTCTCTTTCCTAAAATGAAAACGATAAAAACCTTTGACATTTTTTCGTAAACACAACCACATTCATGAAACACGTTGTGCACATGCATTACCTGCACCAAGGCCCTGTAAAAGCACAAGGAATTGTGGAACTCAATCACTTTGAAAAAATGCCACACTTGACACAAGACGAAAGGAATCAGGTTATCGGTATGGTCAGCCAAGGTGCTTCAGATGTGATGATTGCCAGGCACTTTAATGTGCATCCATCCACTGTAAGTCGACTCAGACAACGTTTTCGGGCTACCGGAAGTGTTGTTGATCGTCCGCGACCTGGTGCACCACCTGTGATAACAGCTCGACAAAACCGCAATATCCGAGTTTCACACTTGCGAAATCGGTTCCAAACAGCTGATGATTAGGCAAGGAGGACAATTGGGACAAGTCAACGTCATTTCAGCGCCCAAAGGTGCAAGGACGCCTTGCTGCCTTCAACATCCGGTGTCGTCACCCGTACCGTGGTCCAACCTTATTGCATCGCCACAGACTTGCCAGACAGCGATGGGCAGCAGATGGGGCCAATCTTGGCAACAGGACATGGCCAGATGTAATTTTTTCAGATGAATCCAGGTTTAACTTATCCTGTGCAGATGGACGTCAACAGATTTATCGACGTAAAGGAGAAAGACTTGCGCCAAACTGTGTCCTTGAACATGATCGTTTTGGAGGGGGTGGTGTCATGATCAGACCACAGACCATCAGAGGCTGCAGACCATCCAACAGCTGTTCCTGAGAAATGTGTCTTTCAATGCCCCAAAGACTGCGAGCATTTCTTGCAGCGCACAAGTGACCCCCTCCTTTGTGTGATGTCGTTGTTGCGTCACTGATGTTGTTGTTGACTGGACATTTTCAGATGAAATTATTCACAGATGTTCACTTAAAACATATCTGCCAGTTAGGTTTATATATGTTGAAATTAGTGTGAGTAAAGAAAGTATGAATGTCAAATTGCATTTTTAATGGCTTTCAGAATATTTAGCAATTTCTCTGAGGTGAAGGTCGGTAGAATAAGAGTATACACAATCACCATATCCCGCCGATTACACTTTCAGTATCATAATGTAATCATTCGGATATTTTTTCATGAAACTAATTTAATGATCTACATTTAGTCTTGTTCAATATTATATCATACGTGGGTATAGGGTGTACGTGTTTGTTTCTTTGAAAGTGTTTGTTTGAATAATATTTACAGAAGATATTTACACATTTATATATAAACCTTTACACAAGTGTTAAAAGATGAAACGTAGGCATCATGTTCTTGTACAACATGTATTTATGAAGTGCATAGTTACAGTTTCGTATGTAACTCTTCGTCAGAATAATTTCCAATATTGAAGTCCAGTCCACGATACACCCTATCCTTTCTTGGCCTCATGAAAGCAGTGTTAGCCATGAACGCCATTTGCGAGTTAACCACACTGTTAGGCCGTTTCCGTGGTGTAGTGGTTAGAGCGTCCGCCCGGACAGTGGAAGGTCGCGGGTTCGATCCCCGACCGCGTCATACCAAAAGACGTTAAAATATGGTACTTGTTGGTCCCTGCCTGGCCCACGGCATTAATGGGTACAACAAGGACTGGTCGGCTCGGAATCAGTATAATGTGTCTGAGTGGGGTATTCATGCTTCACTGCGGCATGGTATCTCAGTGGGCTAGCACTATATAAAACCATCTTAAGTCTGGGCTAGTACAAGCAGCCGCACATACACATACACCCGCATGCACGTCGTCATATGAGCGAAATATTCTCAAGCACGACGTTAAACCCAATTTCACCTCACCTCACCTCACCTAACCACACTGTTCAAAAGTTAGCGGCGGTCCTTAGGTGTGTTAACTTTACGTCACGTTAACAACCTGTTTAAAGTTAACAGAGTTATGAACAACAAGATAACCCTCTGTTATTAGTTAACGGTCGGTTAAATGTACTTAACGGCTGGTTAAAAGATAACCGAGTTTTGAACATCCGGGCCCCGACCTTTAGTGTCAGGTTAAGCTGTATATATAATGTCAGAGAGTCGTCGTGTGAAAGCAAAAGCAATTATTTAAGAGTTTTAAATTCTAAAACACCAGACACTGAGGCCAGTATTTAAGACGTTTCCCTAATGTGGACACCAGTACAGAATAAATAGCTTTTACAAGGGCCTCCTGAGGTTTCCAATGTGTTCAGACTTTACTCGAAATTCTCTCTAATCAGCATATGTCTTTTACATGAACCAGGTGTTCGCGAAAAGGTCCTATCCCACCGGGGCCAGAAATACAAAGCCTAGTCAAGTGTTCACCTGAAAAACACGGGAACAAATGGTGCCAGACAAGTAATTGCATTGGATTATTGTTGTAATCGAATTGTCCCCAACATGATGTCATCCAGATACAACATGTTAGAATTAGTCGTAAGATGCTCGACTGTTCTATTTTTATCACTGATAAGTCAATTTGAAAATGCCCCCGTCTGTTTATCATAAAACGTTTGAAAGTTTTACTGAACCTTGAATGTTGTAACCTAACTTCTGGCAATTTTGTTGTTGAGGAACCAGTTCTGGGCAACCGTCTGGGTAACAACTTCTGAGCGTATGCTGCTCTTTGAAATAGATAAACAGAGCATGCTGGATGGAACCTCACAAGTTCGGAAAAGTTAACAAAGTCGACTTGAGCTGATGGAATATTGCTCGGCATAAAGGTCTCTCGATCAGGTCTCTTTAATTTCAGGTGAATGTTTATAAATGATAACATATCATCTATATACCTGAAGCTTAACTTCTTAAACATTTACGTTGTTTGACTTTGCCAACCCAAGCAGAAATTCAGACTCACATGTATAAAAAATAGATCTCCAAGGAGAGGAGCACAAATGGTGTCCGTGGTGATGCCTATGTTTTACCCCGGGATTTTATGTAGATGTTTGAATAAAGAAGTCCAGTCTTACCCATAGTGTTCCGTCAGTAAACTTCAGATCAGATTTACAGTTATTTTTGTCAAATTGTCGCGGAGACAGATATGTAAGAAATTCCCCCTGGGTCCAGGAATGAAGATTTTCCTTACGTTTGTCATGTGGGATAGAGGCGTACAACTCCATGTGGTATTTAGTCCTCTTGTCTCAAATACCTTCTGTGAATGTAAAGAAATCCCTTCATTGATAGTGTTAGTGAGCATTGTTAATATTTGAGAGGTATATTGCTGGAACCAGCGACATAGAGATAAGAGAGATAAAATAGTTATTGTGCAAACGTTCCATACAGAAACAGTGACAATATTCTATAAACTACATAAACAAGATATATAATGAATCACATATGTATGATGACCAACAAAACATATAATAATACAAATGTGTTTAATAATAATAATAATAATGGCCAAGGACAATCAGATCTATATGTGTTTAAAGTTGTACATGTGGTAGCAAATAATTCTATACTATTTGGATCATTATTTCTAAAAAGGAGGTTAAATTTTTCAATGGCAGTAAGTCTGAGAAAGTTATTAATTTTAGAGGAAAGGGAGTTAAATAAGGACTTTCTTGCATCTGAATATTTAGTGTAACACATGAAATGGTGTTCTTCATCCTCAAGGACAGAGCATTTATCACAAAGACGGTCCTCCAAAGGTGTAGGTGGTCTTGTTCTCCTACCCAGTTCAATTTTTAGTCTGTGATCACTCAGTCTTAGTTTTGTGAAGTGGATACGGTGTTTTTTTTATCTTGCAGTGTTGCAGGTATGGTTCAAAATTGATTTCAGATTTAAATTTTCTATATGTTCTAAGTTTGCATATGTCTCTTTGTTCTGAGTTTTGTTTGGAATCCACTACCAAAGAGGAATAGACAGACATATGTTCAGATTACGCCAAAACTTAGTACTGATGATTGGTTTGGGCAGATGTTTTAGCTAAAGTACTTGAATTATATGTGACATGTTTGATTTGCCAGGTATACCATGTCCTTTGATTAAACTGACTGAGTTTTGGTCTTCGGCGTGACGAGCCAACGCTTTATGCATTGGGCTATTCCACCGCCCCATTTGAATAAACAATACATTTAGTGATATCTGATATCATATATCAAACGCATCTCAAAGTCGCTGTCATTCTGAACAGCTGTATCTAAGAAGATATTCTGATCGGAATAGCTTATCCATATCTTCGCTTCTATTCTAAAGCCATCGGTGACTCTAAGTAGGAGGGGTGGCTACACCAGGTACTGATGTGGTCGCCCAGTGGGTGTTTCTATGCCTCTAAATCCCTGTCTCAAACATTACCATAATCCCTAACATCACCAAGGAACAACTATCTCTCTATTCGAAAAATGTATTTGAGACAAGCGGGATTAACACTATGTAGATCCTCAAAAACTAACATGATTTACTAGAGATTTTACAATCTCAGAAACGGACCTACTTCAGTTCTGTCAAAACATTTGATTTCTCAACGTTGTGCACCGTTATCCCACATGACAAACTTAAGTAAAAACTTCATTCCTTGATCCATACTACATTTGTAAATAAACGTGGTTAACAAAGATATTCCTACAATATCTATCTTCAGATCTTTACAAGTTTAGGCAAATCATGTTATCATGATTATTGCATTATATGTATAATATTGTTAGTAAATAAAAGAGGCAATAATCCTTTCCATGAGATCTCTAATAAGATATGTTATAAACCACTATTCAATAACATAAATATATATTGTGTTGGCGAGCTTTCAGACACATCCTTATGAGGCAGCTGGAATGGTAAAGCAAACTTGTTTGTGTCTTTTGAAAATTGTTTTGTTACTCTTATTGCAACAAACTCATTCGACGCCATCTTTATTTATTAAACTCTCCATCCCTATCGGTATAAATCAGACAAGTACTACTTCGTGAAGGTGATGGAAGTGCGTCCTGCATGGGAAATGTTAGCCTTTAATCCCATGTCACTACGTCCTTCTTTGCACTTGAAGACAGTCAGCATTTCTTACGGAAGCGTAGTAGGGCCACGGTGAAAAAAATTGGGGGTCACAAAGTGGATGACTTACTATCTCCTACGTAGGACTTAGTATCTCCTACGTAGGATTTAGTATATCCTACGTTGGACATACTATCTCCTACGTAGGACTTAGTATCTCCTACGTAGGACTTAGTATCTCCTACGTAGGAGATAGTATATCCTTTGTAAGGATGGTTATTAAGTTGAGAAATGTTTGGCTATGCAGGACGTTAGATAGTCGAAATGTGAGTCAGTGAATATTCATGACACTAACGCAGTGTTACTGTACAGTGTTATTGTGTGTGTATTATGTTAGGGTGACGTTGACCCTGTTCTAATTGCAGTTATGGAGGTTTGGGTATGGTTATGTTTAATCTATCATACATACGTCTATTCCCACACACAAACTCTCTCTCTCACACACACACACACACACACACACACACAGAGAGACACACACACACACACACACACACACACAGAGGTGGGTGGGATGGTTGGGGTGAGGTTGTGATAAGAAACTCGGGTTATAACACGACCTCCGCAAGTTGCTGCTTGTCTTGATGGGGCTAGGTTGGATCGGATGCAACGCTCGTTTGCGGTTTTATTCGTAATTGTTTACAGGTTGACTTGACTGGGGTGGACAAGTGTTGAGTGCGGCTTAAAACAATACGAAATTCAAAAAGGCAAAGAATTGTTATTATAGTTATTTGTATAAATATAAGGGGATATGTACACATAGATTGCCACCTATTGTCTAAGACACGTCTGTACACGCAGATTATGATTCATGTGCAACGACCTCTGAAATATCCAACGCATAATAGTAAAGTGTAACAAAGTGCAACATGTAACAGTGAACTAACTGCAACGCGTAATAGTAGAGCAAACTGAACGCAAGGCAGTAAAGTATAACAGTCGGTCCAACACAGTACTAATGTGCAACAATTAGTTGAACACATGACTCTAATAGTGATGGAAACAGTAGACTCTAATAGTAAATTGAAACACATGATAGTAGACTCTAACAGTAAATGAAACACATAACTGTAGACTCTAATAGTGAATAAAACGAATGACTGTAGACTCTTACAGTGACTGAAACAGTGAAACAGGATATTGTGTGCGTGTCTGGGGCTTTAAGTCGACCGTTTCAGATTAATCCATATAAACGTATATCATCTCCTACAGGAAATATTAAGTACTACGTAGGAGATACTATGTCCTACGTAGGAGATATTAAGTCCTACGTAGGAGATATTAAGTCCTACGTAGGAGATACTAAGTCCTACGTAGGAGATAGTAAGTCCTACGTAGGAGATACTATGTCCTACGTAGGAGATACTAAGTCCTACGTAGGCGATACTATGTCCTACGTAGGAGATACTAAGTCCTACGTAGGAGATAGTAAGTCCTACGTAGGAGATACTAAGTCCTAGGTAGAAGATACTAAGTCCTACGTAGGAGATACTAAGTCCTACGTAGGAGATACTAAGTCCTACGTAGGAGATACCCATTTAGGAGATACTAACTCCTACGTAGGAGATACTAAGTCCTACGTAGGAAATACTATGTCCTACGTAGGAGATACTAAGTAGGAGATACTAAGTCCTGCGTAGGAGATATTAATTCCTACGAAGGAGATATTAAGTCCTACGTAGGAGATACTATGTCCTACGTAGGAGATATTAAGTCCTACGTAGGAGATACTAAGTCCTACGTAGGAGATATTAAGTTCTACGTAGGAGATAGTAAGACCAAAAACAATTTTCAACGTGGCCCTACTACGCTTCCGTAATTTCTAGCATCATTAAAATACACTTTGTTCTATTTTCATTATGGGAAAAAGATTGTACAGACAAATATAAGACTATGACAAAAATGTTTGCATATAGGAAAATTGACATCTCCAAACTACAAACGCCAACATTCCAACCAGATTTATTGAAGGACTGAAAGGAGAACGACAGTCACTGTATTAGTTGCATCTTCGTCGCTCCTTCTGTACCAGGTACCTCAGATGAGCAACTTGGACCACCACACACACACTGTCTAGATCAATTTACGTTAATCTCCACTGATGCTCTCCAACGTTCCTTTTATGTGGCTCCAAGACGATACCGATGCATCACTAATTTCCAGTTGAACACAGTACTGGTTTTGATTAAATATGACATGATTCTATTTACAAGATGTCTGTGTGAAGTTTGTAGTTAAGAACATTTAAGCCGAACCCAATGTTGTATAACTGTTTTTGTGTTCAGTAAACCTTGTCCAGTATTTCCCCTGTATGGCCACAACCTGGAAGGAAGAAATGTGTCTATTTATCTGGTTATGTCTCAAGTGGCTATGCCACTGGAGTACTCATATTTTGTGAGACAAGAGCTTTTAAGAGCAGCTTCATCTGGGATTAGTGATACTTCTACAACAGAAGGAATGGCCGTCACAGAAGACTCCCGAGGGGCCAGTCACTCATTCACAGAACTACACGTAATTGTAACATTCATGTCTGCACAGTCGAAGGCACAACCTTCTGTAGTCAAGGGTTGCGTCCTTCAGACGAGGCAGGATCCAATGGTCTGGTAGGTTGGTGTGAAACTGAATGTTACAAGACACAGTAAAGTTACATCTACTGGATCCATCAGGATCCAGATGACGTCTTTACAAGTCCAGTGACCTGGAATATAATCATGTCTTTTAGAGACGTGCATGCACGTCACCAAACTATCACCAACAAGTGAGCAGAATAAATATATGACTCGTAATTACAATGCTGACTTGGTGATAGGATATGGTGTAGTTGTCTGCATGATAACCAGTAAGGTGCCCTAGTTTGGGTTTCTGGTGTCAAATGCCGTCGTTTACATGTTTTATGCGCGAGTCAGTGTTGGACAGCTTCACTCTCTCAGTGTGTTCACAAGACGTGTAGTAACAACTACATGTACATAGTATCATGCAACACAGTGGCAACGTCGGAACACCCTAACCGTAACTATTTAATATCACATACAACTAGTTGCAGCCGAGTTGTAAGACATACGATTTGTTCTAATTCGCTACTGTGTTACACAGGATTATACTTTAACCCAACTCCTCTCCCTACTGTGTTACACAGGATTATACTTTAACCCAACTCCTCTCCCTACTGTGTTACACAGGATTATACTTGTCCTATTTAACCCAACTCCTCTCCCTACTGTGTTACACAGGATTATACTTGTCCTATTTAACCCAACTCCTCTCCCTACTGTGTTACACAGGATTATACTTGTCCTATTTAACCCAACTCCTCTCCCTACTGTGTTACACAGGATTATACTTGTCCTATTTAACCCAACTCCTCTCCCTACTGTGTTACACAGGATTATACTTGTCCTATTTAACCCAACTCCTCTCCCTACTGTGTTACACAGGATTATACTTGTCCTATTTAACCCAGCTCCTCTCCCTACTGTGTTACACAGGATTATACTTGTCCTATTTAACCCAACTCCTCTCCACTTTCTTTCGTCTGCTTCTCAGTAACATCAGCATGGACAAGCCCAGGGCGGATACTCATGTCAGGGCCTGTCAGTCAAACACAGGCTATTAAGTCGTCAGTGAAAACTACAACTGACAATCTGATTACCAAACCAGCGTGAACTATAGTTAACTACATTTCACTAACCTAATAAACACATGTCAAATGATATATGGAACTCTAGCACCTTTATACAATTGTCGGAATATGGCTTAACCTTGGTGCACAGATGTGAGCGGAGATAAGCCTTGAGACAATGACGGACGTATGGGCTTGTAGATCTGATGAGTATTTAACCCTAGCTTGTTTGCTTGAAGGAAATGGAGGACTATTTGACAAGGTTCAGGACGTCGACTTGGTTCCACAAGCCCGGTGAAAAGCCCAACAGAATTAACCTTCTGTCCGAAACATCAAAACTGGTGCAAAACAAATGCAGTATTAAATCATTTTTCTTTACATAGAAGCACATAGCTGACGTAAGCTGAAACAGAACATCGTTTTTCTTTACATATAACATAGCTGACGTAAGCTGAAACAGAACATCGTTTTTTCTGCAAAATCAGTAAATATGTCATCGTTTCACAGGAGTGTGTGGTCCATCAATCACTTTATTGTCTGTTTTTGTTATATGGAAAGAGCATGGCTGTGCCATAAAAACTTCTAAATTCCAACTGTGTGAATAACGGGTGTAACCGGTAGGGCACGACTTGTTTACCCTTTCTTGATGTCTTCACTGGTTTTCTTTTTTTCCTCACATGTTCTACTCTTTACTCCCCATGTAATCTGTTTCTTGTGAAATTGACATTTCATATATATTTGATTATAGTGAGTGAGTGAGTAAGTATTTTAGCAATATTCCAGCAATATCACGGCGGGGGACACCAGAAATGGGCTTCACACATTGTACCATGTTGGAATCGAACCCAGGCCTTCGGCGTGACAAACGAACGCTTTAACCACTAGGCTACCCCGCCGCCGCTATTTGATTTTATATTTGATTACATCTTGGTGCCAGACTAAGATCGGAAATCGGTAAACAATCATGATCACATTCGTAACTTCTGTGTACATTTTAAAAAATCACAAGGAATAACTTTTGTGTAATTAACATAAGCTATGCGGATGGGCGTTTCTTGACATTGTCAGGTTTAATGTATTGTAAAGTGATGTCCTCTGAATATCAACCTAACTCATCTTAATTCCGTAGTAATGTCAGGGAGGGAAGTATAGTCGAACGGTGCCTAGACCCCTGGCTATTGGCATTGTTAAAGTTTTGTATGCATAACGGTGGGCTGCTAGTGGAGTGATGTGATCTGGCTGTGTGCTTCGAAGAATGTTAAAATAAGCTTAACGATCACAGAGATGAAAGAAAAATGAATGTCCACGATATTACTTTTTACAGTTTGGTGTAATGAAAGAGAATAATTTTTATCTCTTTCCTGTTGACTTGTTCTTTTGTCTGAAAGACGTATACAGTAAAGTATTGTATCACAAGATTAAAGAGAGGTGAGACAGGCCTACGCGATCCCGCCAACTGCTCATGGGTATAGCACACTGAACTGGACAGGAAGTAACAGACATTCAGTAACGGACATTCATGACTCCGTCCTGTCTACACCATCTACATGATCGCTGTTAATCCTTGTCTGAAATAATGCAAGAGAATTGTTTTTTACTAGAAGCACAAACCTTCGTATCAGGAATATAAAGGAAACTTAACATGTAACATTCTCTCTTGTGGACAGTCGTATAGTCACGATTGTCAGGTGACTAGAAGACTGCACCTCCTTTGGTGTGAGAAACGAGAAGCTTCCTGAATGTAGTATTTGAAATAAAAATCCTGTCAATACCTCCACTAAACAATCACAAAGATATAATTTATCACGAGTCATTCATTTTCAGGTGACGACTGCACACTCTCAGTGAAGGCCTCTAGGGGTAGTGTTCTGGTCCACTGCTCCGGCGGCGACAGCACACGTCGCTGATGGTGAGGCATGGTTGGAGCAGCTACTTTCAAAGTTTTCCTTTCCAGCCTTTGTATTGATTTTGTCGTGGGATCATGACGTTCTTGTGCACGTTATTTATGCAATCTAGATGTTCGTTGTTGTATTTTTGCACGTTGTGATATGGGATCTTTATGGCCAATAGAATTTGACAAACTGATGCGATATCATATTAATATATATAATAAAATGTGTTGGCAGACTCGTGTTCCAGTTATAGATAACTAGAATATTGCCAATGCCCCTGTCAAGTAGATACATTCACATTCGCTCAAACACATTGGGGCAGATTAAGATCAGGTGGGGATGTCAAATGATATCACCCAAGCCTGTAATTGGCTCATTTGCTACTCAATCCTCTGTGCAAGGTTACATTCAAATATATACATATATGTGTGTGTGAGTGACTGTGTGTGTGTGTGAGTGTGCGTGTGCGTCCGTGCGTGCGTGCGTGTGTGTGCGTACGTGCGTGTATGCATGCGTGCGTGCGTGCGTGCATTCGTGCGTGCGTGTGTGTGTGTGTGTGTGTTCGGTTTTGAGAGATCCCACCAAGGTTTGTTGCCCGTTTCGACCAAAGTAATACATATGGTTCGTTATATATGGTTTGCTTTGAAGTTTTATTGTCTATACGATTGAGGCAGGCTGCTGTGTAACAATTATTCAAGCGACACACCCCACAGAAAGTGTTGTACATAACATTGCCGTGGCCACAGGATGATCACGTATTTGGTGCATTACCATCAGTCGCTCTCGGACCGTATGTAACTGACACTACAAAAAGCAATTGGTGTTTTCCATTAAAACTGCTGGGAAACGACGTATTTATCAAGCTGTTGTTGAGGGCATTCTACAAAATCCATAAACCTGTCTAGTGGGATCACAATGTGTATGATGTGCTCTTTGCTGAGAGGTAGCACTTCTCCATGTCAACAAACCCACTGTTGTCTGCTTTGATGATATCTGTCGTGTGCCTTGTCAAACAGATCTGACCTTTAGTGTGGGACTAAGCTGTGTATGTAAATGTACGTTGAAAGCAAAAACGATTTAAGAAGATCTAAGACACCAGACACTGAACGCAATCTTGAAGACTATCCCTGACGTGAAGGTCTGCACAGAATACATAGCTATAACAGGGCCTTTCTGGTGGTTTGCACTGGTGGTTAGTCTTACTCGAGAACGTCTTTAATCGACATGTCTTCATACAGGGTATGTACAGTTGAAGAGGGATGTAACAGCTTTTGACCTGAGAGGTCTTTACTGCTGATACAGTGCACACGCGTTACCTTTGTTGTGTTCAGTTGAAGGTCCTATTGTCTCGTGATGTTGTTCTAACTACACCACTAAAACGGTGTTTGTTTCAAAGTCGCTATCATTCCTAATAGACGTATGTAAGAAGATATTCTGAGTGAAATAGATTTCCAGTTTTCTCTCCTCTTCTCATAAAGTTGGTGAATGCATGCAAGGCAACTGGTTGGTTTAAGGTAAGAAACCCATCCGTTACAGACTAGCTTGTGCCGAAATTTACCAAATCTGTTCTTCCTGTATGAAGGGCGGTGGGGTAGCCTAGTGGTTAAGGCGTTCACTAGTCACATGGGCACAATGTGTGAAGTCCATTTCATGTGCCCCCCGCCGTGATATTGATGGAATATTGCTAAAAGAGCCAATACTCACTCACTCACTCACTCACTCACTCACTCTTCCGGTATGAGAGGGCGGCCTCATCATACACCAAACCTATCCACTTCCTGTATGTAGTTTCTAGCAAAACGTTGCCAACGGCGTCTGTCATCTGTCTGTGCGGAGAGGCAAAAAACGCGACTCGTCCCTGAACCAAACACGTCTCCATCGCTGTGTTGGCCATACTCTGTGTCCTTGACGCCATTGACGTCGTAGCCGACGATGCTTATTAGTCAGGATCACTGCGGGGCGTAGATGGTTCCTGACAGGCTGGCCTGAACCCATACGAAACCTGGTACTGCTGTAGCTGTAGAGGTGGCCGTGGTGAGTCTCTCACGTAGGTCATGTGCTGCGGTTGTAATGGTGTTTGGCGATACATGGAAAACGGGACTACGGCCGGTTTCGGGTCACTTGTCTGCACTGTTCTGTAGCATATTTTCACATTTACTCGTTGTACAATTATGAAGACAGACATCTGAGAACCTATCGTTTTCATAGACAAACAAGTTATTTTGCACGTTCATGTTATGTTTCTCGTGTTTGGCCGCCACGTTTACTTTGTGTTTTATCAGAGCATGATCACAAGCAGCATACATTTCTAGCACATTTCTCACACAGAGGTTTCACAATTTGCCAGTCTCTCATTATTATGCATAAAGAATACTGCCTTTTGACGTAAATAATAGTAATATATTGTCATCAGATTGTACACCTCAGCAAACACCTCACACATTACAAGTTTTGTTTATAACTTCAAGTTGACAAGAAATGATTAAAACATCTGTTAGATACGTTCAACAATTCAGGTGACATGTCAATAAATTGAAATTCCTTATAATAATGACCGAACGTCATATGATCAGTTGGTTGATGAGTGTTTCGCAAATTCTTAGAATGGTAATACTATGCCAAAGATGTATCCTTAAAACAGTAATGCCATGTCTCAAGGGTATCCTTAAAACAGTAATACCACGTCTCAAGGGTATCCTTAAAACAGTAATACCATGTCTCAAGGGTATCCTTAAAACAGTAATACCATGTCTCAAGGGTATCCTTAAAACAGTAATACCATGTCTCAAGGGTATCCTTAAAACAGTAATACCATGTCTCAAGGGTATCCTTAAAACAGTAATACCATGTCTCAAGGGTATCCTTAAAACAGTAATACCACGTCTCAAGGGTATCCTTAAAACAGTAATGCCATGTCTCAAGGGTATCCTTAAAACAGTAATACCACCTCTCAAGGGTATCCTTAAAACAGTAATACCACGTCTCAAGGGTATCCTTAAAACAATAATTCCACGTCTCAAGGGTATCCTTAAAACAATAATACCACGTCTCAAGGGTATCCTTAAAACAATAATACCACGTCTCAAGGGTGTCCTTAAAACAGTAATACCTTGTCTCAAGGGTATCCTTAGAACAATAATACCACGTCTCAAGGGTATCCTTAAAACAGTAATACCATGTCTCAAGGGTATCCTTAAAACAGTAATACCACGTCTCAAGGGTATCCTTAAAACAATAATACCACGTCTCAAGGGTATCCTTAAAACAATAATACCACGTCTCAAGGGTATCCTTAAAACAATAATACCACGTCACACGGGTATCCTTAAAACAGTAATACCACGTCTCAAGGGTATCCTTAAAACAGTAATACCATGTCTCAAGGGTGTCCTTAAAACAATAATACCACGTCTCAAGGGTATCCTTAAAACAATAATACCACGTCTTAAGGGTATCCTTAAAGCAATAATACCACGTCTCACGGGTATCCTTAAAACAGTAATACCACGTCTCAAGGGTATCTTTAAAACAGTAATACCACGTCTCAAGGGTATCCTTAAAACAATAATACCACGTCACACGGGTATCCTTAAAACAGTAATACCACGTCTCAAGGGTATCCTTAAAACAGTAATACCATGTCTCAAGGGTGTCCTTAAAACAATAATACCACGTCTCAAGGGTATCCTTAAAACAATAATACCACGTCTTAAGGGTATCCTTAAAGCAATAATACCACGTCTCACGGGTATCCTTAAAACAGTAATACCACGTCTCAAGGGTATCTTTAAAACAGTAATACCACGTCTCAAGGGTATCCTTAAAACAGTAATGCCATGTCTCAAGGGAATCCTTAAAACAGTAATACCATGTCTCAAGGGTGTCCTTAAAACAATAATACCACGTCTCAAGGGTATCCTTAAAACAGTAATACCACGTCTCAAGGGTATCCTTAAAACAGTAATGCCACGTCTCAAGGGTATCCTTAAAACAGTAATACCACGTCTCAAGGGTATCCTTAAAACAGTAATACCATGTCTCAAGGGTATCCTTAAAACAATAATACCACGTCTCAAGGGTATCCTTAAAACAATAATACCACGTCTCAAGGGTATCCTTAAAACAATAATACCACGTCTCAAGGGTATCCTTAAAACAGTAATACCACGTCTCAAGGGTATCCTTAAAACAGTAATACCACGTCTCAAGGGTATCCTTAAAACAGTAATAAAACAATAATCGTCAACGGGTATCCTTAAAACAATAATACCACGTCTCAAGGGTATCCTTAAAACAATAATACCACGTCTCAAGGGTATCCTTAAAACAATAATACCACGTCTCAAGGGTATCCTTAAAACAGTAATACCACGTCTCAAGGGTATCCTTAAAACAGTAATACCACGTCTCAAGGGTATCCTTAAAACAGTAATACCACGTCTCAAGGGTATCCTTAAAACAGTAATACCACGTCTCAAGGGTATCCTTAAAACAGTAATACCATGTCTCAAGGGAATCCTTAAAACAGTAATACCATGTCTCAAGGGTGTCCTTAAAACAATAATACCACGTCTCAAGGGTATCCTTAAAACAGTAATACCACGTCTCAAGGGTATCCTTAAAACAGTAATGCCACGTCTCAAGGGTATCCTTAAAACAGTAATACCACGTCTCAAGGGTATCCTTAAAACAGTAATACCATGTCTCAAGGGTATCCTTAAAACAATAATACCACGTCTCACGGGTATCCTTAAAACAGTAATACCATGTCTCAAGGGTATCCTTAAAACAGTAATGCCACGTCTCAAGGGTATCCTTAAAACAGTAATGCCATGTCTCAAGGGTATCCTTAAAACAGTAATACCATGTCTCAAGGGTATCCTTAAAACAATAATACCACCTCTCACGGGTATCCTTAAAACAGTAATACCATGTCTCAAGGGTATCCTTAAAACAGTAATACCACGTCTCAAGGGTATCCTTAAAACAGTAATTCCATGTCTCAGAGATGATTTCCCTTGATCACAAAATAGTTTTGTTCATTCCAGAACTGTTTACAGTTACTGTGAGAAGCAGTCTTTGACACTGTTAGCTACTGTCCCGTTAACTAATTTTGAGTTTACAGCAATGTTTAAAGTTCGATTTGATCAATACATATTCGTTGAGTTTCTTTGAGCACTTGACTTTCTTGAATTGAGCTTTTGTTCTAAATCTTCAGCTAGAAATTTGAAATTCTGAACATTCTCATGGTATGTGAAACACACATCATATGTCAGGTTCATAGCCGACATTTCACCCGAAATGATATGTTTTCGGTTCCATCTATACCGTCTGATTGCCATGTCCATCTGACAAATGCTGACCCATCATTCTCCTGACTCACAACCCGGTGCCCGGCACTGTCACATTTGTCAATCAGTCCTAATCCCCCGTTACCAGCACTAGTTGTTCTCTACTTATTTTTTCAATAATGCAAGTATCATAAAACTCAAAGCCATTTATATATTTCATGAAGATGAAAGGATCCATAAACAAATACATAACAACGAAAAGCATATTTTGAAATAAACCAAATTTACTAACGCCAATATCCAGACTCGATTTATTCGTATGACTTCAATGATGGGAGGAAAACAGTGGTAACTTCATCATCGGCGCTCCTTCTGTACCAGGTCCCTCAATTGCGCTTCAATTTGGCACGCCACACAAACACTGTCCAGATCAATTCACGGTAATCTCCACTGATGCTCCCCAACGTTCCTTTTATGTGGCTCCTAGACGATACTGATGTATCACTGACTTCCAGTTGAACACGGTATTGGATTCCATTAAGTCTAACGTGATTTCATTCACAAAATGTGTGTCTAACGTTTGTGTTTGAAAACAATCAAATAGAATTTATTCTGGAAAATATATTTGTCTAACAATAAACTTGATCCAGAATTTCCTTCGTATGGCAACGCAGTGGAAGCAGAAAATATGTCATTGTCATGGCCATATTGGGGTCAGTATAAACTCTCCACTGATATGATTATGTCTCGAGTAGGTAATCATGTATGCCACGAGAGTACTCATATTGTGTCAGGTTAGAGTGTTGAAGAGATGATGTCTGGCCTCTATAACAGACATGTCCTAACAGAATGGCCGCAACGGACCACTCCCTACGGGCCACTCGCTTTATCATAGACGGGTCAGTAGAATATGGTCATTCAAATGATTACAGCTGTTTGTGACGCTGATGGTAGCTCTACACTTGTGTCTTTCTATCAGCTTGTAGTATCGGTATGGTAGTGGTGGTGTGCACACCTGTTTGTCATCAAGAGTTTCAGCCTGGTGGTGTACAAGTCTCCACTGATGTCTGGCAGGTTTGTAATCCGTGTGTAACTGAATGTTGTATGATACGTACAAGCATCTATACCAGGATGACATCTGTACAAATCCGAATGCCCTAGGTTATTTTTATAGATATTTCAGCGATATTTGACTCCAATGTTATTGTTGGCTTCGTGAACATTCCCACATTGATCACACAGAGAAGTATCACTGCTAAGAGTGCTTCAATAGCCAATACAGTTTGTTCTGAGGACAGTTAAGACTGGATATACTTTTGCACGGACGTTCTTTATTACAAATGTTAGGTTGATGTCCCGGTAACACGTCTTTGATTCCATGGTTAGTTCTTATCGCTTTATATGTCCGAGACAATGTTGAACAGGTTCACTCACTCCTCTAAGATGAGAATGAAGAATAGGTGAATGAAGTGAGGCAAAGACTAATGTATATTCTGGACTGTATGTACGTCAGAACCAAGACACCATCAATACCTGTAAACTAGGAAACCCAAACACTGCCCATTGGTTATGCCTGCCAGCATTTCAATTGGTCGTTATGCCAAACAATCTTTGTCTTGTTTATCCCAAGCACACATTTCAGTTTCTATCCCTCTATCACTTTGACAGCAGCGTCATCCATCACAAGGCCGATGGTCAGGACCTAGCAGTCGAAGACAGACTTATTATCTCGTCAGTGAAATGTACACATCACAGCTGATGAGCAGAGGGTTAACTAAAACACCGCGAACTACTACAATCCAATCACCTAATAATCACGTGTCAGACAATATACAGGCTGTTTGAGGGTCTACACTAAGGTCAGTGTATGACATTAGCCTCGGCGCGTATGTGTGAAAGTGAAGAGTGATGGTAATGGACGACTGATTATCATTTAACCCCAGTATATTTGCACGCAGAAATGAAGGACTGTTTAACAAGGTTGACGATATCTTCCAAAAGCGCATCAGTTTAAAACAGTTGTAAACTTTAATTAAGAAACAAATCTAAAACACCATTAACTACAGATACCACTTACTGAGATACAAGAGGACGTGTATCAGTAATGCCCCCTTCAGTTCTGCGGTTCGTCCCTTTAAACTGGTCATGCCGTTTAGTCACGTTTAGTCGTCGACAAGGCATTTGTAAACACAGGTTCCATCGATAGCAAACCAGACGAGGGTTTCAACAATGTCAGTCTTTAATTCCTGCCCACATGTGAAGATATATAAACGCCATGCATCACAGAACGAACAGGGAAACCTCCACTGGGTGTGCGTGGCCAGGGTTATACAAGTTATATGTTTACGGAAAGCTGTCAGTGTCCAACAGTCAAATGAAGTGACAAATAGATCAACTGAAGAAGAAGGAGTCTGCGCGCTGAGTCTGTGTGTCTGCACCACAGTTTGGGAAGAATAGCCATCCGGTGTGCTTTGATTTGATAAGATGACTTGCCAAAGGCATCAAACCAAAGGAAAATCTTTTGTTCAATTAACCCAGAAGGACATTTGCAGTAACACTGTTAGGTTTAATGTATTGTAAAACAGATGCCCTGTAATGTAACAATATATCCTCCTAACTCCTCTTAATGTTGTAATAAAATCAATCCCACATCGACGGAAGTATTGTCTGAATGCGTCGTTACCTAGCCCCCTGGCCTCACGTATAGTGTGCATCATGGTGGGCCGACAGTGGATATACATTACTGCCCATTGATGTGGTCTGAATATTCAAATAAGCTTCATGATCACAGAGCTTTGGAGACAACAAAATGGCCACGACACTATTATTTTCAATTTGGAGTACATGAAAGAGAACCATTTTTATCACTTTCCTGTTGATTTGCTTTTTTGTTGGCATGACCTTAATAGTTATTTTGTCTGTCACAACATTAACCAGACAAACCTTTTCAGTCCTACCCAGTGTTCTCGATTATAACATGCGGAAGTCGAATGGAAGTAAGAGATATTTAATAACTGTGCACGATTCCGCCCGGTTGCAAGTGCGCTCATAATGAAATCATCATTGTATGACGTTCAAAAGAGAACCGTACGCGGACAACCGTATTTACAAAGGTGATAGTTGCTGATGTCATATGTCCCAGTCACGTCAGTCAGTTGTACACCACGAGTCACACCCGAGTAACTCATAACTAACAGGTCTAAAGCTACGTTAAGCCTATCATCCCTATAAGTACAGAATCATACGTGCGGGTATCAGCTGATATCAAAGATTTAACTTCATTTTCTTCGACATAAGGAACGTTTATTATAAACATGGAAATAGTAGTTAACATATCCCGATGGTATCTCGGCTACACAAACCACTAAATGGTTATATTGATAAAATTGACCAAGATTTATTCGTTTTCTGTTCGTGTCGGAGTCGTCCTCTCAATTAAGGACCTACGCCGGTTGACGGTTGGACTCTCTTAAAGTCCTCCACAAGTAGTCCCTGTGTTACGCTTCCCATAGGCGGCATCCGTCGGTGATGCTAGTGCTGAGTGAATGTCAGGGAACTATCTCACAATTAGCCCTTTCGGCCTTTCGGTATTTCGTCCATATGTCATCAGAGGCGACATGGGACCTCGTTCAGCCTAAGTGCACGTAAAGATGAAGACTTAGTGGAATGAATATTCTTTCATCCTGAGAAGGGGCGATGGGGTAGCCTAGTGGGTAAAGCGTTGGGTCGTCACGCCGAAGACCCGGGTTCGATTCCCCATTTGGGTACAATGTGTGAAGCCAATTTCTGGTGTCCCCCGCCGTGATGTTGCTGGAATATTGCTAAAAGCGGCGTAAAACCAAACTCACTCACTCTCTCACTCATCCGGAGAAAGGATTATTTCACTTGATTGTCATTTTTAGGCCCCGCCTATAATATTTTGAATCTACACAGTGGTCAGTTACTTGGTGTTGCCTCTTGCTGAACCTTAACGGCATAGTTAGCCTTTCAACTGCTTCAATGAATCGCTTAAAATATATTTATGCTCATACATGAACGACACTCTGAAATCAGTAACATGCGGCACCAACAAACTACATAGAACAGACGTGTTCATACTGAAAAGCATCACAATAAAGCACATGTATATTCTGCAACATCAACCTTGAGGTCGTGGTTGTCAAAAGTATTTGTTCAGCAACAAATGTGATGCCACGACTCTGGCGAAACATAAGGTAAACCCCAGAATAGCCATATCTCAAATATCTGCCACAAGAGATTCTAAAAGGCAAAGGAGGATTTAGAAGGATATTCTATTACATCTGTTTTGCAATTTGTGAACATGAACATGATAACTGTTCCCCTTTTTGCAGGCACCATCACACAATTCACATTGATCATGAGTATGTTAGCTTGTTTTGCATAATCGCAGAATTTCTGCCATATGGCGGAAACATATAAACAATCCAGTAATTAATATAGCAATGATCCAGGTACCGTCGAGGTCCGAAACCATCAACCGGGTCACTTTAATCATGTGCGTCAGGTTTAGTAAAGTCCCCGTGTTATAAAAGGTGTCAATAATCGTACTCATCCTCAAGCGCTGCATGGGCTCATTTGGTAAAATATCTATCTGGACAAAGATTTGAGAAAACTATGTATGGACTGTGTGCGGATACACGCTACGTCTAGAAAACCTATGTACATACTGTCTTCTGTGTGACAAAAATGAATAACGGGAAAACGTGGCAAGATTCAAGACCAACATGAGCGTTTGTGTTCTGAGTTGTGTCCTTGCTCATTGTAAGGATCTGCAGACTGGAATCGGAAGAAGATTTTCTATATCTATAATCCTTGGTCTCTTTTGGTCTTTTTTTCTCTCTCTCTCTCTCTCCCTGAGCCCGAACATAAACAAACATCGAGGGTACATCAACCCATGGGCCCCGAGGGACCAGTAAACAACGTATTTATCTTACCGAACACCTTAATGTTAATATTGAATTGTTTGAAGCACGGGTACAAATTGTTTGTAGCCATCGCTAGATTTTGCAGACAAAAAAACAGATTTAGAGTTATCTCCCTTCAATCGATTTGCATTCGCAAAACATAGGTAATTTCCGAACATCATACGTGATTCAATGACATTCGAGATAAAGAATTACTACCACGACGTACCAAATGAGTTGCCATTGACAGCGGGGTACATTGAAATGTTACTCGCTTGTAAGTTGGGTACATTGAAAATAATAAAAGAGCGCTCAGCCAATCAGAAAGCGACATTTGTGTGTGAGGTAAGATAAGTGTCAATGTAAATAGTGTTGACGTGAGAAGGGAACATATAATACAAGTTAAAATGGGGAATCCCATTGATCATTATGCTTCCAAAGCTTCTCTGATGATGGAATGTAAAACCCTATCGCTGAATAATTGTGTACTTTGATGTCAAGATGTCAAGTTTGATGTCATGATGTTACCCACCATCCCATAAAGATTTAACGTAAATGCGTTAAAAAAATCAACAACACAATTATTCCAGAATCATAAGAATGCTCAGCGAAATGTGAACGCAACTGTGCTATGGATATGCAAAATCCTCTCGGAAGAATGATATTACACCGTCCATCCACTTTACTTCATGTCCTTTCTTAGGTGATGTTGGCCACTTTACCAGTCAATCAGTCAATCAAGTTATTGCAACACCTAACAAAGTGACAGCTGGGTACACCAACACAAGGTTTCATTAACTGATCCGTGCTGGGATTCTAACGAATCTTCTCCAAGTTTTGCATTTTCGAATTAGATTCTAAGCTCCTATTAGGTCTAAACCAAGGCTCGTGTACTCTGATTAAAACTGGTTTTGCTTTCAAAACAAAATGTCTGCGTTTGATAAATTTCCACATTCAAGTGAGCGTCGCACTTTAACAGATGAGCTCTTGTCAGACTCACGGCCTGTGTCATTTCTCTACGGTAGAACACAATCTCATCCCACATGAGAATCTGGTTATTAACAGTCCCAGGTTCACGAACACATATAAATTGCCGTGGTTCTAAACCAGTGAAGAAGAGATGAAGCAACGTCAAGCTAAAACATCCGTGATTTATGTCATCGTTTCTTATGCTAGTTAAGAAGCGGGATCCATGATCTCCGAATTGATCGAACTTTCATAGATCTTGGTATTTGACGTTACTGGGGCAACAGATGTAGTTATGTATGGATCTGTGTCACGGACTTATTAAATACATGTACTATACAGTGATTGTGTGAGTGTCAACAATATTAACAATAGTATAGCCGATTAGCCGATATTGTGTATAGCCGATAGTATGGTTGTCATCATCCGTATCCAGCGTGGATGTTGGCACAAACTTCAGACAGTTTAATTTAAGTTAAGCCAGCTTTTTATAATGGTAATGGTATCGATAAAGTTGTTGAATCTTTAGATACAATGAGGTTTACTGTGTATCCGTTGTCAACAAAATCACAAATTCAAAATACAGATGAAACCGAATAAGACATAACTACCTGTAAACACAACGTCAATACTAAGACACGTCATAACGTCATAGCGTGGACACTGGCTACACAGTGTCAATACTTGGACACTGGCTACACAGTGTCATTACTTGGACACTGGCTACACACCGTCATTACTTGGACACTGGCCACCCAACGTCATTACCTGGACACTGGCTACACAGTGTCATAACGTGGACACTAGCTACACAGTGTCATTACTTGGACACTGGCTACCCAGTGTCATTACTTGGACGCTGGCTACCCAACGTCATAACTTCGACAGAGTTTCAAATTATAGTAATTTAGACATGGTTGCGCTTCATCCTTAATTGGAAACGATTTAAACGACATCTTTACACAAAGTTATCAAATCAAACGCCCAGGGAGGTCACAACATGAGTGAGTGAGTGAGTTTAGTTTTACGCCGCCCTCAGCAATATCCCAGTTATATGGCGGGGGTCTGTAAATAATCGAGTGTGAACCAGACAATCCAGTGACCAACAGCATTAGCATCGATCTGCGCAACTGGGAACCGATGACATGTGTAAACCAAGTCAGCGAGCCTGACCACCCGATCCTGCTAGTCGCGTCTTACGACAAGCATGGGTAACTGAAGGTTCATTCTAACCCGGACCTTCGCGGGTCAGGTCACAACACGAAGGAAACTGACCCGACACTCCTCGTGATGACAGCTTAATTCAGCGATTCCACGGTACTGAGGCCATCTGTTGGCTGTCTCTCTAGGTCTGATAGATGATGATAGAATAGTAGTATCCCATCCCCTACCACATGTTCCAGAAAGAATGTGGAGTGGAATTGTAACCCATCGACAATGTCTGAGTATACTCAATATACTTTGACATTTAAATGCAAACTCTTCACTTTTTAATCAAATACCTTATACTGTTGATCCACGATAGTAATAAAACAGATAGTCTACGATTTCCTGTATACTCTTTTTGTACATATTTCGAATACAATGTTCATAGATATTCTAACATTACAAAATGTGTCCATTCTTGAACATCTCACACATTGGTCGTTCACACTGTGAGGACAGTGGGTCCTCTTGATCTGACAGACTGTCGACTCTGCTGTTGCAAAAACCCGATCTATGGAAAGATTGGTTATCATAGACAATGGAAATCTCCGATCACTGATACTAACTTCCGTGTCTGTTAATGTTTCTAGTGTTAATACGAAAGTTGGCGAGATCTGAGGGTACGATTGGAATATTATGAGCATACGTGTTCGAATCATTGTCAAATTGTGATAACACCCGGTGCTCGCTGGTGTCACTGAGGTGTCAGTCTCATCCACATGTCCACTATAAAACAACAAACTGCATTTTTTACTGAGACTTTGAATCTTGTAAAATTGGCTTACACTTAGAGCGAGAACTGTATGACACTGTTTGAAATCTTGGTAGAAATTCCATACTCGAGTGTACCTCAAGAGTTGTGAAATGTAAACACCAAAGACTGTTACAATATTGCCCGACATCATGAGAAGTTGACTATTGGAAAGTTGAAGTCATCCCTCTTGTGGGGAGTCAATCTTTTCACTGAATCATTATGCATATTAAATATGAAACACATGAGGCGGTCTCATTAATGTCAAGTTCAGGTGGGTAAATCAGTGACGGGGAATTGGCTTCTATTGAACGATACCTGGATTACCTGGAGCTTAAGTTAGCAAATTTCCTTGATTTGATTGTGTCAATCCAAGCAGAAATTCTGATAACTATCATAATCACGCAGATCCGCAAGGAAGAAGAGCATAAAATTACTTTTTTTCATTTTTGACAAATTGTCCTGAAGCAATGACGATAGATATGCAAAACTATCTGTCCTCGCCACGTGTATTAGCAGCTGTCCCGTGGATCAAGGAATGGTTGTTTTTTTCTTTAAGTTTGACATGTGGTAAACAAAAATCGAATATCGCTGAAATAAATCCGAACTTGGTCCGTTTCTGAGATTGTAAAAAGAATTCCATTTATCCTCATGGTATTAATTCTTCTTGTCTCAAATACATTCTAAGCATATAGAAAGTCCTTCCTTGGCAGTATTAAGAATTGGGGTTAATCTTTGAGACGGGGATTTGGTGGTATATTTGCTGGATCCAGCAGTAGATTTCTCTTTGTACGGATCTATATTAATCCAGTGAGTAACAGGAATGGCATGTCTTCAGGTTCTAGAGTCAATCCAGATGTTAATAGTACTGGTGTATGGTTTGGGCAGATATCTTGTCAAGATATTATACCGGCGGTATATGTGGCATATGCTGCATGTGTCAACGGTAAACCTTTTGTTTTAACCATAAACAGAATCAATATTTCTGAGTGCTGATTGTGCACCTAGACAATGTACTGAAGCTGCACTCTACTGTTACCCTTTCACGGGCGTTCACAAGAAGCACAGTTTCTGAAGGGGGGACAAACATTCTCCTACTCTATGCATCAATCAGCAGGATGTACGACAGCAGTTCAACTACAGACATATCTCAGTGTGTTAGGGGCATGGTGCTAGACAGCAGCGATCAGTTACATTCATAAATGCCACACAGTATATCCTTATCACATTTCGTTTTTGCAGAAACACATCTTTTGCCATTAATTTAGTTTCGATCGTTATTTGTAGTGGGATGAAATTATAACTTACTGTCAAATTGCATGTACAGCATTGAATTCCAGTATAGAGTTTTCAGCATGAATTGCAAATGCAAGAGCGATCAAAGGCAAGCTCGTCATTTCCTGTCTAATTCTTAGTGTCACACGCACAGGAAGTGAGAAGATCTGATCAAAGCTTTTATGGGCGCCTCTTATAGCAATGTTCTTCAGCGCAGACAGGCGTCACTTTAATCGTGTTGGCTTGTTGTGAGAGTAAACAAAATTATCTCGTGACAACAGTAAGGATATTAAAGTGATGTAGCCTTCGGGATATCAAGGAGTGTCTCCCGACAATCTGCCGTCCCAGCGCCAGGCTATTGAGGTTGTATGACCACTTCCGTGTGACCGTTCTCCACAGTGCTCCACACTGTTTCACAGTTACAGAGATCGCCAAGTACAAACACATTCTGCTTATACCTTAATCCAATTCCACCACTCGATAGCTCTCAGACCCAGCCAGAGGGAACAACAACAGGCCTGTATATAGAATTCTAGCTGCAATTTAGCTTTCGTGTATGCTCCACTTACGCTGCATACAAGCAAAAGCGTTCTTGGTTATAAAAAAACTTTGAAGTATCCCATGAAATCGAAAGAAAATACACATCCACGTGATTTCAATCATTATCAGTAAGCACCCCAGTTCCTGGAGCCGCTGGGAAGCCTATTAACGCCCAGACTGCAGCCTGTAGGTACTTGTGGAACGGAAACGTTTATCAGTTCATTTCATTCGTGGAGCTCTCTGGGCGGCGGATGGTATTCAGTGAATGGAAGGCTTTAATTGAAAGCATGGTTTTAAAAATATTCTGGTGTGAGAGGAGGTTGTGTTCTGTTGAACCCGTTTTACTGTTTTAAGTTTCATGAGTCCATAGGTCGACTGCTTTAACTCGTGAGAGTATGCTGAATGTGACCTAGTGGAGTGGAATTTTTCAACAATCCCTATTAGTGGAGATGCTCGCAAACAGTAAGGTTTTAGTTGACGAAACGTATAATTCTGCAGCAATAAAAAATGATATAAACAACATTGTGAAACATAGCATATGCTGTTTGTATGTGTAAGGGGTAAATCATACAACGTGGTGTCTATGTATAACGGATAAATTATAGACAGCATTGTGTGTAAAGGGTAAATAATACGACATGGTGTCTCTGTGTAAAAGATTAATCATACAACATAGTGTCTATGTATAAAGGGTAAATTATAGACACCATTGTGTGTAAAGGGTAAATAATACGACATGGTGTCTCTGTGTAAAAGGTAAAAATACAACATGGTGTGTATGTACAAAAGGTAAATAAGACGAACACATGATGTCTATGTGTAAAAAGTGTGGTAGCATGCATGGAATTTGGGGTTGTTCCGTAATGAAAACCACAAGGCAACGGGGTGAGAGTTGACGGCATCTTTATTACGTTGGGACGAATCCACCAATGTCCTCCTCATACATAAACCCAGGTGTGTGGACCTAGTTCCAGCAGTCCCTCATACCATACACTCCTGTAAGGATCTTGGAAATATACAGAGGTGAGCTGGTATACAGATACCTTTAAAAACCTTTACACTGTAGTGTGGGGCTGCTTGCTGTTCGAATGCTTGAGAGTGACTAAATTAGCAGGTCAACCACTGAGTTTAAACTGCGTGATGATTACATAAGCTAGACAAGAGACTGAGGCAGGTCAGGGCTTTGGCTATTGTAAGGTTGGAGTTCATGCATGGATTAATATGCTTTGCTGGAGCATGTTTCAGTTGTATTGTAAGATAGGGCAGCCACACCTAAATATGCTAAAAAAACCATATTTAAAGGTGTCTATTATGTACATAAAATCAGGTACATCTTCAACTTGCCGTACCAACTAAGATCAAATATAACACTGTAACCCAACGACACTACACTGCCACACAAATAAACAACACGGTCATCAGTGGCTGATGGTGGAGATGTTTAGGGCATCTCCAGTTTGAACTCATCGCTTGTGTTTGTACCGGGTACCCCTGTAAAGGCGCGCACCTTTCATGAACACCTGGAGTCACTGTTACATCACCAGGAGTGTATTTCGTCAGTTATTCTCGGGTGTTGACCGTAGTATGTACCACTTGGCCCCAACAGTTTGTTTGACTGTAGACCTGCTGTATAGTAAGTCGAATAATGTTGCAACCTCTCTACCCAACCCATGCAGCTTGTTACACCCGTGGAACTACACAGGGCAGTCCCGTGCCTTGTCTCTGCATGATGGAGCTTACATTGTTTGAAATATTTGCTGGGTTTTTAGAAGTTTTGTTGCGTCATTATTCGCAGGACGAATCTTTTGCTTTTTGACATCTATGTCACAAGATATATCGACATCGGATGAGCACTGAATACTTGTACACTTCAACAAAGACGTTTGCCTGGGGGACGACAAGCTGAAATGGCCTTGTCCAAGTCACCACTGATCAGAGACCTACATGTATCATGCAAATGAACGGCAAATAGCTACTTAAGATGGAAATTGAGTATATGATTCAATATACAAGCAAACGTAGGCTATATTTGCAAACCTAGAACAAGATCCATTTAACATTTGTGTTAAAAAAAGTAATTGTCCATTGCATTCATTCACTAAAGTCTAAAATTCGAGCGAAATTAAGGCTATTGAACAGGTCCACATGAGATGTGTTTGGAATACTAGACGCCTTGTGCTGACAGGATTATGCATGCAATTCAGAAACTTCCATGCATCTATGTTGTGGGCTGTTTGTAAAAGCTGAAGGAAGTAAAAGGGAGTCACTTCTCTTTCCTCATTGTTCAGAGGATGAACATGTTGTCTGTGCTGAATCTAAACATGATCAGGATCTATACAAGCCGTCGAAGGAATCAAACCAATTACCATGGTAACGTCTAAACGCGTCAACACCAGCAAATGATGACTCTCCATACCAAAAAGATTCCATTCCGCAAAATAAGAATTGATATAATGTGAATGGATGACTAAAATAGCCATGACACCTGGTGCTTGTGTAAGTGAAGCGTGTTATGTTTTACCGGCAGTATCCCTGAATTTGACGATAGGGAAATTTAGTTAAGCAAATATCTAAATATGTGACTTAAGGTTTTCCATTCAAAATTGTGATGAAATATATTTTCTGAACCCATTTCCGAAATCAATGTTACAAGCGGAATCGTTCCATCAATATTGACAGGATGTGAGTCCTAATCACTATCTATCAGTGACGATACCCGGTACTGGTGTTAGTGAAGAGAGTGTATCCGTCCCAAACTGTCCTCCACACAACAAACACCTTCACAAGGAACCAGCTGCACAAAGTACTGTGTAACTGGATCGGCAATATCAGCAGATAAGTGTGGATGGATATGTTTGAAGATGTTAGGCATGGTTCCAAAGAAAGTCGACTCAAGTTGACATTTCGAATGCTCTCACTGCAGTTGTGTTTTGTAGAGAAACTTGATGGATATTCGATCAGGGGTCACTATGGCCATGTTGTAAGAGAACATCTGTGCAGAATTACTTCTAATGCATTTGAATATTACCAGTAAGCAGATCGGGAAAAACTACAATCAGACAGGTATGAATGTAACCTGTCATCTTGATCGGTTTGTTGTTAAAGCAAAGTTACAAGAAGAGACGTTGAGTGGAACACCATGTGTAATGACTTGCCAATGCGTATATGTTCGCCTGTGATTTTTACAGAAAGTAGAAAAATGAATACAAGTAGTCATAGTTGCAGCCTATTCTGAAGGCTCAGTCAAGCTTTCACCGCAACCAACACATCAAAAGGACTGCCAAGTATAAACTATGTCAACTTCTGAGACAGTCCCCGAGGACAAGTGGGCCCACCTCGATGTTTGTCTAGATTTCAGACTGCACGCCAGCCCGAATAGATTCACATTCTCTTACACCATCAAAGAAACATTGAAGACTCCTTTCTGGCGATGAATGGGGAAACCACATGAAGTCAGGGGACTCCAGTTACGCTGTTAACATCGCCTGCAGGACCCTGCCGTGATGAAGATGTCTACCACGCGCTGCCATCATTCATTGTGTCCAGAACACACTCCAAGGATCATCATGGCTCTTGGTATCTCAAGGAGAGGGAAGCTCGGACAAAATGCCTGTCAGTGTTATTTGTATTCTCTCGTATCGGTTTTATAAGATGGCTTTGAGAAAACAAAGATACTTTGAAGTTTTAGAGGTTACCTCTCTTGTCCCTTAAGGCATAAAGAATATTGTCATTGAAATGGTTCACTTGGATCGGTCTCAATTAGCACGTACATGTTCGATAATAACGAACACCTTTACCACTGGGTTACTTTAAATATAGTGTTTAGGCTGATTTACATGAAGGGCACGTTTCAAAACAGACAGAAAATTGTTCCAACTGTGGTTATTGATGGACGTTACTTTTCTTCACTGGAATATCGATACTAGAAGTGAATGAAACGACATAAATCAAGAAAATCAGGTTATTTGTCAAAGTCTGCTGCAACATAATGATGATGTATTGAACCATCTGTGGTAGTTCAAACCTGTAATGCTTTAAGTTATTGTAATGTATTTCCTTATTCAAATGTTCCCATTAAGTTCTTCGGTCTTTCTTTTCAGTATGTTTATGAGTTCACAGTAAGCTTCTTGATGGAAGTAAGTACACTACAATATCTGAAACTGATTTCCTTCATAACATATATTTGCATTATTGATGGCATAATTTACTTATTTTGATGGAAATATACATAACTATGATCTTACAGCATCACTGCCTACGCCATAAGGATCAGCTTGAAATGGCAGTCAGTTGGACTAGAATGGCCGGGTACTTCATCCCTCGTAGATTTAATTATACTCATACTCTCACATGGCCACGTGCACACAGGTCTAAATACAACAGTTCTTAACCAACAAATCTAATGTTTAGCATCCCTGTTTATTGACCACTAGGATTTCCTCATCATTACATCCCTGATTGATGACAAACAGCATGTATCACCGATGGGACATGCTCACGCTTTTGCAAACACAGTTTCATCATTATTCGATAGCTGTATCTATACACGAGTTTGGTATTACGGCACACTCAACAATATTCCAGCTACATGGCGGCGGTGTATAAATAATCGACTCTGGACCAGACAATCCAGTGATCAACAGCAGGAGCATCGATCTGCGCAATTGGGAACCGATCACATGTGTCAACCAAGTCAGCGAGCCTGACCACCCGATCCCGTTAGTCGCCTCTTACGACAAGCATGGGTTACTGAAGACCAATACTAACCCGGACCTTCACGGGTCCTTCATGGTTTTAACAGACATTTCTTATGAACGTGGAAAGGCTTTGTCTATTTAGTGTAATCTAATGAAACTACATCAACAGACAAATGTGACATTATATAATATACTGCAGTGCAAGATAACTCTTGATGAAACAGCAACAGATGTCTTTCATAACTAGATCCCCGGGTTCGATTCCCCACATGGGTACAATGTGTGAAGCGATTTCTGGTGTCCCCTGCTGGAATATTGCTAAAAATACTCACTCACAAAAGATCCACATTTCTTGAACAAGGAACCATTCCATGTCTAAGGCCTCTACCCTTCTGTCTTTGGATGAGAGCCTCTAAGCACTACAGAGCTATTCATTCTAACCAATAGATAGTAGCTTTTAGAAACTATTACGGAAACTGTTTATTATAATTTACCCGAAATTTCACCTCATTCGTTTTTGCGTGAGAATAGTTCATATATATTCATAACATAAAATAAAATCTTTTCAATTCTACATTTCTTGAGATAATTTCAGCTCTATTTTTTACAAACCTCCATGTATCCAGCAAAGTGTACTACTGCACTAGGAGCATGTGAAGTATTTTCTGTAAATGCACTGAAACATGATCCTAAAATGGGCAGGCAGTTATTGACTAAGCACAACGCGAACAAACCGAATGTACTTTGGTGAATATATACAGTGACGCATTGTCTGTTTGGTGACAGTACCTTCGCATTCGTGACCAGACGTGTCTACTCACAAAACTCGTCATAGATCAACGTCACATAAAGAGTTTAGGAACGGTCTGTCTCAATGGGTAAAACATGCTACTTTGCTATGTCCAACTAGAGTAAGAATTGTCTGTCAATGTCCCAGCTAATCCCGGGGAAGCGTCATACGAGGACACCGGGGCACGCCAGTGAAACGATACTTGACGTCTTCGGAAATTAAATGCAAAAAAGGGGTTCCTAACTCAGGAGATGTATCCAGATAGGACATTTAATGGACAGTTTCAAACGCGAGCAGAAGTCATTCATAATTAAAGTCCCTGTTCAAACTGATAGGCCCCAAACATATCAGATAACAGCATCAATAACGCATTCCTCGACAAAGATCGCTCGATCCTTTGGCATGATCATGCAGTGGTTGCCCTATGTATTCTTCTAATGAGGAATATCTTTCTTAATTAGCAGTAACACGTTTCTAAGGTACGTTTAGACCAAATCATATATTTCAAAACATTAAAGAAACAATTATGATACGTATATATACCCGTAAATATATAAATGTAAAGGGCAGAAAGTTAACACAGAAAGTGATAAGTACCTGATATTGATGGTAGGTACACTGTTGGGTTGCAATTACCTTCAGTATGGTGACAGTGAAGCAGTATTTACTAGCAACCTTCCAGCACAATCACGACGGGAACAACAAATGTTGTTGGTTATATGTAGATACTCGAGTCCGTACCAGCAATTCCCGTGATTGACATAATGAGCATCGATCACAGCACTTTTACCAGCAGGTTACCTTACTTACTTGCATATAACTTGGCACATGTCATACCTTCGACGTTGATGCATTGAAAACATATTTTACAATAACAGAAGCGTAGCTGTTGGAAATCGAAACAGATAAGGCCGTCGGCTGGATTCAAACTGTACGATTACAAAACAGATACCCCAGTAAATACATGATCATGCAGGATTTCTAATGCATTCCTTTGAATTTCAATGGGTGCTGAAATTTCCGATTTCGTTCTAAGTTTACTCAGGTTGGAAACATGTAAATTTACGTAGGTGGGGAAACACATGTAAATTTTCAAATTTGCAAATGTTTACACACCTTAGATATTTATGTATCATACCGGATTTCAGGGGTATGTATATGAAAGGTTCATACACCTTCATGTTACCTGTGCTCAAGCAAGATGATCACTTGTTTCCATCAAGTGAATTACTTGGTTCATTTCATTTCATTTTCACACATTTTAACGTTCACGTGACCTCATTATTCTTATCATCAAAAGAGCCAACTCGTAATTTCTTAAGTACTACTTAAGTACTACTTAAAATTGTAAGGAGTATTGCATTAGGAATAGGAAGGGAGTCTCTTTGAAATCCCTCTGAAATTTAAAAACAAATTGAGCCTTATAGGAATGTGTTTGTATCTGTTACATGAACAAAGGAGTTGGTGTAGAAGTGAAAGAGTGTGAACATGTTTCAAACTCTGTGAACTGTACAATACTTGTCTTCAAGTAATTGAAATATGTTTTAGTTGTTTGACAAATAACACCATTTATTCACAACTATGAATGATGTCTTAGCTTTGTTAAGAAAGAGAACAAAGATAAGATACAATTTAGACAGCAGAGTTTTTTCAGTGATTCTGAATTCTGATATAAATTACATTGAATTGTTTGTGAAAGAATTGGTGTAGAAACACAACTTCCCAAAGGAAACTTCAGTTTCAAATTTATTTTGAAGCGTGCTGAACATGTTTGACTGAACCTTCTTCATCATGAAATGCTGAAATTTTATTAGATCAAGAGCTCTTTATGTGTGTGTGTGTGTGTGTGTGTGTGTGTGTGTGTGTGTGTGTGTGTGTGTGTGTGTGTGTGTGTGTGTGTGTGTGTGTGTGTGTGTGTGTGTGTGTGTGTGTGTGTGTGTGTGTGTGTGTGTGTGTGTGTGTGTGTGTGTGTGTGTGTGTGTGTGTGACACAGGTTTTAATGAATTTAGAACTATTTTTTTTGGCTGAAATATTGCCACTATGACTATAAACTGTCACGCTCAGTCACTGGTATCAGGCTATATTGTCTCCCCACTTAGGCTACGAAACACAGCTCTAATACCAAGTATGTGCATATTAACACATTTACAACTGTTACAACAATTTTACGGGAATCAGTAACACCTTGTAATCATCTTTATGAAAGTATAGATAGCTATGACCATGAGTATGAGAACTCATACAAGTGTGCACTAAAATTAGGGACCTACCGGTTCATGTCTGTGTGAACACACCTGTCTGTGTTTTAGTGCAATAAGCAATCTCTCGTTGTATGTCATATATAAGAAGTGTACATAAGGTCAGTTATTCAAACTATAATGTAATTTCCATTGCAAAAAGTTAAACGGTATTACCTACTGATCAGAAAGGCTTATCAGTCCCCCACCGCCACCACCCCATCTCTATGCCTACCCTATCCCACACCCTCTCCCTCTCACACACATGCACACACGTGCACACACTCCCTAACATACATATCGCCCTTGCCCATAGACCCAATATTTGAACCTTTTAAACAGACATCATGTGTGTGTCAAGCAAGGCAGGCACGTTAATAGTGGTGCTCAGTCATGGGTATCACTTCGCCATGTGTTTCTAATGATCTCCGTGCATTATGGCGTGGTCCGACGCGCTAACGAACCCGATGTGACAGTTACATTACAGAACCATTGAAATACATGTTAAAGTAGTGTTAATCTTGTAACACTATATTTACCAATTACCAACCATTTACGCGTGTACTAAATATATAACAAATCTAACCCTGGTCATACGAGATTTCAAAGGTATTAAAATGCATGTCCTACAATCACAGCATTTACATATGTTACACATGCTAGAAAAACACATGAAAACAATGGCCAGATTTACACACCTGTGAAATACATGTAAATACAGAGTTGAGTGTTCGTTTATTTTAACACCCCTTTAAACGTGTGAATCTGACAGCCAGATGATACGTAGATTTCAAACGTTTGTTCATATGGACGCCGGATGAAATATATATTTCCTAACGTTAGTAAATTTGGGTAATACAGTCATTGTTGTGGTGGTACATTCCAGATATATGTTGAAATATAGCACAAGTCTAAATATAGAACACACCACTGCCCCCCTACTGAATGATACAGATACAATGTTTACACTTTTAACATTGAATCACTATGAATAACACTGCCACATAACAAGTTCTACTCAAAACAGTCTTAAGAAGTGCAGAAGTAATAAAAACACCCCTTTTCATCGTATTGGAACATGCTTGAGTTGTACAGCAATATCTTAATCAGAACAATGCTACCCTGACCTGCATGATCCCCTGAATTGTCACCCATTGAACACACCTTGGTTGAAATGGAGCGACGTTTACGACGTCACCCGAATCCTCCAACAACGCTGGATGTGGAATGATCTGCCTCAAAACTTTCATCGACGTTTCGCGGCCTCAATAAGGCGCCGGTGCCAGGCCTGTACCAATACACAAAGATGGGCACGCTCGCTACTGACCTATGAACTTGCTTATGAAACCCCTCTTGTGTTGTGGCTCATTTGCATATACCAGATGCGCAGTTTTAATGGACTGTAGGTGGTTACCATACCTTTCCATGTAAATAAATTTTACTTGCGGCAGTATAACTTTAACTCTTATTCTGTTTCTTTTTTCTGTATCAAAGTAATATATTGCCTTTGAGTGAGTGAGTGAGTGAGTATGCTTTTCGCCGCTTTTAGCAATATTCCAGCAATATCACGGCGGGGGACACCAGAAATGGGCTTCACTTATTGTACTCATGTGGGGAATCGAACCCGGGTCCTCGGCGTGACGAGCGAACGCTTTAACCACTAGGCTACCCCACCCCCCTATTGCCTTTGAGTATATTCCAACTTGTGTGAGTACGGTGTAACACTCCTTTAACAACGGATTCAGCACCCGATCACATGTTTCTCGGATTTTCGCAATGTGACTTGCGGCACATGGTAGACACGAATGACTTATCAATTAATTAACATTAACAGCCCGTTAATAAGAAAGGTAGCAATCGGTAGTATTGGTCCAGGTAAACTAAAGGAGCATGTTTGTTGTTCAAGAAGACGTTCTCAGAGGAATATTTTCAAATGTGTCATAAAGTGTATCTCTTTTTCATATTGACAGTTGAATACATGTTGTAGCTATCAGCGAACAATATCAATGTCCAGTGTGTTCAATAGTCTCGAACATCATCAGTTCCTGCCTTGGAACTAATTCTTCAGAAAGAACAGCTATCTGTGGCAAGACAACACCGCGCCAATCGACATTGGACCAGTCTCTCCTTCTTATGTCTAATCAATTACAAATGTCCTTTTTGGAAACCACGCAAAACTCTGTAATGACAACATGTAACTGTGTACAGAGTCAAGGAAGCTCCCCAGACGTAATGTATTGATCACTTACTTTCCTCCAGGACCACTGTTACTCTATCTCAAGCCTTGTAATTGTAGATCGGCTGATAATTACTTTCTGCAGTCTTTGTAATCTGGGGATACGTGTTTTGTCCATCTTGATTTATTGAATGGGACATGACTTCTTCCCACATGCACGGCAAGTCCTAGTCCATCTTGTACTGTTGGTGATTAGTGCAGAACTTGAAACTTCGCAACATACGACGGAACACTGCAAGCCTTAGGGCCTTAACGCAACTATGACATGAATATGAAATACATCGCTGCCATCAAAAAAGTGAGTGTGGCTTTTTCTCAGCAGTGTATTTCTTGCAAATGATTGATACCGTACGTCCTAAATTTGTGTCAGTGTACCGTGTGTATACGGAGTAGAAACATTGTGTCAGTGACGAGATAAGACCCGACACACTCATCTTTCATAGTTATCTAGACCAGCAGCGGTCAAGTGGTCAGTTTATGTTGTTAGGTCTATCGGATCAATACCATGGCCACATACACATCATCAGCCAAAGTCCGATGCCGGGCTGGCCCAAACTCTTCCTGGTGGATTATATTATCGTCGTGTATCAGGTCAACGACCAAAGTAGACTTGGCATTGAAGAAATGTCTGCATCCTCTTATGACCACTGTTCATCATGCATGGATGACCAGAGCAGTTGTAATCGGGGTCAGGCTTGTCAAACCACATCAAACGTCTGCTTCATCAGACCAGGCTTCTGTGTGTGGTTATAGAATATAGGCTATGTAGGTTGCGTGGTTATAGGATGTGTAGGCTGTGTGGTTATAGGCTATGTAGGCTGTGTGGTTATAGGATGAGTAGGCTGTGTGGTTATAGGCAATGTAGGCTGGGTGGTTAAAGGCTATATAGGCTGTGTGGTTATAGGCTATGTAGGCAGTGTGGTTATAGGCTATGTTGGTTGTGTGGTTATAGGCTATGTAGGCGGTGTGGTTATAGGCTATATAGGCTGTGTGGTTATAGGCTATATAGGCTGTGTGGTTATAGGCTATATAGGCTGTGTGGTTATAGGCTATGTAGGCTGTGTGGTTATAGGCTATATAGGCTGTGTGGTTATAGGCTATGTTATAGGCTGTGTGTTGGTTATAGGCTGTGTGGTTATAGGCTATGTTGGTTGTGTGGTTATAGGCTATATAGGCTGTGTGGTTATAGGCTATGTAGGCTATGTAGGCTGTGTGGTAGGCTAAAGGGTGTGGTTATAGGCTGTGTAGGCTGTGTTGTGATAGGCTATGTAGGCTGTGTGGTTATAGGTTGTGTAGTTTGTTTGGTTATAGGGTATTTTGGTTGTGTGGTTATAGGCTATGTAGGCTGTGTGGTTATAGGCTGTGTTTGTTGTGTGGTTATAGGCTATGTAGGCTGTGTGGTTATAGGCTATGTAGGCTGTGTGGTTACAGGCTATGTAGGCTGTGTGGTTATAGGCTATGTAGGCTGTGTAGGTGTGGTTATAGGCTGTGTAGGCTGTGTGGTTAGGCTAGGCTGTGTGGTTATAGGCTATGTAGGTGTTATAGGCTATGTAGGTGTGGTTATAGGCTATGTAGGCTGTGTGGTTATAGGCTATGTAGGCTGTGTGGTTATAGGCTATGTAGGCTGTGTGGTTATAGGCTGTGTAGGCTGTGTGGTTATAGGCTGTGTGGTTATAGGCTGTGTAGGCTGTGTGGTTATAGGCTATGTAGGCTGTGTGGTTATAGGCTATGTAGGCTGTGTGGTTATAGGCTATATAGGCTGTGTGGTTATAGGCTGTGTTAAAGGCTGTGTGGTTATAGGCTGTGTTTGGTTGTGTGTTATAGGGCTGTGTGGTTATAGGCTGTGTTGGTTGTGTAGGGTTATAGGCTATGTAGGCTGTGTGTTATAGGTTATAGGCTATAGGCTGTGTGGTTATAGGCTATGTAGGCTGTGTGGTTATAGGCTGTGTTGGTTGTGTGGTTATAGGCTATGTGTATTGTAGGCTATGAAGGTGGTTATAGGCTATGTAGGCTGTGTGGTGTAATATATAGGTTTATGTTATAGGTTATAGGCTGTGTGGTTATAGGCTGTGTAGGCTGTGTGGTTATAGGCTATGTTGGTTGTGTGGTTATAGGCTATATAGGCTGTGTGGTTATAGGCTATGTAGGCTGTGTGGTTATAGGCTATGTAGGCTGTGTGGTTATAGGCTATATAGGCTGTGTGGTTATAGGCTATGTAGGTTGTGGTTATAGGCTATGTAGGCTGTGTGGTTATAGGCTGTGTAGGCTGTGTGGTTATAGGCTATTATAGGCTGTGTGGTGGTTATAGGCTATGTAGGCTGTGTGGTTATAGGCTATGTAGGTTGTGTGGTTATAGGCTATGTAGGCTGTGTGGTTATAGGCTATGTAGGTTGTATGGTTAAAGGCTATGTAGGCTGTGTGGTTATAGGCTATGTAGGTTGTGTGGTTATAGGCTATGAAGGCTGTGTGGTTATAGGCTGTGTTGGTTGTGTAGTTATATGTTGTACAGGCTGTGTGGTTATAGGCTATATATGATGTGTGGTTATAGGCTATATATGATGTGTGGTTATAGGCTATATAGGCTGTGTGGTTATAGGCTATGTAGGCTGTGTGGTTATAGGCTATATATGATGTGTGGTTATAGGCTATATAGGCTGTGTGGTTAAAGGCTATGTAGGCTGTGTGGTTATAGGCTGTGTTGGTTATGTGGTTATAAGCTATATAGGCTGTGTGGTTATAGGCTATATAGGTTGTGTGGTTATAGGCTATATAGGCTGTGTGGTTATAGGCTATATAGGCTGTGTGGTTATAGGCTATGTAGGCTGTGTGGTTATAGGCTATGTAGGCTGTGTGGTTATAGGCTGTGTTGGTTATGTATAGGTAGGCTGTGTGGTTATAGGCTATATATGGTTGTGTGGTTATAGGCTGTGTAGGTTGTGTGGTTAAAGGCTATATAGGCTGTGTGGTTATAGGCTATGCAAGGCTGTGTGGTTATAGGCTATGTAGGCTGTGTGGTTATAGGCTGTGTTGGTTGTGTAGTTATAGGTTGTCCAGGATGTGTGGTTATAGGCTATATAGGCTGTGTGGTTATAGGCTATATAGGCTGTGTGGTTATAGGCTATATAGGCTGTGTGGTTATAGGCTATGTAGGCTGTGTGGTTATAGGCTATATAGGCTGTGTGGTTAAAGGCTGTGTGGTTATAGGCTATATAGGCTGTGTGGTTATAGGCTATATAGGCTGTGTGGTTATAGGCTATGTAGGCTGTGTGGTTATAGGCTGTGTAGGCTGTGTAGTTATAGGCTATGTCCAGGATGTATGTGGTTATAGGCTATGTAGGCTGTGTGGTTATAGGCTATGTTGGTTGTGTGGCTGTAGGCTATGTAGGTTGTGTGTTTGTGAGCCGTATTTAGAATCGTCAGCTTTTGCTATTACATTTCTATTTAACCGTCTGTAAAAGGTTAGAGGAAACATGACCACAAGTAGGAACTGGCTTCACTTAAAAGACAATCAATGACATGTATGGCCGCGTGGTGTTAAAGTTTATCTTACTGTGGGGTCCCCGCCATCGTTTCCCTTTACCCCATCCACAGGCCTTGTGACCAAAAAATCATCAATATCAGCTTAATCACCTCAGTGATCCGACAACCCCAGACATTACCAACGGCCTGTATTTAAAGGGCCGTCATTCCAGATTCGTCCGCGGTTTCCGGTTCTCGTCTTACAATCAACCGGAAATCGATGGCAATAAACCTTCGTCTTATTCCGATTGGCTGATGGGCGGAAAGATATAAAAGAGGCACGGGAATATTGACTGGAGTATAAAAGGTCACAGAGTGGTGTAATTGGTACATTGAGGCACTCACAGAGCAAAGTCAACCACGTACTAACCACTTTCCCTGAAGGCTTACTCCACTATTTGAGTCAATATTTACATGCCTGGAACTTTTCACACTGTAGACAATGATGCAATTGAGTCTTTTGATGCTGAAAATGTATTACGAAAAATTCCTTTTGAAATCTGTTGGACGTCACATTGAACGAGTGATTGAAAAATAGGTCAGTAAATACCGCAAGTAGTAAATGTAGCACTTTCCCAAATCAAAATAACTGTGTAAATTGAAAGAGTAATTGGAAATTGGATGAACACTGGTGTCTAGGCATCAGTGTTGGCTGGAACTAATACCCCAAGACATTTGATTGAGGTCATGGGAAGGAATGCGACTGCAGTGAAAATGAATACGTAAATTATCAAACAGTTCAAGTTACTCAGTTCCATAAAATAATAATGTCACTGGCATTTGACAAGATAAATATGAATACATGTTCACAATTTTGGCATTATGTTTTCACAACCAAAACACCTGATGTTATCAGTGTTACGCTGTGTCTTAAATTATTTCTATAGTTCTGTTTGGGTGAAAGATGAAAACCGACGGCGAACATGAACACCCATTGGGGCAGTATTTTTCCCCGTCGTCCGAACAACTGTAATTTGGCCGCCGACTCGAAAATAAAAAAGATAGGTTCTTTTGTCATTTCTCCTTCTCGGACAAATATACCGACTGCTGATTCCATCAATTAAATCTTGTGTCAGTGATGGATGAAGGTTGTACGCTAAACGCTACAACAAGGCTAAGCGCTACAACAAGGCGAAGCGCTAGGCATTAACATTCTTCTTTACATTTCATTTGTTAATAATACACTATCACATATTATAGAGTAAAGTTAGAGTTATGTCGCAAGTTTCTAAAAATGAAAACAAGAAGCAGTAGTAGCAGTGTGGAATCGGAATTATTTTACTGCCGCTTCTCACTTTGTCTGTTCCCCCAATTGCTCGCCAGACCCGTGAAGATCCGGATTAGAATGGGTCTTCAGGAACCCATGCTTGTCTACCCGTGAAGATCCGGGTTAGAATGGGTCTTCAGGAACCCATGCTTGTCTACCCGTGAAGATCCGGGTTAGAATGGGTCTTCAGGAACCCATGCTTGTCTACCCGTGAAGATCCGGGTTAGAATGGGTCTTCAGGAACCCATGCTTGTCTACCCGTGAAGATCCGGGTTAGAATGGGTCTTCAGGAACCCATGCTTGTCGTAAGAGGCGACTAACGGGATCGGGTGGTCAGGCCCACTGACTTGTTGACACATGTCATCGTATCACGTTTGGGTAGATTGATACTCATGGTATATTGATCACTGGATTGTCTAGTCCAGACTTGATCATTTTCAAGCCGCCGCCATATAGCTGGAATATTGCTGGGAGCGGCTAAAACAACAAATAAAAAACAAAATCTTGCCAGTCACATACATCCGTGGATAAATAAATGAGTGAGTATGATTACCTTTCTGAATATTGAAGAAAATTAGTGAATGGCACTGTTAGCATTTGTCAATAAAACTAATGACATAGTGAAAACATTCCAGCCACGTGGTAAGCATGTTATGAGTCGCTTTAAGTCATATTCCAGCAGTACCACGGCGCAAGAAATGGAATCCAAACATCGTAACCATGTGGGAAATCGAACCCGTGTTTTCGACGTGACGAGCGAACGCTTCAACCACGAGGCTACCCCAGCGCCCCATCACTATCGTGGAAGTATAGGAGTAATGCGTTGCTGTTTCTGTTTCAGGAGCTCCTGACAACAGCTAACAATGAACCGGGAGGTACATTTAAAGGGAGACTACGCTGTGATTAGTTGGCTGTCCCCGATCTCATTCTGATCCCCGCATCCTGTTTCCATTCAACTGTTAACCATGAATTGGGAAAGAAAACTGATTTGGGTTGCAGAGGCTTGAAATCACAACAACTATCCTTGTGCTTTAGGGCTCAAATTTAACTTAACATATATCTATATGTAACGTAAATATATCAGTATCAAGTACATACTGAAATGTATATACCTGCAATATCCCAGTCTGTTGAATGACTGATTACTTTGTATTTTGTGTACTGCTCTTCATGACAATGGATGAAATTTAACTGTACTGCATCTCTATTAATTGAAAACGTAATATATAAACATGTGTTTATTTTGACTTGGCTAACACCTCACTCATAACATCAGCGTATCGTCTGTTGTAATTTCTGCTGTAAGTATGACCCACTGTGCCAACGTAATTCAACAATATTTCACTTTACGACTGTTCGTGACTGGGCGTGTGAGACAGTACCAGCTGGCTCTGCATGTGTTAATGGCGCACCACAGACGGGGACAGGTTGCTATATCTGTACATTAACCTGATGTTATCTGACGTATCAACACTTGGTAGCCAGCTGGGTACAAGCAGTTATCCGTGAGCGAGAATCATTTAACCCCCAGGATGTTGAGGTTGTCTTAATGCACACTTTTTCATAAGAATTGAATTATGAAAGTTGAACGAGAATTACGTTTGCATGGTACGGGATCTACCTACGACTATAGGATTACACAGATATGTAGACTATTAGACGGTCTTACAATACTCCTCCAGTATCAAGGCGGAGATCTATATACATACACAAATCTGGCTTCACACATTTTGCCGACATACGCAAGGAATACCTGGTCCTGTACAATCTGAATGTACCGAGTTTCACTTTAGCACTGAGCACTATAAGCCACAGTTGGATTTACGACGCCGTGGGTTTGATGGTGTAATCTGTAGAAGGTTGTTTGTCTTGTGATATTGGTACCCCGTCTGTTGAACGTTAATTGTTTGTCTGGAGATATTGGTACAGTCATATTAGTAAGTAAACGTGTTTTCTTCAGATAAGGGGCTCCGGGGATATTACTGTTTTTAACAGGTAAGCTATCAAGACTGTTCACACAGTGCGGCAAACCTCAGTTCACCTTCTTTCATTACATCTGCCCACTGCAGATATGACGAGAGTTTTTCCGCCTGCCACTCATACTTCACGATAAAATATTGCGCCAACTTTCTTCTCCTGCTACCCATTCGCGTCGTGTCATGTAAGTCCACTCTTTTATCTCTTTGTTGATTTATTTCATCCTGACACGGTTTTGTGACGTCATTAGCAATGACGTCACTTGGCAACGTCTCCCATTGAGGATCGTCAAAATTCAAATCTTCCGTGATGTCATATGGGCGTAGTGTTAAAGCAAACGTCCCATGAGTCTCCTTGTCATCCGTTTTATCTGACAATTCCGTCAGTTCCGCTAGGGGGAGTTCTGCGTCTGCTGTATCAAACTGTTCCCACTCTATAATCCACATCCTTAAAACCTCGGGTTTCTGAGCAATATCTTCAGGCAAGGGAAACGGAAGTCCATTAGGGTCACCTTGTCGGTGGCAAGGCTCTTCGGGGTCGACATGTCGGTACGCCGCTAACCATCTCTGCACCTGTTCCAGCAGCTCTTGTTGGTAAGGAGATATGTCCTCAGCTCGACTCAACTCCTGCTCGAGTCCTGCTACATCTTCCCTGATGTCACTCCAGAACTCCGACAGTTGTATTTCCTCCACCCTCCCCATCACATACGGCGACAGTGCCGCGTGTATTTCAGCCTTGCTGAATCCAACAATGTCCATCAGCAGGGGAGCATTTTTCTTCCATGTGTCCTCGTCCCCAAAGTCAAGATAAAGAGAAGGGTAGTGTTCCATCTTCCTTTGAAGAATCATGTTCAGGAAGCTCGTATTGTACCTGATCTTGCTGCAGTCGCAGATTCTTTTACCAAACACTCCCCACTCCACCCATCCCTGTTCACTGTTGTGATGACTTATCTGCCTGCGGGAATATGACGGAAGCTTCAAAAACTTTTCCTGTTCCTTCTCCTTGTCGTCTTCGACTGTCGTCAGCTCACTTGGCACTCCATTCACCATGGGTTGAAGAATCTGGTTCTGGTGCGCACCATAGCACTGAGGACTATGCGCTACATTTGGATACAGAACGCCATTGGTTTGACAGTGTTCTTGTGTCCTATCCTGCCGTTGACCATTGGTCGAGCAAGTCAATGCCGTTTGGCCATTGTAGCCACCATCAGTGTTGGTGTTTGTTGTGGCGACAGTGGCGGTTATGCTGCTTCCACTACAACCCATCGCGTGCAACCAGGCTTGAATTATTTGGCCATGAATACCTGTAAAGAAACAGTATTGTATCAAATTTGTTATATTTCCAGAAAAAAATATTCCCGTTTATCTAAAAACAAGTGTTTTCCTGTAATGAATGTCATCAGAAATGTTGTGAATTTACCCTTTTAACGAAGTTGACGTGTATATATCCTTGTAACATGTCTCGACTTGTCATATGTCAGATAATACCTGTGCGTACCATCATACAGACCATTCAATCTAATACGTGCTCCTGATTTTCACAGAAGCAGCAACGTTTAGGACATTCTTTTTTCAGGCTCTACTATCCCATCAAGATGACTCACGCCGGGATGTAACTGAATTGCTGTTCAATACCAAGGTAAACAGCATGTCTCAACCTCAAGCCTCTCTACACAATGTCTGTAACATATGGTTCACGCGGAGATTCTATTATCACTATGTCAGCTGCGCCGTATGAGGAAAGGAGGCCATCACACTTTCCTCAGCTACAACTTGGATGGACATGAGCAAAGGTGCCCCCCTACTCTACTGCTTTCCTCAGCTACAACTTGGATGGACATGAGCAAAGGTGCCCCCACTACTCTACTGCTTTCCTCAGCTACAACTTGATGGACATGAGCAAAGGTGCCCCCTACTCCACAGCTTTCCTCAACTACAACTTGAATCGACATGAGCAAAGGTGCCCCCTACTCTACTGCTTTCCTCAACTACAACTTGGATGGACATGAGCAAAGGTGCCCCCAACCTACTCTACTGCTTTCCTCAACTGCAACTTGGATGGGCACGAGCAATGGTGCCCACCACTCTACTGCTTACCTCAGCTGCAACTTGGATAGGATCGTCGATTGCATATACTATACCCAGTTGTTACAAAGACAAACGTATAAAGCCCAAATGTATTTCACCTGGATGTGTACACACTATAGAGTAGGACCAACTGTGTATGGGTTGTTTGGACCGGTGACAAGTGATGTGCAGTCACTGCTTGTCGACAACAGTACTAAACTGCAGCTGCGAATTAAACACACACATATCTCACACAGATACATGCAGTATCTAGACCGCTAGGCCACACACACCCCATCCCCACCCCATATTCTACTGCATTCGTTGGTGTATTGTCACTAATGTTGGGCCATTATTAACTGAGTAGCCTTACCTTCATATGTGATGAAATGACTGAACCAATGACACCACTGTAGGTGACGTGATGGCTTGTTTGGTGTATTTGGCAATGTCGGTGATGTTGGCCAGCATGTTGGTTCGTTTATATCTCACCTAATTACTGACCAAAGAGTAAAAAATCTCGGTTTGTCAGTCAAAATGTGACGCTCTTCCGACCCAATATTTAAGCACTAAATGTACAGTTCAAATAATGTCCTGAATAGATAAACAATTAGACAGTTTGACTGTGTATCTTCACAACATGCGCACCTGCTTAATAAAAATAATACAGAATATTTCACAACACGAATATATTTTTAAGGATTGGACCTTTATTTGTTGATGATAATGTGGCGATTTCTCTTCATAAGTATACAATGCAAAAGTATACAATGAAAGATGAGTAGCTCCCCTCGGATGGAACTATCAGAATAATGTTGTAAGGTTTGGCGAAAGGAAAACATGGCTTTGTTTATATCAATTTTAACAATTCTTATAGAAATAAAGTTAGAGTTTAATATCCTGTCATCACAATATTCTATTTACTTCTTAAAACATAAATTGTTTTGATAAATATCGAAAACATGGAAAGTGAATCGCAAAACGTTTGTGATGAACGCGCACCTGGCCAACCATTAGACATCATTGTTTTGTCCATACAACGACAGAAACAAATTCCATGACCAAAACAATTCCTTTAAAACATGTGTTCATATACATTTGAAACATATCAATAATTTGCTTGAATTAATATCAGTTTTACTTATAAGTTATAAGGTTAAATAAAATCGCTGTTCAGAAACCTGTTTGTATGAAATTACAACATTGATTATTGCTCTTCAAAGGAACTATTTAAAGTACGTGTTGCAGTTATTGCTCTTCAAAGGAACTATTTAAAGTACGTGTTGCAGTTATTGCTCTTCAAAGGAACTATTTAAAGTACGTGTTGCAGTTATGCCAACATTTCATTATACAACACCTGTGCAAAGGTTATAATATAAATATGGCGTACTAGGCTAAATGTGTCAATTTCTTGTGTAAACCATGTTCAAACAAACAAAAACTTTCAAAGGATAGTAAACTGCCTATGATATTGAACAAAGCAAAACGTACATAATGAAATTAGTTTCTTGAAGAGAAACAATGGGCAAAATATGCATTACGACACTGTAACTGTTTAAAGCAGCAGGGCAGTGTGACTGTGTTTAAAGAAATTGCGAAATATGTACAAGAATGTTGACGTATGACATCACTACAGTACCGGTGACCGCTTATTTACAAAATGGCGTGTTCGCTGTGGGAGAGACCTTCCCTTGATCCAGGGATCGTTTGTACATAAATATGTCATGTAAGTAATCGAAAACATCCTGACTATCTGCGTGTTGTTTGTTTGTTTGTATCATTTTAATTGTAATTATGAGAAGTTGTCAGAAATGTCGACAAATACCGATGTCGTTGTGCGTGATTTGGCGTCAATCATGGCGTCACGCAGGACGAAAACTTTGACAGTTTTGTTGGAATTCACATATCATTGTATTGTATCTACTTTTAATTTCCCAATTCTTGCTACAAAACTCTACCCATGCATATTCTAAAATACTGAGCCCGTGTATGCAGCGAATAGACGAATGAGTGTCTGAAACTTTAAGAAAATGTTACACAGTGTAATTCTGAAAATTCTTTGTTTACATTTTACACAAGCGCTGTCCTATGAGCACAGCGTGTTTTTTACATCCAGTACATTTCGTTTAATTTCATTTAGACACTTGGTATTGGTGACAGAGAACTTTTGTTTTTTGTTATCTTATTCTAAAACACATATGAGGAATTCATTGAAGCATTTGTCGCATCTGAATATCAAATATACGTGATGTAATAGGCGGTTCATGACCGGGCTTCACCAAGTGTGATTTTGTAAACACTATCCAATATGGCGGAAAATCATTTCGCGTTCGTGTTCGTGAATTTTCCAAAACATCACAAACGATTCTAGGTTTATCGGTGACGTTTTAGTATTACCACTAGTGATTTGATGAGAAACAGATATCAGTGATCACTAATATTCTACGTTAGAAAATCAAACCTCCGAGTAATTATTCGATTTTTACATTTCAAAGCATACACCAAATATGTGTTGCAATTTTGTAATGTGTCAAAAATGGCAACAGTTAATATGTACCCATTGTTTAATTTCTTTAGCTCAGATGGCAGTGGATGGTATCAAGAAACAGGAAATATCCCGCAGAATTCGAAACAGTGAAGTGTAGTTGTGTGCGTAACATATTTTAAATTTTATTAGACATCAAATTCAGGGTTGAAGTGGAACGTACGACACCCAGGGGGTTAAAACGAATATTTACTAAAACAGAGCCAATAATGCGCGGTAATTATGATATGAAACTGTAATAAACGTCTATGGAATCATACAATTTCTAAAAACTCTATCTCCCAAAAATATATACAACTTACTATCAGTCTTGTATTTCTGCAACTGATTTGGAACGATATCATGATAAAGTGACGTCACTTCTACCCAGTGTTCCAAGCGGCCAGCATAGTACCTCTGCATCCACATCTAATTAAACATCTTTGATAGAATGGCCTACTTTCATTGAGAAAATATCCTAAAACGTTTAACACTATGTCGATTTGCATAGTGATCCTTTGTTTACATGGGTTGTGCGGTTCTACATGTTGTCATCGAAGCCCTACGGAGAGAAAGCGATGCAGTCGCTTTGATGTATATAAATATATAGTATCATAAGCCTTACTGTCGCGGTTATAGCAGAATATCTACATAACAATGTAAAACAATATGAAGACCGCTTGCAATTATGAAGCCTCTTATAATTTACGAATATGTGCGTTTGTTTACAAACAAGAGAAAAGACCGGTCACGTGATATGCAAATTAGCCTGTGGTGGTGATATGCTAATTCATCACTGCACCGGAGTGTGCTGAAATACGTATATTGAGCAGAACACGGCGGATGTTACAGCGAGAAGAATGCGACTAAACGCCACATAAAAGTGACATTAATTTAGATGGATGTAATCTACCAAACAGCATGTCCAAGAACGTGCCTGCGTAAGAATTTTGGAATATTCATTTACATTTTAGTAACCATAAAACAATCTCAGAATCATCAGCTACACACGGTCATTTTCTAATGACGTAATACAAGCGCCTGTTGATCGCAGAACAATGTCCAGGTGATCACTGGTGCTAACTATCACTGTTAAATATAACGATGATACACCTAATTAATCTTATAACTACACTATACATAGTTTTTACACACAAGACACGTGTGCATTATGAAAGCACCAGAACGATCTCGGGGACGTGCACGATAAACGAAGGCTGTTCATTACCGACGAGATAAACAGAAATTCAGCAAACATAAGAATGAAAAGAAGAATTGTTAATGAATTAGTTCAAAATCTTTTTCCACATATATATTGTTTCCATATCCATTCAAATACACTCTCATACTGGCAAGGTGTACATATTCAGATAGAGACTCTGAGGGAATGTAAGAGTAGATACATGTCTTTCTGTGAGATAATTGAAACGCTACCTTTTGAAACTTAGGAAGGTATTCCAAGCTATTTCCACATGACTTACATTTTCTTCCCACAGAGGTTACTCCTGTCATATCTTCCTACATAACCTCTGTTCTAATACGGCCATATTTCCCGGTCCTCGTAAAATCCCCTAGCGGCAAAAGATCGCAACACGAATTATCTCCCTTCTTTCTATCCAATCAGAACACGTGTTACATCGACTTAGATTCAATTTGACTAACACAAGCAAATGCGGGGCCACAAATATCCCCCATCTGCCGGGGAATTGTGTTGATGTTACACACAAGACGTTTAATGGCTAGCTTGTCCGTTGTCAACGAGGGCGATGGAGACGCCATTGATACGCCATTACATGACTGAGTTCTGTCTAGAAGAAACGTTTGCGCATCGCGCTCGGGAAGAGGTTCTAGTTTTCCCGAAGCATACGGAAATTACCGAGGCCTTGCGAATGATCACTTTTGAAACAACGTCGCTAATTGCACAACTAAATCGGCTTGTCTCCAATCACGAGCCTTGAACGCTGACACCAAGAAAGGGTCGTATTAGAACAGAGGTTATGTAGGAAGATATGACAGGAGTAACCTCTGTGGGAAGAGAATGCATGACTTATAGTATGCCATATCTTTTATATGGAAACGCGTTGCGCAATGCATATCGACATTTCCTTTGAAGAGAGGCTTCGCCAATCTATTTCAAGTTGTGACAAATGACAAACACGGCTGAAAAATAACTTCGTGTGTGGCCGTGTACGCTGAAGGTGCTTCCTGATGTATACCACTGCTCGTGAACCTGCTATGTATACTCGTCCATCTGCCACACGACCGCATGTCAAATAGATATACTTAAATAATTCATACCAACATGACTTAATGATTTGGTCAAGACAGCACCACAGCGGTACACGTGCATATACACATGTATGTCCAGTACAACAGGATAAGCCTCACCTGTAATATACTCACCTGTTTGCCTGTACAGCAGTTCCGTGTCAGCGCCTACCTTGAATAGCCATATATCAATACATGTATCGAGCTATGTACGTAAGCTAAATAGGACACAATTACCCACATAGTATCGACAGAGAGAGTATCTGTTATGGTTACGAGCATTGCCACAGCTTAACCTGTTGATATCGTTCTATAGCAAAGTCGCGTGACATAAGGAGCCCTATTTACGCTACACGACTTCGCAGATCTTGATATACGATATATTAGTATGGTTTATTAATCACATTGTGTAAATATCTGGAAATAACATTAGTAAAATTTACACAAACATATACATCGATTCGTAAGAGATACATGTTTGTACATATTTGTTGCATACGTGGAATGTCCTCGAAAGCGTGGTTTCACTCCCACATATGTGGTGTCACTCTCAAATATATGGTTTCACACTGAGTCTCACATATGTGGTTTCACACGGAGTCTCACATATGTGGTGTCACTCTCAGTCTTACATGTGTGGTTTCACTCTGAGTCTCACATATGTGAACATCTTCTTTTTATTCTTGAGTACAACGTTATTACAATATTAACCCAGAAAAACCTCTATGTTCATCAAATAGCTCACATATGTGGCTCACACTGAGTCTCACATATGTGGTTTCACACTGAGTCTCACATACGTGGTTTCACTCTGAGTCTCACATATGTGGTTTCACTCTGAGTCTCACATACGTGGTTTCACTCTGAGTCTCACATACGTGGTTTCACACTGAGTTTCACTTACGTGGTTTCACTCTGAGTCTCACATATGTGGTTTCACACTGAGTATCACATATGTGGTGTCACTCTGAGTCTCACATATGTGGTTTCTGAGTCCCTCATAAGTGGTTTCACCCCCACATAAATGGTTTCATTCTCACATTTTGTGGTCTCACTCCGAGTCTCACATATGTGGTTTCACACTGAGTATCACATATGTGGTGTCACTCTGAGTATCACATATGTGGTGTCACTCTGAGTCTCACATATGTGGTTCCCGAGTCCCTCATAAGTGGTTTCACCCCCACATAAATGGTTTCATTTTCACATGTTGTGGTCTCACTCCGAGTCTCACATATGTGGTTTCACACTGAGTCTCACATATGTGGTTTCACACTCACATACATTTTGCCCCCAGACATTACTGCACACACTTGCTACCTTATGACAGGTGAGACCTCGTAAATATACCTATGGAAATTACTATTAACAATTGGCCGCTATTTGTAACATTGTGAACAGCTGTTGCTTTAAGCTATTGCGGTTCAACGCATCATTCAGTATACATCTAGGCTGATTCCTTCCTAGATAGAAGTCCACTGACACTCCTGAGTGGTCAATCAGAAGCTTCCATAGTCATCAGTTGCACATTGGTCCTTGGCAATGACTATGTGAAAATATATGTACTTTGTTCCAAACTTTAGTTGCTCAGTGTCCATTTGAAGGCCTCGTTGTTTAATAAGGAAGCTAGTTGTGCATTAAAGGGTCTGAAGAAATTATCGAGTAGGGCTCGTGTTTCCGGCCACATGTCACCGAGCTGTTTCCCAGTTTCTGTTCTCTGATTCTCGATTCGACGTCCAGCAATGTGTTTCATCTCATTGTCGGACGGCAACCCTGAATAACACAAGACCACATTCTGTTTAGGCTAAGTCCGTTGTACTTATATTCTTTTTCAAACTGCCTTCTTGGAATTTCCTACATTCAACATGTCAGTTTCGTTTAGCACGTATGAGCCCAGTTGTGCTTCTGGTGTTCCTTTGGCGCATAGTGAATTTATGGACTAGGAAACGTTCAAGCATTCATGGAAACTATTGTGAGTCAGTAGTGAGTCGGGACAATGCCACTTTAGAAAATGTATTGTGTTCACGGCGAATCAACATTGTTTAGGGAAAGTCCAAAGTCCATAGGCATTTGTTGCATTTGGTGGAGTGAGTGAGTAGTATTTAGTCTCAACAATATTTCAGCAATATCAGGGCGGGAGACACCAGAAATGGGCTAAATACACATCGTACCTTTGGCGTGACGAGTGAACGCGACAGCCACTAGGCTACCCCACCGCCCGAATCACTACGGTAAAACTCTGAAACTGTCACAAGTTAATGTTTCACACATGTGAATAGGGAAAAGTGCACGTGTTACCTCGAGCGGTGCCACTCACCATAAAGGAAGCAGTTTATCTTTAAAAAACAAACTTAAAGTTAAATACTTGCCTACTTCGAGGAAATTGTAGACGCCAGCAAGAGTATCTTCTACATGTCTAATGTAGTGTTCAAAATGTATAACATGTATCTGTTCTCGAGGGAAGACTTTCAACCAGTCGACCAGGTGGGTGTGGTAAATGCTGGAACGAAGGCCGATCTGTAACAGATATTTTTGTCATTGTGTACGTGTAGAAGCAGCGTTTACCTGATACCTATGGTGTATAGCAGGAGGATAGTATCAACGATGGGAAACATCAGGCAAGGTAGATGGAAGTGACAAATCTCTACCATAACACCCGACGAAACATCCGCCTGATGATTCTAAATACGTCGTAAGTGGCAAGGAACCACTGGCAATCACTGGTGACACCGGGTGCACGTATTTCGTACATCAACATATCAAGTAATGACCAATGCGAGCCACAGGCCTTCGTGTCTTTGCGAGTATTAAACATTAATTTTATTGTTTTTATATGACCCCCGACTTGAAATGCTTCACAGTTCAATAAAGTCATGATATATTGTACTGTGAAGCATTACGAGTTGGGGGTCATTTCAAACAGAAACTTTAATCCTCGCAAAGACACGAGAACCTGTGGCTCGCATTGCTCATTACTTGATATGTTGATGTACAGAACGTTCATGTACCCCCCTCAATCGTCACGCTGTGTACAATACAAGCAACATAAGCCATTCCTATTCAATGTCATTGATTAGGTGATAGTTATTATGGGTCACAATGTTTAAAGTTTTGAGTGTGGGTTTTGGCTCGCATCTCACATCATATATATGTTCAATGGCAATAGTATTTTTAGCGGTACGCATTTGGAAATAGTACTTCAGAGTTGTCTCTATTTACCGCTTTCCACATGCCCTGGAGTTTTCAACCGATTTCGACGGATTACTAAAAAGTTCTGAGTGGATAATGATGCTGCCTAGCTTTGCTAGAATGCTCGAGAACTGTGTAAGAGCTATATAAAGGCTGGTTGTTGTGTTGTGCGACAAGGAATCACATGGGACTTTTCATATGACTGGAGTTATGTACATCTGTCTGCCATCGTCAAGACCGATCGTTCTTGCCTATTCGTCTACTGTCATTGTAAAACAACCTTTAATCAGTATATGTGCTCTCACTGTAAATGTCAAGACTGGTGAGTTAATATCTAATATTTGTGACCCAATATTTTAGATTTGTGACTCAATTGCATTGTACCAGATATCTGTATTGTCATTCATTGTAGCTTGCTCATTGTTTGTTCCATAGGCGCCAGACTCTGTATATTGGATAATATAGTTGCACGTTAAAAGAGGTGGGAATAATAGAAGACGCTATCCAATCAGAGACTCGCTCTACTATTCGGTGCGGGTCTGTAGCCTGAGATTTGTTTACTCCCGGGCATATGTCCTGACTTGGTGCGAGAATGGACGGCAAAATTATTCAAAGCTTTAAATGGGAATAAAATCACCAGGTTTGTGATACGCAAGGTACTTTACAGAGGTCAACTGCGTATAAATTGTTCAGTTTATTCAACGGTCAAAGCGATAGAAGCGTTTGTTTGACCGAAACCGAGCCGAGCCGAGCCGGGCCGCCATTTTGTTTCGATTTACTGACACACCTTTCTTATATCTTATACATATAGGTGATACTTTTAAATATATCAGAGTCGGGCGCCTATGGTTTGTTCAATATATTATTCAATATTTTAGACTTGTCTGTGTTCTATTTTGCTGGTTCAAAGGGGACTCTTAAACCTTTTGTCACGGCAAATTATTAACCGTAACACTCCTTGCTTATAACAAATGAATGCTAAAACTTGTGTCCGTTGTATTGAAAGTGCATGCTTGTACTTAGAAGTAATATAGACCCCAATGGCTGTACATAGTTCGTAGAATATCGCTCGACAGAGAAAGCAGAGTAATTGAGGAAATATTGTGTCAGTCTGAAGCTATGCGCAAAGATTGTGTAATCTACAGGTGAAGCGGTTTCACTGGTGTCCTCTATTTCTAGTAAAGCATTTGAAAGGGACTAACTAAATTCTTATTTGACTACTATTGTACAAAATCAGACCATCAATATACATTAAGTGTAAGTTCAATTTCTTTGTCAAATTCGCACGTTTTGAGTAGAGGAAGGTATGATTCATATGAATAAACGACCTTATCTATATGGAAATACTACTTCTTGCCTAAACCTGGGGACGTTTCACATATTTTGTTTTTCAATAAACTTTACCCTGGCGTTGCAATTGCCACTTTTGACATATTTTCTCGATCCCCTGAGGCTACATATGGAACTGTATTTATGGTCACGTGACATATTGCCCTCCAGTCCAGAATTACGTTTTACCCTGTACAACCCAATATTTAGTGTGTTTTTTGTTTTCACCAAATACCTGTCTAAAGACAAATGGCGGAACCATTCACAAAGCCACAAGGCTTACCGCTGTAGTGAGGTAATTCTCCTCCGTTGTGTTCATGACGCAGGAACGGAGAGATGAGAGTGACATGCAGTTGTGAAACTCGGTAATTTCGTTGAACACTAGGTTATGAAAATGTTCCTTGGAAATGTTGTACTTCAAAACTCGAGCCTTCATGATGTAATAGGAAAACGACCTGCAACAAGAATTAAACCCGGTCAACAGAACGTATTTCAGGTCCCTGGCGAGTAGGTTACGTAAGCAGATGACCAGGCGCCACCTGGTATAACTGTAAACGATTTAAGCGTTGGTGTTATGGTTATAGAGAGAAGTCTTGGAAGGTGACTCGGTAAAAGTTAGCCCTGTTATGCCTCTCTGCTCTGCTCGGTGATGGTCCTAATCATGACGTCTGACAAAATGCAAAACAACCGAACATTATGTTGGTGGTTGCGTCGGTGAAAGTTGCCCGGTCACTCGTACCTGGATGTAGGATTCCTCAGTGACACGATTATCTTTGCTCTGGGGTTCATGTGATGTACTATGTTAGCGTTGGTGATGCATGGCTCTCCACATCCCTCGTTACCAGGCAACATGTTCCACCAGGCGTTTCCGGACATGGTCGTGGTTGATCCGTCCCCTACGTATATAAAAAGCTCAAAAATAAATATATTTTCGTCAACGTTTACATCGTGCTTATACGTCTTCCCAATATCACATGAGACATTAAGAGGAATGTCGGTCTGCCTGTCACCTGTAACACGTCAGCCCAAAAGATGTACTGAATGTATAAAATATATATCATTTTGTGTATCAATTAATGATATAATTACCGCATATTCTGTGGACAGCCAACCTCCAATTATTCATGACCTACCTGTAATTAGTGAGCTAACGTTGCGGGCTAAGTAGTCGTCCTTAATCGTGTCAGAGGAGGTTTGAAGAAAGTCAAGGTAGGTCTCAATCGATGAACAACCTTTTTCTGAAATATAGAACTACATTTATATACGGAACTACATACAGGACACACCACTTCTAAACAAAGGGCTGTTTGCATGCGAGTGAGTGATTTAATGTCGCACCGTCACTGTTACAGGCAAGTAGCGAGGAGAGATGTGGTATGTCCAGCAGAATACTGAACACCACGTGTAGTAGAAACACGTACAGTTCAACGTACAGTCTACACACAACCAAGTGTACCACAATAAAAGTATTTTAATACAATCCATGCATTCGTACATCCAATGCGAAATCTGAATACTTCTTGCGAAGTTTGTAAATATTTTTGCGAACTTTTGAAATATCATACGACCTGGGTGTTGACTTGTCTGATGTGCCATATACGTTGGCCAATGTGCAACATTAAGGGCGTCGGCTGTTCTCGGGGATCACGTAAAGCATCGGGTAATGCTCTGACTGGACGGTTTCTTACATGTGGTGAGACTTGTGCAAGAAAGATCTTCATATCTATTTATGTTTATTATTGGCATGTCGGTGAACTTAACCACTTGGCAATCTGAGTAATTTATTAACTCCTCTACACGCAATTTCACAGTGAACTGGACTCTTTTCGTGGTCAGTGTAGAAGTGGATGACTTCTCTGGAATACAAGTGGGTCGAATTGCGACAAAACATTCTACCAGCTCAGATTGATGTTTTACGTGAAAGTGGTATGCCGTGACCACGAATGGTTTCTTGGTCTTAATAATTCTACATTATAGAGGAAGTGACGTGATCGCCATGTATAATCGAAGCAAACGAGAGAAGAAATTAGATATTTCCTTTTTCTAGACATACATGCTTGAAATAACGAAACATTGACTGGAATAACGAAACATTGACTGGAATAACGAAACATTGACTGGAATAACGAAACATTGACTGGAATAACGAAACATTGACTGGAATAACGAAACATTGACTGGAATAACGAAAATAATTGCCAAATAACAAGAACAAGACTCAAAATTTCGAAAAATATTTTGAAATAACGAAATATAGTAACATATGCAGCGTTGGGAGCGGTGGCGTATTGGGTTAGATCGCAGGCTTTTAGCTGATTCATTCTTAGAATGTGAGTTCGAATCCAGAAAGGGGTACTGGAATCTGGAAACAGCATGTTACATCTAACCACTTTCCAAAATACATTGTGTATTCAACGAAATTAATACCTACATACTGAGAGATTTAAAAAAATATTTTATGGTACCAAGCGGCATCATATGGCTTTTGTATTCAAGTACATGAATGGAGGGATATGATATTGTACGCCAGTTTCCAAAGGTTCATGAAAATATGAAACATAATGTTGTTTGACAATCCTTTTCGATTAAAAGTCTTTATGAAGTTTCTAATAACCCTTGGCTTTAAATCTTACGAAAACCACCGGATGACTTTCATCCAACACCTAAATTTGTATCAATGACAACTGAACATGTCCAAAATCTTTTTCTATAAATTCAAAGAAAGTTCCCTCTTAATTCTAAGAAGGTGTGTGGTGAGGTAAGGATTTGGCAGTACATTGTCAGCTGGATCCAGCAACCTTCTGCCCTTGAGTTCGTCTTGACGTAACAAACCCAGTAAAGGCCACGAGTACAGGTATGGAGCAATGCGGTGTCACATTACTCACCCCCTATGATGGCCCTCCCGGCGTTGGTTTTAGATTCCCTACATAGTTTAAATACGATGAAAGAAGCCATTTCTGTCGTGTGCTTTACTTGTGATTCTTTTCGGTTTTGTATTGCTTGGCCGACTGTAATTTTATATTATATGTTCAGCAGGTGATACTAACTTACTAGTGATCCAATACGTATGCTACATACTTACGAAACCGTAGAGGAAAAACCCAAAATGGTTCCTTTGTTATGGGTGACAGAATACTAGGATGGTGGGTGATTCTGGAAAATAAGTCTGTTGTTCCACACTTTGCTTGACCAATGAGATAGAAATACGGCAAGCACCTCAGAACTGGCCCATTCTCCGGGTTAGCAGGCAGTTTCAAGGCCTTGTTCATCAGCGTCAGTTTGTCACAGGTGGTCTGGGGTGGATGCTGGTTCCACCAGCAGGGATTCCTCATTGACTGCACTGTCTCTGGTAGTTTCTGAAATGAATGAGGCTGAAATACATCGACATTAAAGCGATGGAGCCTGAATGGTGTTAAGAGAAAGACCTTGCACTCTATAGAAGATGGAGATGTTGACAGATGAATAAGGTGGTTACATGAAACATTGGCGTTTAAAGACAAGGAAGGTGTTCAGAAATATCAAAGGTGGTAACTGAAGAAGGCATTATCTATTGGCAACAGCGCTAGCGGTTGATGTCTGTCGACGACAGTGGCGATGTCAATGGATAACAGTGATGCAAACGGAAGATGGTGATGTGAGTAGATAACAGTGGTGTAAACAGAAGTATGATGTGAGTGGATAACAGTGGTGTAAACAGAAGATGGTGATGTCAGTGCATAACAGCGGTGTAAACAGAAGATTGTGATGTCACTGAATAACAGCGGTGTAAACAGAAGATTGTGATGTAAGTGAATAACAGCGGTGTAAACAGAAGATTGTGATGTCAGTGAATAACACCGGTGTAAACAGAAGATTGTGATGTCAGTGAATAACACCGGTGTAAACAGAAGATTGTGATGTCAGTGAATATCCGGATATAAGCGGTGTAAACAGAAGATTGTGATGTCAGTGAATAACAGCGGTGTAAACAGTAGATTGTGATGTCAGTGAATAACAGCGGTGTAAACAGTAGATTGTGATGTCAGTGAATAACAGCGGTGTAAACAGAAGATTGCAATGTCAGTGAATATCTGGATATAAGCGGTGTAAACAGAAGATTGTGATGTCAGTGAATAACAGTGGTGTAAACAGAAGATTGCAATGTCAGTGAATATCTGGATATAAGCGGTGTAAACAGAAGATTGTGATGTCAGTGAATAACAGTGGTGTAAACAGTAGATTGTGATGTCAGTGAATATCCGGATATAAGCGGTGTAAACAGAAGATTGTGATGTCAGTGAATAACAGAGGTGTGAACAGAAGATTGTGATGTCAGTGAATATCAGCGGTGTAAACAGAAAATGGCTTGGTATCTACTATTATAAAAGACTTCTTTGAAATTGTTTTAGACTAAATGCATCAAAGAACACCGATACGATAATCAGATAATCAAGTACATTTTGTGTCCAAAATCGTTTGAGTTTGGAATTTTTATCATTTTTTGTATTAAATCCGAACATGTAATTGATCACTTAAAGACAATAACACATCGAAACGACATGACTTATGTTTGACTCTATTGACAGTGAATAAATTCCACGTCGCTGCATGAGTTGAAATTTGATATAAGGATTGTTACAACAGCAGCTCTGCAGTAGAGCTACGTGCCTCTGACTGACGCTCAAAGGGAAACGGGTGACTGAGAAATTACGCCATTAACTAAACTTCCGGACAAAAGAAAGTTATCAGCAACTTCACTTGAACTAAAATAGAAACAAAGACGTATGGGAGTTTTATGATAATTATTTTACAAATAGAAATTAGTTTCCAATAATTTGACTGAAAATTCACTGTAATGCTGGTCTAGCATTTGCCGCAATTCATTAAGAAACAGCCAAAGAGTCAAATCAGAGCTCATTCAAAAGTTACACAAATCAGAGGTCATTTAAAAAGTGCATAATGAGTCACTTAATGAGACAGCAGTCAAGGTATACGTCATCAATAGCGAGTGTGACCACCCTGGGCATCCATACACGCCAACACACGTCTCCTCATTGACGTCGGCGGATGACATCAGCAGGAATCCTGTTCCATAAGCCTAAGTGAGTCTGCACAAGTTCCTGTCGGTTCGCTGGAGGTGGTACTCGCTGTCTCAGCTGACGATCAAGATGATCCCAGAGATGTTCAATGGGGTTCATGTCTGAAGAACGCGCTGGTCAAGACAATACGTTGACGTTAACGTTGTGCAGGTATTGTCGAACAACTCTGGCGGTATGAGGCTTTGCTTTCCGTGCTGCAAAATTGCTCCACTTGGCCACTTGGTTGTCGAAGAAAGGGCACCATGAAAGGTCTCCAGACTCCAGTCTCCGTGTATCGCTGGGCATTCAGATTTCCTCGGATTATTACCAGTCTTCTTGTTCTCTGGCCACAAATGTCGCCCGGAACGGATGAACTTCATGGACGCAGTTGGACGCAAATCGCTCTCCTCTACGTCGAAAAGCTCGAACTCTGCCAATGTTTCTGAACAGACTGAGCCGACTTTCGTCTGTAAACAGCACTCTCTCCAAGTCAATCCAATTCTTTATTTACCTTTAGCTGTACAGCTAGTCGGTTGTGAACGTGAAAATATACATTCTTAGTACAGACAGGGTGGTTGGTTTGGTACAATTTATAAACAAACAAAAGGAGAACATACAAACACATTTTACAGTAAAGTTAGTCTTAGCTGTGAAGCCTTGAATAGGAATTTACACAGATTACAGAGTGGCTTAACATTTTGGATACTTAAGAGCTGGACAAGTTTCAAAACTGGTGGATTTTTCCAATAGTAAGGCTTAATATACAATTTCCTTTAATCTTGATGAACAGGACATTTTAATACAAAATGGAATTCATCCTCTATATTATTAGGACATGACAGGCATGTTCTATTGGTCATGTGAATATTATTATACCTTCCTGTTTCAATATATAAGTTATGTGAAGAGAGTCGAAATTTAGTCAAATATATTGTATAAATTGCAGGAATTGATTTTTGACGATAATATTGCAAAGTGAAAGTATCAATAACATGTTTATACAATGTTTATAGCGACAAATCAAGTCGCTGCCACCGACGTACAGTTCGTGCCCATTGCAGTCTGCTTTGACGATGTAGTCGGGTCAAGACCATCCACGGATGGGGTGGTGGGCTCGTTCATCAGCCATACCAAGTCATCAAGGACTGTTCGTCTGCTGATGGCGTGTTCTAGTGCTGTCGCCACGGTTGACGCCACGACTCTGTCCCGGAGGTGGATCTGCCGGATGTAGCGGTGTTCGTGACTCTTGGTCCACCCGATCTTGGGTATGGCTGTTTGCTGGTAGCGATTTGTCAATTCGCTGATGGTGGCCTGGCTGCAGTTGCAGGTTCTTGCCAGCTGACGTTGTGAATCCCCCGTAACCGATCGCCTTGTCTCGGTATTTATGCCACATTCATACACGTGCATTTGGAACAATGTCCCACGGTTACCTTTCCACGTTTTGAAAAATGCACGTTTCGCAGACAGCTGTGGTGATTTCCAAAAATTTCCAATTTGGAAATATCATATTTCCAAAAATTTCCAAAATTGGAAAGATGATGTTTCCAAGGGTTGGAAACTTTTGGAAATTTAGGAAGGATTTTACCACTACTTCTTTCAATTTCTCCTTTTCCCGAAGGATCCCTGGCCCATGAGTGTATAGACTGAACTATTTCACGAATCTTTTGATCTGTTAGAGTTCTTATTGTTGATATACATAATGTATCTTGCATGTGACATGTTTATTCATGAAAACTGCAGGAATAAGCCATATTTTCATATTATCCCTTTGTGCTTGATATCAATGCAACTGCGTCTCACGCTTGAAGTGATACATATTTTAAAGTTGGGATTATGTTTAGATTAAGTGTTTACTATTCGCCGTCCTATGCGACCAACTAGGAACCAATTCTATATATTAGTTTAACTTCACTCATCTGCATTCTTCTTGTTCTATGTGTCAAAAATTGATATTGACTGTTCTATTTACCGCTAGTATGGCGAGCATTTTCAAAAGTCAGTTTCAAGTGTATGTTTTTCCACAAAAGTTGTGATCACACAAAAGCGCAAATATGTTTAATCCCCTCATTTTCGTATGAATACAAATTCCATACACCTACGCTATATGGACTATATAACAGTGTACAGATATACTGACTGACTGAGTGTATTACATGCCATAAAAGTGAACCCGTGCCATGGCGTAATGGGGTATTCCCGTGAAGTAGGATTTTGTTATTACAGTATAATCTCGTTCAGGTTGCGTCGGTGTTGTTATACGGGATTAAGACACTGGGTGCTATAAAATTCTGAACTTGTTTTGAAATATGATCGAATTTACTGAGTTAATTTACTGAGTTAAGCTCACTGAGATTATAATGATACTGATTCATGTGTTCACTCAACGTCTACGGGGATGATACGTTCTACGTCTCGCCAAAGGTATTGATTAATCTACTAATCTACTAATATCTAACAAAGTGCTAGAGTTTTGGGTGACCTTCGTAGGGTCAGTAATAAGTTGAAATAGGTCATACATGATTTGCAAATTATGTATCTTATTATTACTTGGCGTGTTGGCATGGCAGATTTAAGAAGATAGTTGAAAAGGCCATCCAAATGATAGTTGAGATATATTTCACATGATATGTTTCATCTTGTGATGATTAATTGTGGCAACACCAAATATATTATGTCATGAAAATGTCAAATATCAGTTTAGGCTTATTTCATTTCTTTACCCCTTCAACTTTTCGTATCAACCTTGTGCCTGTTAAAACATTAACTGGCCTTTGTTCGAGATCACCAGGTCTTGGAGGTAATCACCCTATGTTTTTACAATTCTGCTTCATGGGAACTAACCGTAGTAGAATACATTCTCCAATTAACACCTGTCACAAGGGAGAGGCCATTTGAGTTTGTGCAATCTGCGTATTCACGAAAATCTCATGAACTTTGGTTGTGTTGTCCAAACATGTGCGGATTGAAGCAAATACTCAAATGAATTCCCTTTTTACTGAATCATAAGTGTATCTAGATTAATTTGATCATTTACAAGAAGTACGTTACAGAATGTTTTAATAAAACATTCATTATAGATCAAGAGAAATCAGCCCACAAGCTCACAGATGATTCCAGAGACAAATATACATTTGAAAGATTCCAGTTGAGACAAGACATTAATTTCATAATAAGCCAGCCAATAGACTTTATGTTAATTAGGTAAAAATCGTTTGATGTTTTATGTTTTGACAACGGTGTTGTTTTAAGGGATTCTACAAGATGAAAAAACGTGTTCACTCAAGGAAAGAAATATGACATGTATACCAGACTACCAGTATGAGATTGAATCCATGTTAGTGAGTTCACACAGTCACTTTGATTTATAAATTAGTTCACTCAATTCATAAGTTGTGAGTTATTCATTTTCTTGCAGAAACTTGCTATAAGAATTTTGGAAATTACAGTTTTCACCATTATTTCCACAAATTCAGTTATGGTAAATGCACAGTTAGACTAGAAGTTTCTTCCTACTTTTCGTGGTTGAAGATATCTATGTGTAAATGGTTACCGGTATATGTTCATTCTGAACAAGAGAGAAGGAGAGAATAGATCTCATGGAGATGCAGTCAGAAAGACTGCAGAGCAACAGTCTCAACATTGAACGACATAATGTCTAAAATTCCTGGCCCGCGTTTCACAAAAGCCTCCTAAATTTAGGAGGTTGTAGACCCTACGACCTTGTTTACGACCCTCTTCCGACCTCCTTTACGACCGTTTCACAAAGACGTCATATCCATGTCGTACGACGCGGTCCTAAATCCATGTCGTACATTGTATAAGAGGTACTTTGTTGCATAGCAACGCATAAAGCGAGACCGAACGGGCACCTGCTTATCTTGTTATTCCCAAAGTATTTCAAAATAGAAAAACAGTTTGAATAACAATGCAAATGTTATGTTTTTAATTGAATGTACAGGTTATCTTATGGTAAAAAAATATCAATAAATGAATTATTTTGGATTCTCTCACTAAATTTCATTGAAAATTACAAGATAAAATGTATAAATCATTTCCATTAATATTATCAGTTTTACTTATAAGGTTTGAATTAGATCGCTGTCCATTAACTTGTTCATATGAAACTGCAATATTAGTCCCAATGTATTGAATATTGCACACTATAGGACATAAAGTCAATGTTGCAGTTATGACTACGCTTGATCTACTAACACTTGTGTAAAGGTTTAAAATGTGGTGATACTCTAAATGTGTCAATTTCTTTTGTAACTTTTATTCAAACAATCAAAAACTTTCAAAGAATAAAAACGTATACCCTGTATCCACGTATGATATTGAACAAGGCTAAATGTAGGTAGAATCTACTGAAATTGGTTTCATGAAAAAAAATATCTGAATGATACGCAAAATATACATCATAGTACTGAAAGTGTAATCAGAAGGATAGGACGATTGTGTTTACTTTTTTTTCATCCGACCTTCACCTCAAAGATATTGCCTAATATGTGGTACTACAACAATGTTGACGTGTGACATCACAACCGATGACCGATTTCTTACAAAATGGCGGCTTCGCTGACAAGGGTACACAGGATTTTGCGAGGACTCTTCCATGATTCAGGGATCGTTTGTACATAAATATGAAATGTAAGTCATCAGAGTGACTCTGACTATCTGTGTATTGTTATATGTTTCCTTTGTAAGTAAGAGAAGAAGCCAGAAATGCTGATAATTACCGTTGTCGTTCTGCGTGATTTTGCGTCTGTTATGGCGTCACTCTGCACGGAAACTTTGACAATTTCTTATGAAGTATCAAATCAAATCATTGCATTGTATCTATTTTTAATTTCCTCTTTCTTGCTATGATACTCTTTCCATACATATTCTAAAGGTATTGAGCCATTGCAAGCAATGAATAGCCGGCTGCTATGCAGTATAAATCGAATCTTTTCTTTGTTTACATTTCAAACTACTAGCGCAGTCTTCCGAGCACAGCGTTTGTTTTCACACCCAATATCCAGTTGGTATTGGTAACAAAGACCAACTGTGATTTGATTCTAAAATGTATGGGGAATTCATTGATGCATTTGTCGCAGCTGACTATGAAATATACCTGATGTAATAGGCGTCTCAATACCGGCCTTTGCGAGACGTGATTTTGTAAACACTATCCAATAAGGCGGAAAGCGCACTTCGGCGTTCGTGTAAGTATATTTTCGAAACATCCAAACCGATTCTAGCCCCCTTGATGCCACAGGGACATATATGTCCTTCCCCTTCAACCCTCAATTTCAAGTCCAATAAAAATCAAAATATCCAACGCACACAAATACACTTCACAGTTTCGAATTCTGCGGGAAATTTCCTGTTTCTTGATACTATCCACTATTATTTTAACCAAAGCTCAAGTAGTGAAAATGACCTTTCAAAATAGGCTTCATCGAAAATGCCGCCATTTTTGACACAGTACGAAATCGCGATTCACAGCGTTATTTGCTGTATGTTTTGAAATGTGAAAATCGGATAATTACTGGGAGTATTGAATTTCAAAAATAACATATTCATGATCACTGATATCAGTTTTACATGAAATCGCTAATTATAATTCTGAAACGTTGCCGATGAATCTAGAATCGGTTGGGATGTTTTCGAAAATGCACTTACACGAACACCGTAGAGCGCTTTCCGCCATATTGGATAGTGTTTACAAAATCACGTTTCGCGAAGGCCGGTATTGAGACGCCTATTACATCACGTATATTTCATAGTCAGCTTCGAAAAATGCATCACTGAATTCCCCATACATTTTAGAATCAAATTGCAACTGGTCTGTGTCACCAATACCAACTGTCTAGATAAAATGAGACGAAACATATTGGGTGTTAAAACGAACGCTGTGCTTGAAAGACGGCGCTTGTCTGAAATGTAAACAAAGACAAATTCCGATTTTACACTGCGTAGCATTTTCTGAAATTTTTCAACATTCATCCGTCAATTCATTGCTTGCAATGGCTCAATACCTTTGGAATATGCATGGAAAGAGTATCGTAGCAAGAAATAGAAAATTATATATAGATACAATGCAATGATTTGATAATTCATAAGAAATTGTCAAAGTTTCCGTGCGGCGTGACGCCATGACTGACGCAAATTCACGCAGAACGACAACGGTAATTATCAGCATTTCTGGCTTTTTCTCTTACTTATAGTGAAAACGATAAAAACATATAACAATACACAGATAGTCAGAATCATTCTGATTACTTACATCTATATTTATGTACAGACGACCCCTGAATCATGGAAGGGTCCTCGCAAAATCCTGTGTACCCTTGTCAGCAAAGTCGCCATGTTGTAAGAAATCGGTCAGCGGTGTGTTAGAGGCACAAAGTGATTAAGCCGGGGACCTAATGGAAACGTGTCCGCTAACATAACAATGGTTTGCTTAGCCAAGCCCTAATCGGTAGAAACTTAAAGTGTACTTATGAGCCTTGATGGCCAAAGCTTAGGCATTTGAAAATAACACAGTGTGAACCAAGGTTTTTACATAGTGGAAAATTCAGCGATCATTTTGTTTTTCAAGGATAACCCTGATATCCAGAATAATACATAAGTTTCTAAGGAATCAAAACATTTCACAATTCCATATTCATATTTCGAAACCAGTAAACTTTGAAAAGATTCAAACTTACAGAACCTATTACAATTGAAAGGAATGTATTGAAAATGCTCTATGATTAAATTTTTACAGAGGTTTCAACTTTTCAATTCATGCAAGGACTTAACTCCGGTCAATGCATACATGAAACAGGTGCCTGTGCATACGGTTTGTACCTACCGTACTGAGCACGTTGAGGTCTCTCCAGAAATCTTCGTCGTTTCGCCCGGCCTTGACATTGTCCTCTAAGTTTTTAGCAAACAAAATCCGTGAATTATTGACTTGGTGGTAACTTTCCTCCAGTACCCCAGTTTTGGACAACAGCATTGTCTCAGATGAGTGAAACACATTGCTAAGTTCTGAAAATTGCAACATGGAAGATTTGCGCAGGTAAATATAATAATATAGAGTCCCCAGAACTGACACAAGAAGGATCATGGTTTTGAGACCCTTCCCCATTCTGCAGCATCGGTTGGTGCTGACTAGCAGTTGGAGGAAGCAGGGCGACTTGGACAGTATTACTCTGTAGGTTAGCAATCAGCGACAGATGTGGCGACTATTAATTAAGTCACAAATAACACATCTGATATTGATTAACAGCTGTGTTGGAGCACCTTTGGAATACAGCACCACAACTTCTCGTGAGGACGATCTCTGCCGTAGGTCACATGTCATTAAGACAAGCAACCAGTTTGTGAGAACCCGTCGGAAGCGAACCCGCGACCTTCTGATTGTTAGCTCGACAGCTAACCGACTGAGCTACGTCCACACTGTGGCACAATGTGCAAATTTATCGAGTCACTCCTGTGATGTCACGGAAATGAACGGAAAGAGTCGAATAGGTCACAGACAATTACGAATGCTACGGGGAGACTTGGTGTCTCGTGATTTTATTCTTCGGACAATTGCCGAATGGATCCGATGCCATTTGGCACACTCGTCCCATTCCGTAATCTACAAATTAACGTGTGGCGTGGAATGAGCCGGTATGCCTCAAACTGAAAAGGGTTGTTGACGTCAGGCGTCAGACGTAGATTTCACGGTGCATGCATGAATGACGCGCTTTTATATAAATTGGTGATTTTGTGACAGAAAAGTGATGTAGGGAACACTGTAAGGATAATGTGGATCGCACTAAGGAACGAGGGAGACATGAGCATGTGTAGTGACGGCACGAGGGTGAGTTAGCCTTCGAATCATTACTTAACAAAATTTATGTTGCGTGTGAAAGAGGCTTGAGTGCAAATTCCAGGCCAATTTCCATTAGCCCAAAATTTCTACATTAACCCATTTCATAATGTACTTTCGACGTTTTTGGTTTCCCGTTTTTGTGTGAATAAAAAGGTATTAAAATGGAAAAAGGAACAACAACAAATGGTACTCACGTATTACACCGGACATGTACCTGCTATATTGGATTAGGTCCCTAACCCTAACCCTAACCCTAATCCTAACCCCTAAACCCTCAGCCCTCAGCCCTCAGCCCTCAGCCCTAACCCTAACCCCTTGAAATAATCCTAATAATAGAATGCATTGACCGACCACCGGACATGTACCTACTATATTGCATTAGGTCCCCAACCCCAACCCTAAGCCCTAAGCCCTAAGCCCTAACCCTAACCCTAACCCTAACCCTAAGCGGACAGCGGCCTACCTTTAGAATACAGCACCACAAACTTTAAAAATACGTCATAATACCCTTTTACGTAATGTAATGTGATTTTGTTCGAAAGCACGTTCTCGAAACAATGCCCTATGACGCCTGCATGGCAACACGGTTGTCTGGCTCAGCGAGTGCGTATAAGCTCCGCTCACTGGTGTTTCATCTCTACGAGCTATGTCATTGCATAAGCCCAACGATGTTGAGAGTTTCCAGTAGTTGTATACCGGCAGATGCGCAATATTTTGCAAGCACCAGTTTGAAATATTTTTCTTATTTCACTAATACGCTCATATGTATTTGTATTACGGGCTGCTGAGGTGTTATGTTTTGTGTATTTTGTAATTTTTTAAATTTACATATATATTTTTGTCATTCAGTAATTTGCACCATTACATAGAAAAGTGTTTTATTAGTATTTTATTTTTTGAAGCGGTAATAATGCATTACACTACACACGTCAGTCGTGTTTGTGCTGGTTCGGTCAATGCATTCTATTTATTAGGATTAATTCAAGGGGTTAGGGTTAGGGTTAGGGCTTAGGGTTAGGGTTTCGGGTTTCGGGTTAGGGTTAGGGACCTAATCCAATATAGTAGGTACATGTTCGGTGTAATACGTGAGTACCATTTGTGGTTTTTCCTTTTTGCATTTTAATACTTTTTTTTCACACAAAAACGGGAAACCAAAAACGTCGAAAGTACATTATGAAATGGGTTAATGTAGAAATTTTGGGCTAATGGAAATTTCACACGCAACATAAATTTTGTAAAGTAATGATTCGAAGGCTAACTCACCCTCGTGCCGTCACTACACATGCTCATGTCTCCCTCGTTCCTTAGTGCGATCCACATTATCCTTACAGTGTTCCCTACATCACTTTTCTGTCACAAAATCACCAATTTATATAAAAGCGCGTCATTCATGCATGCACCGTGAAACATACGTCTGACGCCTGACGTCAACAACCCTTTTCAGTTTGAGGCATATCGGTCCATTCCACGCCACACGTTAATTTGTAGATTACGGAATGGGACGAGTGTGCCAAATGGCTTCGGATCCATTCGGCAATTGTCCGAAGAATAAAATCACGAGACACCAAGTCTACCCGTAGCATTCGTAATTGTCTGTGACCTATTCGACTCTTTCCGTTCATTTCCGTGACGTCACAGGAGTGACTCGATAAATTTGCACATTGCGCAACAGTGTGGACGTAACTCAGTCGGTTAGCTGTCGAGCGGGTTGGCGTCCGACGGGTTCTCACAAACTGGCTGCTTGTCTTAATGACACGTGACCTACGGCAGAGATCGTCCTCACGAGAAGATGTGCTGCAGTATTCTAAAGGTGCTCCCTCCGTCAGATGCAGTAACAACAATAACAAAATTGCGCGTATATTCTGCCTAATGTCCTACCAGTGCTGCTCAGTGGCGCTGTAGCATAAAAACCAAATTGTGAATTTGTGAAGCTAATGGGGAACATTCCTCAGTTATCTCCCTTTACAGCTTCGCCAATAGATGGCGCCAATCACTACGGTCCTAAGTGTACTTCCGGCATAATGATGGCGTTCAAAGTTTGTCGCACGGTCGATTTCAAATGCGCAGCAATATTACGATGGCTGAAACGTGCTGCCGTGCCTGGATGCTGCAATAGAGGTTCGACGTGTCCGAGAGGTCAAAACTTGCTGAAGTGGTGGTTGACTATCATTCGAAGTAGCGACGAATGAAACAAAAGCATGACGAGGTAGCCGCCAGCTCTCGCTGGTCTCACTCTCAGTGTTGTGTGCCATTTCCACTTCTTACAGAGCGATTTCGTTACTGTAACTAATTATGGTAAGTACCACGTATTTTGTAACATTTACAGTTTGAATAAAACGTTGTTATTGTTTTTTCCTTGCCAAATTTAGTTAACGTGCATGCCAACCGAAATTACGAGCAGGGATTTTGAATCAATTCAGGGAAAAAGAATGTGTTGCTTCAAGAGGGGAAAGACTTCCGCCCGTATCCCCCCTTAAATTTCATTCTAGTCAAACCATATCACCTGAATGTATATTTCTCAGCTGATAAGGATGAATTTTAACATATTTCTTTAATTGAATCTGAACATACTGAAAGACATGTCCAACTTCTTAAAATGCCACTCAAAGAAATATTTCCTCATCGTTATAATTTAGGGGGGATACGGGCGGAAGTCTTACCACGTTGGTTCAACATTTTCCACCGTACTTGAACACAGCTATTGGATTCTAAATTCAGGTTAATCTATTGAATTAATTTTCAACTATATTTCAATTATATATTAGCAAAGCATTCATCACTTGATATGGCCTGTTGATTTTACCTGCTTGTCTTCTCCCATACAGCACCTGGTCATGCATCTTAAATACAGTTGTCAGTTTGACACTGAGTTACATTGAGTAATCTACTTAAAATTCTAATGTATGGGATATTTCCACATATGCGTATATATCCTGATGACAGGTAGGTAGAGTAGGCAAGTAAATTGGAACAGACCCCAATTTATTATTTTTAATGTTTTAAGGTAATTGGCATTTCATAAGTAAATTTTCATGTGAACCTGTGTAAAAAGCAAGTTAACATCATTATATACATGTTTGCAAAGTTGTTTATGTTTGACAATAACACTTTTGCTCCCTTCATTGTTGAGTTTATTTAAAAGTTTATCAAGAATGCTAATACACAATTGACTTTTCCCTTTATACATCATATTACATCTCTATACAGGTGTCTGTTGTCCACAAAGATGAGGCCCAGGTGATTCCAGAATACACATGATACAGGTTAATGTTTGTTTACTTTTGGTATGAATTTGTCTGAATAATGTCTGGTGTACTTGTTGAACACACTTCTTTGTATCAGACATATCTCCCTAAAGAAAAAAAACATTAATGAGGAGAGTTACTTGCTTGATAACGGTGTTAGTAGCTACACCACAATGTGGCTCATATTATATTAAAGAAGTATCCATAGAACTCTCCTTGTTGTTCATCACACCAACTTCTAAATGCCACTCAGAGAAGGAAAACATGTCAGCATATTTAAATTATGCTTCTCCATAGTTGAAACATTTGTTAAGAATAATGTTTTCCACCTTTGACCTATCCGAATGAAAATGTTCATTGTGTGACACGTCTTTCTCCACAATAGTAACTTAAATCTGATAATGATACATTTTCTCATAACTGGCAGTCATGAGATAATATTACCCTGTATCAGTTTGGATAGTAATACTCCACTGATGTTTTCAAGGATGAACATGTCTGAGGCAACAGAGAGAAACAGATGTTGTATGACCAATTCTTTCCCTGGACTGTATCAGCTGACCCACTTAATGCTGGTGGATACTTGTGATGTTGAATGTAACATCAGTGAGGTCGCTGGGGAGGAAACAGTCACCCATGATGATTTTGATGGCAAGAATATTGAGCCAAACATTTTCTCTCCAGACTGGTCACAGGCCAAATATGAAAGTTACTGTATATCAACACAGAGACAAACATGCAGTGTTTCCAGTACTAACTATTGTGCTTAGTGCTGCAGCAATTATCATTTACACAGGACTGTCAAACTATTCAGACTTCACTGTTGTACTTCCATTTTTGGTGCATATGCATGTCACCTAAATTATCTGTACAGTAATATTGACAGTATGATTATCAGTGTGGAAAACATCAACATACATCTGATGTAAGTGTTAATTAAGGTTCTTCAAAGGAGACCATCATTTGTTACTGTATGTATGTCTATATTTATGAATGTCCATACATGCAGAATATAATATGTTGAACAATAAAAACTGAAGTCACAACCGAGACTTTGTTGATTTTTGTCTGATGATAATTGACACATGAGGGGTAATCGTAAGTATTGTAGAATCTCGATTGTACCATTTAGACTACCATTCAAAAGCTAAAGTATTCCTTGTTTCAGTATTTCAAATACACACTGTGTTCACTGATACTGTGAGTCAATTATAATTGTGATGAGCCTTGATGTAATTTGCAAACCCTTCACAAATGCTGGAATAACAAATGTGAAATATTTGTATTCAAATTTAAAAGGCTCCCACCTTAAAAGACAATAAACCCGGTACCCTCTTGCTTCTGACATCAGATAGTTCAGACCTCCAGTAATGGTTCAATGTGTTTATAATATTTCAGTATTTCACTCATGCTTAGTTACATTATTTTACAACACCTGAAACACAATTTCAAATACTATTCTTGTGTTTTCAAAATGTGATCTGTCATTTAGGTACTGGTTATTTGTGTTGAGAAGAGACAGCCTTTAAAATGGTACAGATTGGGGTGGGGTCCCAAATGATACTTAGAAATATATTGTGCAAGCAATATGCCAATTTACTGTACATTTGGGGGGTTGAATAATGGCCTAAGGGTTCATAATATATTTGGGGGATGTGGAGTGTGAGGTGATGATGAATTTAAGGGGGATCACCTATTTTGTTCTGGAAAGGTGGAGGTCATCAAATTTGTACACATGTACTAGGGGGGTAAGCAAATTTGTACATAAAAAAGATTATGCTTAAAATTATTTGTGTGTGTGGAGGTGGTAATGTGTGTTTGTAATTGATTTTGAATATGACATATGCAAAGGGGGTGTCACTTACTTTGTACATGAATTGTAGGGAGATCATTCACATTGTACATGCTTCTCCTTAAAAATCATCATCAACCCCCACCCCATTATTTATTAACGGTACTTAAACATGTATGTAGAAACTATAAACCGGAAGTTGTGTGCTTATTTATCGTGTGAATGGGTGTAATATATTTTGTTGAACACATTGTCAACGAGTCGTTAATTCGATAAAACTTATTTATGTTTCAAATCCTCTCGAAAACGATCCGTTGCCATAGCATTTCCTCTTTCCATTGCATCCAAAAGCGTTATAGGCTATGAGAATAGTTTGTTTACTTGAACGAAAACTGAAGCACTTACGTTGTGCGCGTAATCAGGTCAATGCTAACAGAGACCATTCTATTATATGGTCTCTGATGCTAACGTTATTTGTCTAACGCTAATTTCAGTGTACACTAATCCTATGTTCTAACAACTATTACGACGGCATTAATGCTCTGTGTAATGTGACATAATAGGGTGTAAATGGTTTGACGAATTTACAAAGCAACTACTCGATAAGAAATTCCGATAAACGGCAATATTACAATAACTGCAGTACCGTTCTATTAGCATTATTTTTCGTCCAGACACCCTAGTTCTTAGTGCTTTGACAACAGTCTTCGGTCGGGGCAACTTCCAGCTTCCGTAATTCGTAATATAAGAACCACAGAGTAAAAAGTAGGTTTAATGTCGATTTAAGTTTTGGCTTGGCCGATAGGCAGGCCTATATGCCAGTATCAGAGTGACAGCTGCTGTTGGACCGTAACTACCGCAGCGCTCCAAGCGGGCAACGGGGCGCAACTCCAGGAATGTTCCCCATTAGGGGTCTCTTGAACTGGTCGAGGGTTGCTGCAGATCTGGGGCTGTGAGGAAGAGTGTTCCACAGTGCAGCAGCAGCAGAGTGACTGCAACAGATAACTGTCAGTGTGTCTGATAACAGAGTGTCTCATCTCAAAGATCTCTCGGGCTGTATATACTATGCTCATGATAACTGCTGAAGTATACTAGAAGTACTGATTTCGACGTGCTCACAGTACTGGCCAACACGCGTTGTAAGAGCATGCTATCTCATTTCCAACACAATATGTCGACAGCACTAACTGACTACCATACTTACTTCCAACACCATATGTCGACAGCACTAACTGATTACCATACTTACTTCCAACACCATATGTCGACAGCACTAACTGGCTACCATACTTACTTCCAACACCATATGTCGACAGCACTAACTGACTACCATACTTACTTCCAACACCATATGTCGACAGCACTAACTGGCTACCATACTCACACCATATGTCGACAGCACTAACTGACTACCATACTTACTTCCAACACCATATGTCGACAGCACTAACTGGCTACCATACTTACTTCCAACACCATATGTCGACAGCACTAACTGGCTACCATACTTACTTCCAACACCATATGTCGACAGCACTAACTGGCTACCATACTTCCAACACCATATGTCGACAGCACTAACTGGCTACCATATACTTCACACCATCAACACCATATGTCGACAGCACTAACTGGCTACCACTTCCAACACCATATGTCGACAGCACTAACTGGCTACCATACAGCACTAACTTCACACCATATGTCGACAGCACTAACTGGCTACCATACTCACACCATATGTCGACAGCACTAACTGGCTACCATACACACCATATGTCGACAGCACTAACTGGCTACCATACACACACCATATGTCGACAGCACTAACTGGCTACCATACACACACCATATGTCGACAGCACTAACTGGCTACCATACACACACCATATGCCGACAGCACTAACTGGCTACCATACTCACACACCATATGTCGACAGCACTAACTGGCTACCATACTCACACCATATGTCGACAGCACTAACTGGCTACCATACTCACACCATATGTCGACAGCACTAACTGGCTACCATACTCACACCATATGTCGACAGCACTAACTGGCTACCATTCTCACACCATATGTCGACAATAACTGGCTACCATACTCACTTCTAACACCATATGTCGACAGCACTAACTGGCTACCATATTCACACCATATGTCGACAGCACTAACTGGTTACCAGACTCACTTCTAACACCATATGTCGACAGCACTAACTGGCTACCAGCCTCACTTCTAACACCATATGTCGACAGCACTAACTGGCTACCATATTCATACCATATGTCGACAGCACTAACTGGCTACCATACACACACCATATGTCGACAGCACTAACTGGCTACCATACTCACACCATATGTCGACAGCACTAACTGGCTACCATACACACATCATATGCCGACAGCACATACTGGCTACCATACTCACAAGATATGTCGACAGTACTAACTGGCTACCATACTCACACCATATGTCAACAGCAATAACTGGCTACCATACTCACACCATATGTCGACAGCACTAACTGGCTACCATACTCACACCATATGTCGACAGCACTAACTGGCTACCATTCTCACACCATATGTCGACAACCTGGCTACCATAACTAACTGGCTACCTGTACTAACTGGCTACTACATTCTCACACCATATGTCGACAGCACTAACTGGCTACCATATTCACACCATATGTCGACAGCACTAACTGGTTACCAGACTCACTTCTAACACCATATGTCGACAGCACTAACTGGCTACCAGCCTCACTTCTAACACCATATGTCGACAGCACTAACTGGCTACCATATTCATACCATATGTCGACAGCACTAACTGGCTACCATTCTCACTTCCATCACCATATGTCTATATATATTCTCCACTAAACAACAATACAGCATGGTGATCGTGTAATGTTTATTGAAATCTTGACAACATCATGGACATAGGGAATATTAACATAGGAAGATAATACATATATGCTCAATTACAGAAAAACACTATACAAGCTTGTAGAGGAAATATATACAGTGTAAACACGGGATGGAGAAGGCAAGTTAATATATGACCCTAGATCATAGTTGTATACAGTCTTGTCGTGGCATGGAAGTTATGGACAGTATCAGTCACGTGGACACTATTGACAGTATCAGTCACGTGGAGACTATTGACAATATCAGTGACGTGGACACTATTGACAATATCAGTGACGTGGACACTATTGACAGTATCAGTGACGTGGACACTATTGACAGTATCAGTGACGTGGAGACTATTGACAGTATCAGTGACGTGGTATCAGTGACGTGGAGACTATTGACAGTATCAGTGACGTGGAGACTATTGACTGTATCAGTGACGTGGACACTATTGACAGTATCAGTGACGTGGCGACTATTGACAGTATCAGTCACGTGGCGACTATTGACAGTATCAGTGACGTGGACACTATTGACAGTATCAGTCACGTGGACACTATTGACAGTATCAGTGACGTGGACACTATTGACAGTATCAGTGACGTGGAGACTATTGACAGTATCAGTGACGTGGAGACTATTGACAGTACCAGTCACGTGGCGACTATTGACAGTATCAGTCACGTGGAGACTATTGACGGTATCAGTCACGTGGAGACTATTGACAGTATGAGTCACGTGGAGACTATTGACAATATCAGTCACGTGGAGACTATTGAGAGTATCAGTCACGTGGAGACTATTGACAGCATCAGTGACGTGGAGGGAATTGTCACAGTACAGAAAACAAATTCCACGGAAAACATCGAATACCTAGTTTACCTGTGAGAGGGCAAGAAGCAGCAATGCAGCGTCGTCACGAAGAGGAAAAAAGTTGTCCTTAACTTGTTGCATGTCTTTTCATAAAGAAGGAAATACATTCTTTAATAGGTCTAAACTTCAAAACGTACACAATGTCTCATGTTAATGTACGTGTCGTGTAACACATGACATAACGTCACCATGTCAACAAACCCGGTTGTTAGCTGCCTAAACCGATTCCAGTGGTAACGATAGTCCCTCCTAGCAGCACCTGTCCTGAAGACCTCGTGTACACACCAGTAAGAGTATATAGTGGACAAAGTGTAGCATGGTGGATAAAGTAGCATATGTTCAAAATAGACAATTGTATTAAAAAGAATTACCAGTGTAAACAATCACAGCGGGATATGGGTTCGTTTGAATAATTCAGTCGATAAATCGAAGATTCTCTGTTATTCATGCATAAAATCTAAAACCCTTAAACAACATGTACTCTGAACATGATAACACACTGTGCATTGTTTCATGGCCATAATGAAGCACTAATGAAAACTGTTAGCTTAACTACAGGTTAAGGCATAGCGCATGATGAATACACTAGGCAGATATATGTACAAATATACAGACTATAGTATACACTGCAGAAAGGCGAAAGGAACAATTATGCTTGTATTCAAAGCTGAACTGTTACTGCTGTCCGGTGTTTCGTTAATATATCAAGTAATGCCGCATTGAAACCGACTCAACTCCATAACATACTGAGAACATCCCGGCTCGTTCAGTTGTTACTGGGTCTGGGTTGGGTCGGGATACAGGGGTGGAGGTGAAGTTGAGGGGCTGTGGGTTAGGGGTTGTGGAACGCATGTGTATCTCAGACCTCCTTGAGAGCACGAAGGATGCAAGTTCGAATAAAACTTAAAGTAAACCTCATATAAACTTAATTCTGTCATATTTCATTAAAATATCACTCACTAACGTATTTACCTTGTATTCCTGTCACCTTGATTATATTATCATTTGTGAATATATATTGTACTTTTCTCACGTACCACCGCTGGTGGCTTCACAAACTGTGAAACTGAGAAGACTGGGTGAATGGTCAAGGGGGTGGGTGTAGAGTTGAGGGGCGGGTGAAGGGTCAAGGGGGTGGGTGACGGATTGTGGGATGACCTCAGTTTATAACGTTATTACCTGTCTCACCATACCAGTACAGGAATCGAAAGTGAACATGCGTTCTCTGATTGAAACATTGAAATAAGTACAGATTACTCACATAAACCGTCGACCCTACCATTTGTGCCTACCCCGTTATATCAAGTGGTCCTCGCTATAACACCGAGCGCAGATGTGACACACACCTGCTGAATATCTGCCTCTATTTAGAACACATCTCCAAGTCAGTTAACTCGTATAACTTCATAAATTAAGGAGGAATATCAATACATTCAAAACTTTTGTATGTTCGATATAAACTTCGTATGACATGTTGAAACGGGCGTTACCACAAACAATTACAATTAATAACTTTGGTAGAGTATACCGTATGATCAAAATTAAATTATTATTTCTCGCCTAACGTAATTGTCAACTGTAGCAGGTATGTATATTTATGTCATTAATATCCTCCCTATTTGCTACCCTGATCACCACGTTACATAACTCGCTATATCGTCACATCAGTATATACGCATCACCCTCAGTATTACAAGACATTTCTATCTTCACCTTCAACGATGTATAAATGTGAAAATAGTCATCCCTGGAACACCTAAGATGGCAAGGAGACGTTTGTAGATTGTACACATGGTATTTAGGGGAGCCTAAACAGCTCGTGCACAAGAACAGTGCTCTTTTCTGGGTGCTGGCCCAGTGACGCTTAGCGTATCCAGCTGCCACGCTGAATCACGTGACCGTCTCAGATAAGGGTGTATCCTTCTAATCCTGTACTGACACAAACATGGGCTTTGATTGGACAGGTCTTCGGCTCTTCTTCTGGGGGATTCACACTCCGCCTGGTCAATGCTGGCGTTCGGACACATGACCGCTGATGCGTCGTCTGCCAGCTGCTGGCGACAGTTGCAATAAGGTTGCCCGTTGTAGGGGTTCTGCCGAGTCCACACCCTGTCGCACTGGCCCATGATTGAGTTGCAGCGTCTGAACTTTTTGCATGCTTGTCTGGTCGTCAAAGGTCGAGATTCGTCGTAGATGCTGAAAGATGAACCAGGTGGCAATGAGAAAACCATTAGTTTTACGCCGCACTCGTCAATATTCCAGCTATATGGCGGCGGTCTGTAAATAATCGAGTCTGGACCAGAGAATCCAGTGATCAACAGCATGAACATCAATCTGCGCAATTGGGAACCGATGACATGTGTCAACCAAGTCAGCAAGCCTGACCACCCGATCCCGTTAGTCGCCTCTTACGACAAGCATGGATTACTGAAGATCAATATTCTAGCCCGGACCTTCACGGGTGACAGAAGAAATGGTTGTGTTGGGTGTGGCGCCGTTTTTAACAACATTTCAGTCATTCTGGTTGTATGTTGTGTAAGAAAACACCGTTGGTAGACTGTAGCACTGAATCTGGAATCCTCATGGGGTACGAAAGTAAACATGCAAAAATATCTTTGAATATTCATCTACTATTAACAAATGGCGTCTTCTGTCGCGGTGTTTCGATGCGGTGGTTGCCCTTTAAAACTTCAGGATACACAAGGAGCTTATGGGGCATGGAATACATATGATCATCACAACAGGAATCAATACAGCTGTAGGGGGTACTGTTATCACGATAAAAACACGGGCGCATGGTCAGGATATGCGAGAAGAGCGAGTCCGGTTTGAACTCTTTATGAAGATTGTTCCACCGTCATGTCAGTGTTTCGGGTTTTACAATCAGCGGATCCAGTCGATTCGCCTGTCGCGTTAGTTATCTAATCACATATTCACGGTTTTGTTTGACGATCTAGACCCATGCTCGAGGTAAAAGCCTCAGTTATATTTCTGATCTTCACGTTTTACATTTCACCATATAGTGAAACCAAACAATTCCCAACTGAAGACCCTTTCATCGCCGACCCCGTGTGTTTCCGATGGAAAGTGTTTCATCTGTGTTCTAAACCCAAAGAAAACTTTTATATTCCCGAGGGAGGGGACATAACTCGAACTAGGCTGGAATTATGGATGTATATTTTGGCTGGACAAACGACTCTTTACACACCCCAGTCAGAGCCGGGTAACGAAATAGTCATCCGGGTCATAGAAAACTGTCGGTTGCAGGCTTTGCAGAGAATGTGAACCGTCAATTGGCTTAGGCAGATATTTCCAGAATATTTTCATGATATTTATTACAGTTGTCAAATGACTTGATAAATTTGTCAAAGTTTAGATCCGTTTTATTGCGATAAAGATCTTGATGATCGATCAGATCGTTGTGACTGGGCTCCCCCACTGTGTGTGAAGTTAACGCATGTGATATGAAAGATAGACTCTGATTGGTCAATAGACACAGAAGGGTCATAGATAATAATAGCCACTGGTCGAGCCACAATCGAGCCATGAAATCCCAGCCTTGTTAAGCAAGGGTGTAACTTCACTTTCACAACCAGTTATCTGCCTTCGGGAAGATGGGAAAAGTCTAAAACAACATAAAAATCAAGAAACGGCTGCAAAATATACTTGCCGGCGTAAGCCTTGTAGAAAAACCAAGAGCGAGGTACCGTAGATAGAATATAGAATATTCAAAGTTTCTATTTATACAGAGAATATTTTTTAAGTATTCTGTACACATTTCAAACACTTGCTATGTTTAGTAACAACAAACTGCCATTGGAATCAGGCCGATGCCAAAATATAGCACGTGACTGCGACTCCGGGGCAAAAGGTCACGAATTGTATTTGGTTTAATTACTCACATGGATTTCACTTTTAACATTTTGGTCAAACATAATCAAATATCGTAAACTGCCTAACCGCTGATAAAGTGTCTACTTTAAAACCACTGTCAGAATTATCAGGCACTGAATACGATAATCTGATTCATCTACAGTTGCCTTCATGTATCTGGTACTGTTACCTTGGTTGTTGGTAGTTATCGAGTAATAACGCATCCACTGAATAACACTAAAATATCGAAAGGGAATACTTAATCTTTGAATTTTCTACAAAGTTTTCATCAAGGATAAAATTGTTATCCATACAATGAATGCTGTCCTTTCCTCAGAGATCAACCATATCCGAGGGATAACCAAATGGGGTTTCAGTGTAAGTTAGGACTCTGGCTTCATTTGTTCACATGATAAATTGAGTTTGCATGTCCTGGTTGGTGACGGTTTGTTCTTCACAGGTTTCACAGTGTGGAATACAAGCTTGTTCATACACAATTACTTACGGGCATCGTGAACTTTGACAGACCGGTTGATCCTCTGCATCTAGTTGGACTGTCTGGTTTCCTTCACACGCCGTCTCTGTAGGTGTATGAAAAACATAATTAACAATTTATAAGGTTTGTGTAGCATTTGTGGTTTTTATTCTTAGTTACACTGCATTTCAGTTCTCAATTTCACAGAACAGAGCAGGTTGCAGAGGATGTGGGTAAAACGTTACTATACTTGTAATGAACAAGAAAGAAGCATAAGAAGGTCTTTATGAATATCGAAATCTGCCAACGTGACACGGACAAATCTATTACATTTAAAGTACCATTGTTTTATGTTGTAGTCGGTATCAGTCGAATAGGTTGGCACTTTCTTGAGATCAATAGTTGTACACGTGTATAAAGGTATCCGTTGCATATTGTAAAATCAAAGGAAGGAACCTATCACAAAACAACCAATCACTTCCCTACTGTTGTTTCATTAGGCGATGTATGGACAGTCACTGTACATATGTACAGTCACGGCCTATGTGGTTGTTCTTTATACTGCCAACATGTGTATAATGCTGTATACTATCTGATGGAACATATCATGGTCCAAGAATCTTGCTGAAATATCTGGCCCGGTCAATATCAAATATTCACGCGTAACAAACCCAAGCATGACAGACAAACATGTATTGTCGGACACATTTAAGGGATGTCACGATACATAAGTTTCATGAATCGATTGGTATCACGATACCCATGTCACGATTCGATACGTATCACGATACCCGTTTTTGCGGCATTATTGCGTAAATTAAGTTACATGTTGAACATTAATATTTCATATTTTATAATTGTCCATGAAAAGATCAAAACTGTTAAAAAGTTCTAATATCCCATCTTTGTGCTTGAACAATAATCATTTATAACTGTCATAACATCAAAAAACGTATTACAATTGAAAATGTAAACGATACATAAACATATTTAAACCGATGTATCGATGTATCGTTGCATCCCTACGAACAATATCGTTAGTTATTGTTGTTTTGTTGTAAACATATTTTATTCGAAAATGAAATGGACTGGGCACAAGTTATCCAACTTAGGAACGCCCTTTCCCAGTTATTGTTATCAACCAGGACTCATGTCGAAAATACATTGTTAAGAAAGTTATGCTAAAGTCTTATGCTCTTGGAATTCTAGCTTGAACTTTGTCAGTATGGATCTATGTATATCACATTCCAGATGGATGTGAACACCTACAGTTCCAGATAACAAGTCTCTGAAATGAACATATTTTACAGAAAAAACAGTTGATGTAAGTAAAATATAATGAAGAGGATGCCTGAGACGTTCTTCATTTTCAGAAACTGTGGAAATCTAGACTTGCCACATATTCTAGACTTGCATGGGCTTTCTTGGGTATATTTGTTTCAGGGTCTGTATGGCAGACTACAGATATATTAACGGTGCCTCCAACATACTGACCTTTCTCACGCCACTGAAATATGTCCTGAGGGCGTAGATCGTCACACGACGAGTTGAAAACTCGAGCCACTGGACCGGTCAGTGTCAGTGGACCTTCAACTGGGGATACCGTGATGGTGACGTTGGTGCCGCTCACGGTGCCGTATTGGGTCGCGCCATTCCGCTGAAACAAGGAACAAACTGGTTGTACCAAGCCTATAGCGGTTTACAAGCATGCTATATTTAAACGCATCTCTGCAACATGAAAGAAAGATAAATATATATAATCTCAATATAATACATAATAAACTCATTGAAACATTGTATCAATTTTGGAGTTATCATTAACCCGATAACATATGTATCTGAAACAAAATGTATCTGAATAATGGAATTATTATATCCAAAATTCAAAATGATAGATTTTTCAATACATTTGGTGAAACAGTTAGTTCAAATATCCATCCGTTGGCGTATATAGTAAAGGAATGTAGTTTACGAATATTTTATATCCGCTTCAGTTAATATCTTCTTGTCCGTGGTTAGCCATACCCTTGAATATACATCAGTTATTCTACACTTGAATGTGGAAGAAACACAAGTGGATGTTTCAGTTCTGTGACTGACGGAAACATGGTGTGTCAGCCGCACACGGGGTTAAACCCCTGGGGATGCTTAGAGTAGAGACTTTGTGTAACTCACATGACCATGACGTGGAACATTTGGGATTCGGGCCAACGATCAGCGAACCCTGATACATATGAGGGACACAACTGTGCACAGTGAACTGAGATGCGTTTACCTGATGACCAGCCCGTGGCATTACAGATATTAATGATGTATTAAACATCAGTATCTGTACCCTATATATCCAAACTATCCCACTTCAAAACGTATGGTGTTCATTTCCTGGGCGGGATGCTGAAGAACCACTGTAGACGACAATCTGGGCATTCCTTCCTGGACCAACTAACACATGTCTCGCCACAAATAACTTCAAACGGCGTTAAGGAATATTCACTCTTTCCTACCCTGAAGCTGTCCGCGTCTAGATACTGGCCATCGAAGTTGGAGTCAAATCCCCTGGCGAAACAGAATAACACAGTGTTCTCGAGGACCTCCGTCCTTGCCTTGTTGGCCTCCTTCTGAATACCGATGTAGATCTGGGACCGCTGAAACAATAACACACATCCATTATCTGCTTTACCAAAAAGAGTGAGTGAGGGGGTTTAGTTTTACCCCGCTTTTAGCAATATTCCAGCAATATCACGGCGGGGGAACACAAGAAATGGGCTTCACACATTATGCCATGTGGGGAATCGAACCCGGGTCTTCGTCGTGACGAGCGAACGCTTTAACCACTAGGCTACCCCCCCACCCCTTACCAACAGAATGTTGAGATTTATGATTGATGGTGACTATCACAACGCACACATATAATAATATATACAGTATATATATATATATATCTGCGCCAGACAAAACAAACGTCATATAGCTGAACGGGTAATAGCTGAATATTTGTAAAATGTAACGCCTTCCATTATACTGTGTAGCCTGCACTCTGTATGAGTTGGAGCAGCTGAACATTTGGATATTCCATAATATCAGTACTTGCTTTTTATCTAGTCATTTTCATCAGTCTCAGCCATCCACACTCGTAAGAGGCGGCAGATGGATGGGTCAAGTTGGCTGACCTGGTTGACTGTACGCAACCCCCGATAACGTAGATAAATATATACAAGTTGTAAATAGATCTGGGAAATATCTATTAAAATATGTCTTGTCTTATTTGCATGTTTGTGATAAATTCATAACGCCTTAAATGTTAATACAATTGTCCGTGAAAGGTTTTATGTCTTCACAAGTCCATGATGTATTATTCAAGACTGGGTCATTGGTCAAAAGTAGTTCCAATGCTAAGTAGTCAAATCTAAATGAGGTCAATTCTGTTGTATTGTCCTTGCTTTCATTGGCTGAAGATGTGCTACAATTTGATTTGATGTTAAAATTAGGTGCATAAGGAAAGTGCGAAGTGTGTTCACTTGCTGTCTTTCTCCAAGGTGGCTTAAAGGTAATGGCAGGAAGCGCATGATGTCAATCACTGGATTGCCAGATCAATCATTTACAGCCCGCCGTCATACAGCTGGAATATTGTTGAGTGGGACGTTCAACAAAAACAAAATATGCTATTTAGGTGTGTTTAGGATTAGATTAGGAAATCTGTTCTTTTGACAGTCACACGCGATATACCATGTGTTAGTATCAGTATGTATATATGTATAGGGAGACTATTTCATCGTTCACTATGTATGTACGAGCACGTATAAATCATGTGACAATCTAAGGATAACTTTTACATCTTGAAAACTTGGTCGACATTAAATGTATTCACCAACTTAAGTCCCGACAATGTATAGGACAACTTTGTGACCGTCTAACATTCTTGGTGGCGGGTGATATTATATGCTGGGATGTTTTAAAATAGCTTTCTAAGAATGTTATAGGAAACAATGTTGTTCCTTTTAAAACAGGAACAACCAACAGCTTGCAATTTTGAGGGTGGGGCCCGACTGCCCCATTTTACTTTACATCTTGAGAAACATTAGAATAGTAACCAACATGTAACACCTCACACTATCACCCCACATCAATCATTAGTGGGGTCTCCGCACCCCAGGTGAAGACATCGAGATAAGACAGCGTATCTTGGCGTTCAGCAGGCTATGTTTATGCTGCAACACACAGCAATGGTTAACCTCTTGCCGCTCGTCAACCGTTTGTACAGGAGGAGACTATCTATCTCTTAGTACGGGGGTGGGGTGGGTCTGGGTGGGCGGTTGTGAGTGTAGGTGGGTGTGAGGATAGAAGGGTGAATGTGTGGGTTTGACGCATGCATGAATGTATGTATGTATATATGTATGTATGCATGCATGCCTTAATGCATGCATGCTTGCATGTATGTAGGTAGGTAGGTAGGTAGGTAGGTATGTATGTATGTAGGTATGCCAGAAATTATAGTATTTTAGGAATATATTGAGAATTTAGTAGGAACAACCTTTACCAGCTATCAAGTGCTTGGTTTCATTCAAGAGAGACAACTCCGTTAATCCTTTTCATTAGTTTGTGAAGAGTTATCCCCCTTTGTTTACTTGCTAGCAGACGACATTTTCAGTGATCCTCAGTATGGATGATTTAGAGAAGAGGAAGTTGATTTTAGAGTATTATAACAAGGACATCAGATCAGCTAAAGTGATTTCAAGTAGAACAGGCATCCCTTTGTCCACTGTTTATCGTGTTTTGACAAAATATTGCAAATGGATATGGCATTGAGCACCAGGGAGGCGCAGGTAGGCCCAGAAAATTGACTGTCGGTGACAGGAGGCGGTTTGGTATTCTTGTTTCTAAAAACAAACAAAGGAGTTTAGAAAACTTAAGGCTGGATATGATTGATAGAGGAACTGTGGCTGTCTGTAAGGAGACAATTAGAACTGAGCTGCATGCAATGGGTTGGCAGAAAAGTCGAGGAATTCCATCACCGATCATGAAACCTGAACAAAAGGAGCAAAGGTTGAACTGGTGCTTACAGCATAGAAATTTTAACTGGGACAATGTGATTTTTCTCAGATGAAAGTTCTGTGTGGCTGTTTCTTAATACACTGAAATTCTGGACCAAACAAACTGAAAACCTTTGTATCAGCACCCAAAGTACAGTCCGAAATTTAACGTGTTGGGTGGCATATCTGTGTTAGGTGCAACGCCCCTCTGTGTATTTGAAGGAACATGAACAGTGAGCGGTACGCAGATTTTCTCGAGGGACATTTACTTCCATCTGCTCACGTGTCCTATGGAAATGTTTGGATTTTCCAGCAGGACAACGACCCAAAACATCGTTCAAAGCATTCACAAGCCTGGTTTCGGACCCAAATTATGACATCATTAGATTGGCCAAGCTATAGCCCTGACCTAAATCCAATAGAAAATGTTTGGGGACTTATGAAGGAAAGTGTCAATAAGAAAAATCTGACAAATATTGCTGAAATTAAAGAAGAGGTGGTCCGATATTGGGACAGCATGGACCATGACTTTCGAACTTCTTTGATCAGTAGTATGCTCCGCCGCATTGAAGCCTGCATTGCTGCCCATGGTGACTTGACAAAATACTAACTGTTCACCTGTCTTTGAATCTGGAGTTATGTTCTGCTAATATTCACATTTAATACGTGAGTAATGAGTGAGAAAAATAAAAAAAGTTACAATCTTAAATTCTCAATAATTTCTGGTTGTACTGTATGTATGTGTGCATGAATGTATGTATGCATGTATGTATGCATGAATATATATATATATGTATGTATGTATGTATGTATGCATGTATGTATGCATGTATATATATATATATGTATGTATGCATGAATGTATGTATGTGTATGTATGCATGCATGCATGTATGTATGCATGCATGAATGTATGTATGTGTGCAAGAATCGGTATGCTTTTGCATGTGTGATGTATGCGCAATATACATTTTTATCTTAAACATCTAAAATGTTTTACTGTGATATGTGTCTCATAGGCCAAATGGCCTGATGCTATGTGAACGTTTTAATCGTGTCATCATGTACTGCTTATTAGCATGTGACACAATAATAAATATTTTTCTTCTTCTTCTGCTTTTCATCTTCTTCTTCTATAACAGCCTACATAAAGTGGTCATTTAGCGACACCTAGTCTGACCTGGCAGGTACTCGCTATAGTGTTCCCAACATTTGTTCAGAAACCGCCCGCTGTTACTTGTGTGCGTCACGTTAAGAAATAAAAGTCACGTACTGACAGTAAAACCGTGGACAGTGTTTTACCGAATCAGGTATGGAGTCGGAAGCATTCTTTGTCGGGTGTTAAAGGAGAGTTAGCCAGCAGTTTGACATTCTGAGCACATGCTACCGGGATTTTCTTGTTTCTTAACACGAACACTGCATGTGTGATTAAATGACGTGAAATCCTTTAAAAGACAAGAAAAGGGTTTCGGCATGGAGAAAGCAGGGCGTGCGTTTCTTCGGAGGTGGGTGGACGGGAGTAGTAGTCGCTGATAGAGTAAATGGGTTTTTTTAATTTAGGGCTACTGCAAATATCTCTGTGACTCAATTTTGGCAATCATGTGTGGTCAGATATGTATTTGATGTATTTGGTGTATTTGAGTGTGGTCAGATATTTGTGTGGTGTATTTGAGTGTGGTCAGATATGTATTTGATGTATTTGGCGTATTTGAGTGTGGTCAGATATTTGTGTGGTGTATTTGAGTGTGGTCAGATATGTATTTGATGTATTTGGTGTATTTGAGTGTGGTCAGATATTTGTGTGGTGTATTTGAGTGTGGTCAGATATGTGTGTGATGTATTTGAGTGTGGTCAGATATGTGTGGTGTATTTGAGTGTGGTCAGATATTTGTGTGGTGTATTTGAGTGTGGTCAGATATGTATTTATTTGATGTGGTATTGTGTGGCGTATTTGAGTGTGGTCATATATTTGTGTATTTGTGATGTTCAGATATTTGTGTGGTGTGTGGTTCAGATATGTATTTGATGTATTTGGCGTATTTGAGTGTGGTCAGATATTTGTGTGGTGTATTTGAGTGTGGTCAGATATGTGGTGTATTTGAGTGTGGTGATATGTATTTCAGATGTATGTCAGACACATCTGATTTGCATTTGAGTGTGGTCAGATATTTGTGTGGTGTATTTGAGTGTTGTCAGATATTTGTGTGGTGTACTGGAGTGTCGTCAGATATGTGTGTTGTGTATTTGAGTGTGGTCAGATATTTGTGTGGTGTATTTGAGTGTGGTCAGATATGTATTTGATGTATTTGGCGTATTTGAGTGTGGTCAGATATTTGTGTGGTGTATTTGAGTGTGGTCAGATATGTATTTGATGTATTTGGCGTATTTGAGTGTGGTCAGATATTTGTGTGGTGTATTTGAGTGTGGTCAGATATGTGTGTGGTGTACTGGAGTGTCGTCAGATATGTGTGTTGTGTATTTGAGTGTGGTCAGATATTTGTGTGGTGTATTTGAGTGTGGTCAGATATGTATTTGATGTATTTGGCGTATTTGAGTGTGGTCAGATATTTGTGTGGTGTATTTGAGTGTGGTCAGATATTTGTGTGGTGTATTTGAGTGTGGTCAGATATTTGTGTGGTGTATTTGAGTGTGGTCAGATATTTGTGTGGTGTATTTGAGTGTGGTTAGATATTTGTGTTGTGTATTTGAGTGTGAAAAGATATCTGTGTGATGCATTTGAGTGTGGTCAGATATTTGTGTTGTGTATTTGAGTGTGGTCAGATATTTGTTTCGGGTATTTGAGTGTGGGCAGATATTTGTGTGGTGTATTTGAGTGTGGTCAGATATGTGTGTGGCGTATTTGAGTGTGATCAGATATGTGTGTGGCGTATTTGAGTGTGATCAGATATGTGTGTGGCGTATTTGAGTGTGGTCAGACATTTGTGTGATGTACTTGAGTCCTGTCGGATAGCTCTGTGTGTATGTCTCTCTCTCTCTCTCTCTCTCTCTCTCTCTCTCTCTCTCTCTCTCTCTCTCTCTCTCTCTCTCTCTCTCTCTCTCTCTCTCTCTCTCTCTCTCTCTCTCTCTCTCTCTCTCTCTCTCTCTCTCTCTCTCTCTCTGTGTGTGTGTGTGTGTGCTGAACTACAGAAATCCTAACATGCGCTATGAAGGCTTTCTGCAAGGTCAAGTTTAAGCACGTCCGGTGAAGTTCGGTGAAAAAATGCCTGTACGGTAATAGAGTAAAGGGCACAATTATGAAAATGGCGACGACGTTAGACCTCTTATTTATCACGTTTACGAACCATATTTATTTGACAGTAATTTTTTAAGATGCACACCCTAAAGCTAATCTGAGAAGTATCACACAAACAGCTAAATTCCTGCACGAACTCGACACTGTGAACTTTTACCCATGATTCACCTTTCAAAATGGCGGTCAAGCCCGTGACGTCACCACGGGTTTGGCAGGATAAACCCTGCTCTTTCAGATAAAAACCCTTTTGACTGCCGTTGAGAATGTAACACACTCGAGACATGTTTAAAGAGTTCTATGTGTCGCTGACCCGCAGAGTTCAAAGCAACCCGGGAGAAACTATTAAGAGGCTGAGGCGACATTTCGTATTTGCTGAATTACATCATGGCGGCCATTTTCAAGCCTCAAGCGAAGCCTTGCGTTACATTTTCTGCTGAACTTCAGGTTATTAATTGCCGGCCATGAAAATTATGCCATATGAATACACTCAAAAATAGTCATCATCAAAAAATATCTTCCATGTCCAATTGCACATACAGATGGTCGATGTGACATACAAATCAGGTTGTAAATGAGGGGTTATAACTGTAACTTTTAAAATATCATGGATCCAATTACACCAGGGTGTCAGCTAAATGTTGGTGTGGAATAAAAGCAATAACAACTATTGTTCTCTATCAATCTGTACATCGGGATATTCAATGGGAAACAAACATGCATCTGTGGACTGATATACCTTTCACCATCGGACATGTAGAAGCCATGGGTGATTGGTTCACTGCTAACTACCTAAACAGGAACACATCAGTACATGGCGGATAAATGGTGGAGGCGAATTGTCTGAATTCTGAAAAAATCTCCAAATTGAACTTCCAGTCATCGAAAATGTGATGTTATTTCCAATAAATACGAGTCTCAATAAATCAGTTGACAGTAAAAGCACGATACCTAACGGATGACAACTCCTTTACCACGTTAGCTGTTCCCCTTGCTTTCATTATTACTAATCAACTTCCAAAATGCCAATCAAAGAAATGAGACAACCTTAACGTGCTGTGATCCTATCAGGAATTGCTTTCTGAGATGCATCCACAGACAAGCTTGAACATTTTGAACTTCCCAGCTTACAGACTCACGCTTATAACGGCTCGTACACGCAATTCAGCTACAGATATGGTTCATTCTGTTATGATTACAAAACAACATCAAACGTTGAAGTGTACCTTTTCAAAATGAGTTTAGGTAGCGTCGATAACATCCATTCGTTCATTAAGTTTAACCTCGCTTTTGAAATTCAGCAAATTAAAATTAAATGACTTAATCAAATTTTCACAAACACCTCGTAGCATGGCGTTTTGATAATGATAACCAAGAAAGTGCTCAGTGTGAAAGATGATCATGGAAAGTGAGTGAGTGAGTTTAGTTTAACGCCGCACTCAGCAATATTCCAGCTATATGATGGCGGTCTGTAAATAATCGAGTTTGGACCAGACAATCCAATGATCAACAAAATGAGCATCGATATACGCAATTGGGATACGATGACATGAGTCAACCAAGTCAGCCTGACCACCCGATCCCCTTAGTGGCCACTTACGACGACAAGATCAATTCTAACCCGGATCTTCATGAGTGATTATGGAGAGAGTTTTCTCCATAAGTGTTTGGACTTTGTAAGGGGCGGTGGGGTAGCCTAGTGGTTAAAGCGTTCGCTCGTTACGCTTAAGACCCGGGTTCGATTCCCCACATGGGTACAATGTGTGAAGCCCATTTCTGGTGTTCCCCGCCGTGATATTGCTGAAATATTGCTAAAAGCGGCGTAAATCATACTCGCTCACTCACTCGGAATTTCTTTCGTACCTCTTTAAACTTGACGAGAACGTATACTGTCCGGAACACCTCGTCGACCTGGATAATGTAGCTCTGAGTGGCGTCGTCAACTGCCAACATTGACGTCACAGACGTTCCAAGTTGAACCATGTAGTAGGCAGGAATAAGGAACTCCAGGGCGACGGGATCAGGCTGAAAGCATCGATAAACATTCTGTTAGAAACAAGGCAAAAAGTCGCACTGTATTTCGTCGAGATCTCCTCGCCCGTATGGGGAATAATGAGGAATATCACATCCATGTCGTTTGTTATATTGTGTATCAATCTGATGTGTGATCAATGCAGTGATGCAGGTCGGTCGGTTTAACAAACATTGAGTTAATATCACCAGTTATATCACCAGGATATATGTCATATTCGAACCAACCTGCAGCGAATCCTGGCGCAACCAATAACAACAACACTATTTATGAAGGGACACAATCTAACCCATGGTTTAAGTGAATACACGTGGCACTTCATTATCATTACGTAGGTCTTTGGATAAATGTGCACTCCAGTTTGTCTCAGGTCTCTGGACAATATGTATGGACTACGCGGTCGCATGAGGAGCGAGGATGTTTACAATCGTATCATATCACACATTCCACGCCCCTCGCCCCACACCACACACCAAACCACCCTCCCATCAGGCACGCACGCACGCACGCACACATACATGTTTTGTTGCTGGATGAACACAGGCATATTACATAATAATCGGGCATACATATTCGGGGAGAACCGAAATTCGAACCTACGGCCATAGATTTTCTCGTGTGCTCAATGGACACACCCCTGGGCAGCGAATTCGACACCATTCCCCACCTTCCCAACATCCACCACAACAGAACAGATCTCAGCTGCAGCGGCGGACTGGGATGTTGAAATCTTGGAATCCACGTATTGATCGATTCCTTCCCCTTGTGTTCGATCAACAATGCTCCTGCTATACATCAACGTTCCTCATTATAGTTTACTTTCACAAAGGAAGAATTAATTCTTGAAAATGTGTTATGATTTTTAGTTTACTATTAAATGTCAATGAATAAATATTGTTTTAAGAAATAGTTTGCAATATGTTGTCTTTCTATGTCTCTCTACTCCCTATAACAAGTGGTCGACAGCAGCAGTAACTATAAGCGAGGACGAGGACACGGGACACGATCTCACTGCATCATACCCCAAATCAAAGAGTTTTAAGTATGCCCGGCCGGTAAGACTCATATAGCACCTTCACACCATCAGTAAACAGACTGTGTTACTGCAGCCACGCTTCTTCAAAGTCACCAAATGTGTGTACCCAGTGACCTTTGAACAAACAGATTATAATACACGAGGGTGCATGGGAATTTATCGCCATCTTAGCACCGTTACGTCATATCCGGGTTGTTGCTTGGTAACACTTGGGTCTAATTATCCCGGAACCTGAAGCATCCATGTCTCTTCTCTCAGGTAATCACTGTTAATTCCTCGCGACTTTAACAACCAGAGTTACTCAAACAACGTCAAATCCCGAGATTGTTGTTATCTAAGATACGCAGTTGTAAACAAACAGGAGATCGCTAATGCTTCTCTAACAACGATTTGCTACTGACCTCTGTCATTGTGGCATTTCGCACTGCAGAGGCCCCTCCCTGACAGGCACCGGTAATCGTGGGTTCGAATCCCAGACCATATTCCCATGAACGTCAGCACCATTCAAGTGGTCATGGGTGTCACCAAAGTGGTAATGCGTTGGACCACTCCAGACCTTCCTCTAACATCCAGTTGTGAGATATGACTGGAGAACTGAATATAAGTCAGCCACAACCACTTAAATGTTTCCAGAAATCCCCAGTTGGTTCCAGGGGCTGAATTAATTCTTACATGGGCATCTGGACCTGCTGATCATAATCGCGTTACTACCAGATGTGACCCGGTTGTTTCGACGTCTAATGGAAATGTTCATACTATCATCCACTTGTATGCCTGACCTAGCTGCTTTTTGGGACAGTCGATGAAGGCGTAAAATAGTGTTCTCCAAAAGGTGATTTACTCAAAATCAGATTGTCATTCGAAATGTATTGATGAGTTGAAGGGGAAATGCTGGGAAGGAATGGGGTAGAAATATTCGTGCATCAACGCAGTCGTATCAGTCATATCATCTATCCACATCGTGCATGCTAGGTAAAGCAGATGTATTTGTTATAACAACAGTAATGTCAACAACGATAACATCTCCACATTTAGATTCCATTGCCTTCAGACGTAATTTCGTTGTTGAGTAATAGCAGGTAATCCAGGTCCTGTACTAGATTGTTAATTCATGTCTCTACCTATACTGATAAATGCCAAGTCCTTTACAAGATTGTTAATTCATGTCTCTACACCTTATTGACAAACAACAAATCTTTTACTTGATGGTTGACCCATGTCTCTACCTATACTGAATTGATTTCGAGACAACCGGGAATTCGACACTTTCAGATCCACACATCCAGGTTAAATTAGCGCTGAAGTCCGCGGTAGTATGCCAAGACTGAACTATTGGTCTCGTATAAGTATTCAACTAATGTAATTATACCTGTACAGTTGGATATTTAGAAGCAGTGACGTAAAATAATTTGAAAAAAAACCATATTTGGGGTTTTCTTTCCTTATGCCTGTTGGTATCACTAAATTTCTTGCTTTACAGCTATACCGGGGAAAAGGCAGGGAACGTACAGCAGTATATATTTCATGTACTTCACAAGTTCCATGAACCGGTTTGAAAAGGTCTTTACATCATAATGTGAGGACTAATTCGAGAATACCAAGTTTGTTTAACAACGTTTCATTCCGAGTATGCACAGGCAAACTGTTCAATGATCATTTCTTGATCAAACGTGAACAGTGTTTATTCGTTTGTTTTATGGAGTAAAAGATTTGCATTTGACAAGAATATTCAAACAAAGCCTCGTCATACTGCCTATGGGTCTCGCTTGTCACAGCAAGCAGGTTTGTTTTTGTGAAACTGTTGCCAGAGAATTCAGCTGGAGAGTGCTGGACCCATGAAGGTGTCGCGTCCTTGTCGAGTGGACACAGCGTACGGTGGCATGTTGGCGTTACTGATGACCTCTCTGTGTACTTGACCCCGTGTTAAAGGGCAAAAGTGGGGAACTGGATCACGTGACCTCTTTCTGTTTCTTTTGCATTGATAGTACGCGATACACTGGAATAATGAAACTGTCGATTAAGGTTCATCGCGTATGTGTATGAATGACTGAATATTGTGATTGGTGTGTATGTTATGAGTCAGTGTAGTATTATGTCTATTTTGTCTCTTTTTTCGTCGATTTGGGTTCTTAGGTCGTGCGTCACATTTGCTCTTGTGTAATTAACTTTGCCCTTTCGAATAAATTGCCCTTTACTTTTGATTAAGCGGGATTTGTCATCCCCCAAATATTCGTTTCATTTGCAGTTGGAGGTTTGCTACGAGATGCGTTAAACGGGTGAATTCACTCAATATAAATATCTCGATTTGGTGCCACATCGACAGGTGATCCATTGAACGTGGCCATGTGCCTGTAACAAACATCCCATATACTTCACTCAGCAGAGCTGCTCAAACTATCAATTTATCATAGCATACATATCTCCTCTGTATTTAATATCATCATGACATATACTCGCCCATCATACATGGCTTATTATCTCCCATCATACATGACATACACTCGCCCATCATGGATGACATATACTCGCCCATCATGGAGGATATATACTCGCCCATCATGGAGGATATATACTCTCCCATCATGGAGGATATATACTCGCCCATCATGGAGGATATATACTCGCCCATCATACATGGCTTATCATCTCTCATCATACATGACATACACTCGCCCATCATGGATGACATATACTCGCCCATCATGGAGGATATATACTCGCCCATCATGGAGGATATATACTCGCCCATCATGGATGATATATACTCGCCCATCATGGATGATATATACTCGCCCATCATACATGGCTTATCATCTCCCATCATACATGACATACACTCGCCCATCATGGATGACATATACTCGCCCATCATGGAGGATATATACTCGCCCATCATGGAGGATATATACTCGCTCATCATGGAGGATATATTCTCGCTCATTATCCATGACATACACCCGCCCATCATATGGCATACACCCTCCCATCATGGATGATATATTCCTTCCTATCGTATGACATAAACTCGGCCATTATGCATGTGATATACTCGCAATTCAATAACATAACTGGCCTGTCATCTCTGATATATACCCGCCCTTCACTATCATCGATCATTACAGCACACTAACCAGTCGTCTTTGATTATACTCGCGTCAACACTCTATAATATACACTATCTATTCCATATTATTTACATATCTATAGAACACTGTCCCGAAAAATAGGTATGACATGTATCTTCTTTAATGGAGAAAAAGTTGGATTTGTGATAATGTCGTCGAACGCCGATGAAGTGCTACGTGTAAACTGTGTGGTCCATACAAGCACCTTGCATAGCTCACCTTTCTAGTAGTGGTCTGAGCACTGGCCTGAACGTCTCCACCATCCCCACCTTCGTCACTGCCCTTGGGGACGACTGCTGCTACTACAATGATCACAATAATCAGCAACAACACTATTCCCACCGCTATGCCAACTTTGAGGAAAAACTTCTTGTCGTCTTTCTTTTTCTTGAAGAAATCACCGATGCCCTTAAGGCGTTCCCCATTTTGAGCTTTCTCTGGCATCGAAATGTTTAAATCCAAGACTCTTTCAGTAAACAGCTTTCCCTCAGATCACGTCAACAAAAAACAAGTTACATAACTAGATTAACACTTCCCAAGCAGATCGTATGTTGTATCTTGAATCACATCCGATTAAAAACTGAAAAAAATATCAAAATATCCTGAAACACCTTCCTCCAAGGATCAAAACTTGAAAAATGCAAATGGCGGCAGGTGCCGTCTGCAATGCAACCTGTAATAGACCATACACAGGGAAACAGTTTCAGGTGCCTTTGAGGTTTGAAACACTCCTAGCTACCGTCTCTAACCGCTGAAGCTAGTCATCACATTTACGGAATACGCTCACGTGCCCCTCCTCGGTGCGTTTGGTTTCGATCAACTGTAAGCCGCAAGCAAACACGCCACCGTGCCACGTCCACGAGAATAAACCTGAGTCAACGGGCTGTCCTGTTGCTCACTGACAGACATAGCTGCCTCAACATTTAGGATAGGACGACCTGTTGGATTTGCAAAACCGATCTTTCCCTTAAAGCAGTGGCATTTACCGATGTCTTTAGTAAGATAACGAAAAAGTGCTATTTCCGAATTGTTAAGGCCGTCAACGAGGAGGTTGTGGAGGTACCGGATTATCTGGGTTTGACCATGGAAATACCAGTCTGTCAGGTATCGCCAGGGGTACCCTTCATGGTCCACGTCCTTCTATGTTTGTTTTGTCATGTTGTGAGTCCCAACTCTACACAATCTGCGTCACACCTTTACCCATCTGTCGTAACGGGGCCACACCTTTACCCATCTGTCGTCACGTTGCCACACCTCTACCCATCTGTCGTCACGTGGCTACATCTTTACCCATCTGTCGTCATACCTTTACCCATCTGTCGTCACGTGGCCACATCTTTACCACCTATCGTCACGTGGTCACATCTTTACCCACCTGTCGTCACACCTTCACCCATCTGTCGTCACGTGGCAACATCTTTACCACCTATCATCACGTGGCCACATCTTTACCCACCCGTCGTCACACCTTTACCCATCTGTCGTCACGTGGCCACATCTTTACCACCTGTCGTCACGTGGCCACACATTTACCGATCTGTCGTCAAACCTTTCCCAATCTGTCGTCACGTGGCCACATCTTTACCCACCTGTCATCACGTGGCCACATCTTTACCCATCTGTCGTCACGTGGCCACACCTTTACCCATCTGTCGTCACGTGGCCACACCTTTACCCATCTGTCGTCACATGGCCACATCTTTACCCATCTGTCGTCACGTGGCCACATCTTTACCCATCTGCCGACACGTGGCCACATATTTACCCATCCGTCAACACACCTGTAACCATCTGTCGTCACGTGGCCACATCTTTACCCATCTGTGGCCACATCTTTACCCATCTGTCGTCACGTGGCCACATCTTTACCCACCTGTCGTCACACCTTTACCGATCTGTAGTAACATAGCGTCACATCTTTACCAATCTGTCGTCACATGGAGTCACATCTTTACCCTTCCATCATCAAATCTTTACCCATCCGTCGTCACATCTTTACCCATCTGTCGTCACATCGCGTCCCATCTTTACCCATCCGTCGTCACATCTTTATCCATCTGTCGTCACATCTTCATCCATCTGTCGTCACATCTTTACCCATCTGTCGTCACATCTTTACCCATCTGTCGTCACATCTTTACCCATCCGTCGTCACATCTTTACCCATCCGTCGTCACAGCTTTACCCATCCGTCGTCACATCTTTACCCATCTGTCGTCACATGGCGTCCAATCTTTACCTATCCGTCGTCCAATCTTTACCCATCCGTCGTCACATCTTTACCCATCTGTCGTCACATCTTTACCCATCTGTCGTCACATCTTTACCCATCTGTCGTCACATCTTTACCCATCTGTCGTCACATCTTTACCCATCTGTCGTCACATCTTTACCCATCTGTCGTCACATCTTAACCCATCTGTCGTCACATGGCGTAACATTTTAACCCATCTGTCGTCACATGGCATAACATCTGTACCCATCTGTCGTCACATGGCATAACATCTGTACCCATCTGTCGTCACATCTTTACCCATCTGTCGTCACATGGCGTCCCATCTTTACCCATCTGTCGACACATGGCATAACATCTTTACCCATCCGTCGTCACATATTTACCCATCCGTCGTCACATCTTTACCCATCTGTCATCACATCTTTACCCATCTGTCGTCACATGGCGTAACATCTTTACCCATCTGCCGCCACATGGCGTCCCATCTTTACACTCCTGTCGTCCCATCTTTACACACTGATCGTTTCATCTTCACCCTTCTAGCTTCCAAGTTTTACCCTCCCGTCCTAGCTTTCATGAAGAGCGACCCGGGTTCGACTCCAACACTGGAACCATACGCAAAATCATTCTGAGTATCTCGTCGTGGCATGATTAGACCACTGGTTACATTGGCTCAAACTCAATTCACTCACTCACCTTGCATCCCAACAGGGACCATTTACCGGGTAAGGTACAATGTATGTTGGTTAAGTAACCTCTCTCTCTATCTCTCACTCACTCAGTCGAGTCTGCATGTCCTGATTGAGAACATGTGGCTGTCGACCTTGGCTCTGGGCGGTGTCACAGAGCTGTGTGATCTGGTAAATATACTAAACAGCAAAAGAAACGCAAGTCTGGCTTTTTGTCAAGTTTTTGAATAGAAGACAACCCAAATTATGTCTAATCATTTATTCTATAGAAAACACTGTCAATGTAACAGCTAAAAGTTGCTGTTGAGATTGAATTACAATAAGATCAAATTGATCACAGTCCGTCAAATGGAGATACCCCTGAACGCGAAAAGTGACAGTTCCTTTAGTAGCGCGTATAGCCACCTTGAGCTTGCACACAGACCGTGCAACGTGGCCTAATTGAGTTCACTAGAGTCTGAAAGAATGCCTGATGCAACTGGTTCCGCTCAAACACCAATTTCTAATCCAGTTGTGCAAGTGTGAGTGTCTGTCTACCTGCAGCAATCCTCCGTCCAATTTCGTCCCAGAATGTTCAATGGGAGCCATATCCGGGGAAAGAGACGTTAATGTTGTTCTGAGCCAGATAATCCATCGACACCCTTGCTGTGTGAGGGCTGCAAACGTCGCTGGCGTTGTTGACGTGCCAAAATTGGCCCCACATATGGCCTTCGGTAGTGGCTTCCAGCAGCCCGAAGACGACGCCTAATCATATCGCTTGGCACTGCTCCCCTTGACCCAAGAACTAAGGCTGCTGTTATTGTTGGTGCTTGAGTTCGGTTCCTTAGATGAGTGACCCGGATGAACCGATCTTGCGCATGAGTTGCCGTCCGGTACGGGGACGATCAGCAGCAACCCGCTTTGCTGATGACGTTGAGCAAGTCGTGTAATGGTGTTAAGATGACAGCCCAATTGTCTAGCTACAGCGGTTGCAGTGCTACCTCCGTGTAACTTTCCAATGGCCATTCCCCTCTGCTCAGTCGTTAGTCTAGGCGTCGTTTGTGTGGCGTGTACACCTCCTAGCGTCAATACTGAACTGTTTTTTGACACACACCTTTATAAAGGATACCTCAGAGTGAAATGCATGCTTTTCATCCATAACCGTCGATGCACGTGCTAAAATTATGGTTTTGCTGCACTGTTGGTGTGTTTGTGCGAATGTTTCGTATGGACGTCAAATTGCATGACATCATCTCATCTGGGATCATTACGTCACTTTACTATGAACGTTCCATAAACATGAACGCTTACCTTCATGAGATTTCATTTTTTCGAAACTTGCGTTTCTTTTGCTGTTCAGTATATGTTTAAGTATGTATAATCATTAAGAGATAAGAGATCAGCGAACTGTGTGGGTGATGTGTTCATCCTGTTCCATATAACGATGTTCATGTCTGAACATTAAGGTAACCTTTGACGGCTAAATCGAAAAGACATATCTTTGTCTTGGACTACATAGGCACAATGTGTACTACACAGGCACATACAAATTAAGAGACGTGCAGCATTCATTATAAAGATAAGCGCGCGACGGAGCTTGGTGCACGTGCAAAGGCGATGGAAAACATATCCACGTGCAGCACGTAAGACCGACAGCACAATTTATGTCCAAAACCTCCTGGTAACTGTTGATCGCTACATGGCCTCGGATCTCAGGAATAGAGATCTTGTTTTCATTCCCTGTTCGCAGCGAGCGACACACTCTGCCCCTGGTGACATTTCACACTGTTGATCATGGGCAGGGCAACAATCTTGTGACGTTAGGCAAACAAACACTTACATTCTTATGCAAATTATGTGAACGGCAGGTGCTACCAACAGAGCAGGGTGCCTAGTATCACCACTGGCATAGGTTTGAGGAAGATAATCGAGAATGTCCGACCTCACACCGACAGCCGCAGAGCAACGGCAACACCACCACAGTCAATCATGCTTTAACACCTGGCCCACAGTCGCAGAGCGACTTGTTGACCACTATCCGAAGTGGCATTATTGTACGTCACTTGATGACCACTATCCGAAGTGACATTATTGTACGTCACTTGTTGACCACTATCCGAAGTGGCATTATTGTACGTCACTTGTTGACCACTATCCGAAGTGACATTATTGTACGTCACTTGTTGACCACTATCCGAAGTGACATTATTGTACGTCACTTGTTGACCACTATCCGAAGAGTCAGTATTGTACGTCACATGTTGACCACTGTCAGAAGAGTCAGTATTGTACGTCACGTGTTGACCACTGTCAGAAGAGTCAGTATTGTACGTCACGTGTTGACCACTGTCAGAAGAGTCAGTATTGTACGTCACGTGTTGACCACTGTCAGAAGAGTCAGTATTGTACGTCACGTGTTGACCACTGTCAGAAGAGTCAGTATTGTACGTCACGTGTTGACCACTGTCAGAAGTGACACTAGTAATACTACAGGGTTCTGCTCCGTTCCCACATGTTCCACTCATGTTTGTTTGTTGTTTGTTTATTAAAGTCGCACTCACCAATTTTCCAGCTGTATAACGGCAGTCTGTAAGACTCGACTGTAGACCAGACAATCCACCGCTTGACACCTTAGCAACTATATACTCAGTGAAGATACGATGACATGCATCCACCAAGCCAGCCAAACTGACCATCCAATCCCCTTAGTCGCCTCTTAGGACAAGCATGGGTTGTTATAGACCAATTCTAAACCGGATCGTCACTGGTGTTTCAACTCATGAGTTCACTACGTTCACGAGTAGCAGTTATGTATGAATAAGGCGCGGGGCAAATATAGCAAAACATCATTCCTGTGCATTCGGAACGTACTCAAGAATAAAAACAAATACAAATGTAACTGTTTGCATATTCGAAGAGAAAGACATACCTTCATTTGGTGACACTCTTCACCAATCATGATGTTGTTGAGCACATATTATTCTTATAAAGATTTAAGCGACCGTATTATTTACAACAATAATTCCTGTATGACATTGGCTGATCTGGGGTAATATTTGCGCTGCGTCACCTTAATGATGCATAAAGACGGATTGTTTTCGCTACTATTGAAGGCGGTGGTGTAGCGTTCGCTCGTCGCGCTGAAGATCCCGGTTCAATTCCCCACATAGGTATAATGTGTGAAGCCCATTTCGTGTGTCCCACTCCGCGATATTGCTGGAATATTGCTAAAAGCGGCGAAAACCATATTCACTCACTACTATTAATGAACTGGCATTTATACGACCTGTTACATACAGCAGCAGCAGCAGCAGTAGTAGTAGTAGTAGTAGTAGCAGTAGTAGTAGTAGCAGCAGTAGTAGTAGTAGTAGCAGTAGTAGTAGTAGTGTTTGAAATAGTATGTTTCTTATAAAACGGACCATGTTCAGATATATATATTTATGATTAACTAAACAAAATTACTTGGGTGTGACCGTGTGTATACTATACGTTTTAAAATTTAAGCAACAATATCCACGATTAAACTTGGCTTGGTTCAATGTGTCAATTTGATTCACCTGCTTGCCACCCGTGAGACAAAAACACGGACTTATCGTGCCCAGTTTCTGCAGGCGCACGTGTTACGTGGTGTCTATAAAAGACATGAACGAACAATGGCGGGCGTCCACTCTCACAAATTTGACGAGTTGAGCTGAGAGCTACCTTTCGGGTACGTTATCATTTCTACTTTTCATCTGAACAGTAGATATTTTGTAGGAATATTATATCATTTCATTGAAATGAACACTATGTAAGAGTCGTGTGTGGAATCTAGTACATGGAACAGTGAATGAAAACTGCACACTTGTAAGTCGTTTTTAATTTTACCAGCTGAATCTAGGTGTGATACACGAGCTTTGATAATCGCTGCTACCATAAACTGAATTGTAGCATTTACATACATTTCCTTATTTCAAAAATAGGTATTTTTCAACACGTCGGTTTGTCTGACTGACTGATGTGTATAACCTACTCCTTTCCCATGTGAACTTCTCCTTGATTGAATGGTTTACATGAAGATTAGTTCAATGTTCAGTTGAACAATGTTGAAAAGGCAGAGAAAATGATTTTTAGACCACAGAATTCACATCAGCATTATTTGTCAAGTGTCATTACTATGTCAAATTATTGCCAGATAACTGTATTTTAAGCATTGATTATTTTATACCAGGAATGTCCGCTTTCGGAGTAATAAATCTAGACTATAATCTACACCGGTCGGTGCAGAAACGCAAGCCTGGGGGAATCAGTGCCGGCGAGAATCGGGACTTTCAGCAACATACCATGAACAACATCGTGAAGCGCAAGAAGACCGTCTTCTTCCCAGCCTCGGGGGTCTGCTCAGCTCAACACGTCCAAACGGCAATCAAGCAACATGTAACCGAAGTTCGTTTTTTCCTTTTTGCTTTTACTGAGCCCCAACATCCTCGGTAATCGTACATGACATCGTACGCCTGGCTGAGGTGACGTATCTGTCATACGGCATCATTTATACTATCAGCTGTTGCGATAAACAGTGGGTCTCCGCTACCGTGTTAGAATGGGTCTCAGTAACTCCTGCTTGTCGCAAGATGCTGCCAGATTGATGAGATAGTCAAATATGGTCAGGGCTAATGATCATTATGTTCCGATGGTGCGGATCGCTCACAATATGGATCTATGGTTTGTCTGGCCCAGACCTAGGCCGCTGTCATATAGCTGGAATAGTGCTCACTTCGGCGTTCAGAGAGAATCATATGTATTTATGCGATTGTGTGGCCGGAAGATTCCCCTTGCGAATAAAATATCTTCGCAGATTTATCAATGCAGACATGTACTTGTCAAATTATGAGAATCTGACACAAGCTATTGTAATGACGTCAGTGAGGTAATTTTAGGAACGCCGTGTACTCAGCGACAACAGCAACATCTCGCACAGCACAGCAGGCGCCCCCAAACCGATGGTGCAGTGTACGGAATACCCCAAAGTTGCCAAGGCGAGGCCGGCATTTCGTGTAACTCCGGGTAAGTAGGATATAGACTGGCCTCCGCTATTAATATTTCAATGACTAAACCCTGGTCTGTCGATCCTGCATCAGGAAAACAATCCAAACAAAATGATAAGCAACGACAAACTCAATTCGTCCTGGGAACCTCTGTGATCCCAGTTTAACAATGGTAGCAGATTCACATTTGGTCACATTCCAGTGCATACCCAATTCTGAACTATAAGAAAATGTCCCTTATAGATTACTGACTTGTTAGCACCTATAACCCGATCATAAACAGGCCTCCAAATATGGCTTTCTTAAAACATTGTCTCGGCTAACGACTATAGTGTTATCGCTGCAGTGAACCGATCACATGAATGTCCAAATAGTATCCCATCAGGAAGCAGTTTCGTGCAATACCTCAATGCAATGGCTTGTTTCACTGTTGATTGTTGACACACGGTCGTCATAGGCATGGACACAGTGTGGAACATGGGCGAGTGGTTGTACACTACTACATGATATGTGGGGCTGCCCTGTATTCATTCTTAATGAAGTAACTTGTAGAAACTGCGAAACTTCATCTTAAACCCCAGTATTTTACGAATGACCTACGATAGGATAGTAGATATAGTGTTTACTTATTGTAGATGCACTACAGACATGATAAACAGATAAACATGGGTCACTGTTGGTTGCCAGGTAACCAAGGATGTCGGAAAGTCAAGAAACACAGGCTCAGTACCAAGAAGAAACTCTGCATCAATGGACCAGAGCGTGTCGTTCCTTTTGGTAAGAAGCTCGCTTTCCAGTTCGTTACATCTTGTGTTCCAAATTTCACAAAATGTAGGAAAATAAATATTAAACACATTTCCATTCCAGTACATTATATACAATTGACACACTGTATAATTTCATTTAGACAGTAACAGTTCCATCTCATCGCCTATCTCTAACAGATTTTACTGCGCTGATCAATGACATTTGGGTTTTAACGTCCATACCAAACTACAAACGGAACTGAGGTGGCGAGTTCATCATGATTAGAATTACGAGATTTTATTGCCAGGACTGCCGAAGATTACTTTGACCAACTTTGGTATTTCCAGACGAGCCTATGGACCTTGATGATCCTGCTCTAAGACTCCGCCACCTGCTGAAGACAGTTCCAGTTGGCATCAAAGATATAGATACAGACAAGGGGGAGCTCTACAGCCCGGCCTATGCCCAAGACATAATCGATTACCTGCAGGTCGGTCCGTGTTGCATCCAGGAACCTCCTGGTCCAGTCCTAGATAGCGGTATTTGCGGATACTATACAGTGGACGCTGGGTGGCTCGATACCAAAAGATGTTAAAAGGTGGTTGATGTTACCCTGGCTGGCCTGGCTTGACGCCGGCTTTCCACAACGCCCGAAAATATGCGTTGCGCATTGCCTCTTTCATCATACACTATCTGCAATCAGGAGTCCAGTCACACACACCTAATCTCCAGCACAGTCGGCGATCTAACCCAAACAGCCACAGCATATCGCAGACATTGTGTGCTGGAGATAAGGTGGTGTGTGGGTACGAATGGAACCTAACCCAAAACTACTAGAATCTGTACTTCAAATTTGAATTTCGAAGAATTTATTCCACTGCAAATGTTTATGAAAAGGCCATTGGAGTTGGTTAATGGGTTGACCAAAGGACTTATTACAATGATTGAACATGTTTGTTCCCTTATTTATCACTATCAGTATATGTTGGTCTGCAGGCGGTGGAAACTCGGTGGTCATTCCCGACGGACTTCTTGGAGGATCAGACTGAGGTGACGCCCAGCATGAGAGCTGTCCTGGTAGACTGGCTGATGCAGGTCCAGGTAATGTCGTTCATTCCAGGGAATGAAACAACAGATGTTGCTCTAGTACCTACCTGGTTTGACTGACCCAGAGTCGAGTCGTAACGGAATGCCGTGTGTTGCTGACAGCCTACGTGAAGCCAGCAGCCCTTGATGTCGTAACCTTGGTAGCCTACTTCTGGCAACAGCAACTGGCAGTTTGGTTTCAGATTTTCACTTCCTACCCCAAAGCAATTTGCAGTTAAGAAACCTGAAGTTTAGTTCAAATGTTGCTACATTCGAACTGTTTCTAGGGTTTGCAGCACCATAGCCGTGCTAGTGGATTGCACTGAAGTAGTAAAGGTCTGAGACCTGCGTTACTTCGGCCCTTCCTCCCACATTAAGCTGACCGATGTGAGTGAAATACTGTTCCCAGTGGCGTTACATCCAACTCTGTATTGCTGAATGTGGTGTTAAACAAGTACCATATATTGTGAATTTACTTCTCAAGAAGCCAGCCAGCTTGTCCAGTCAATGGTCACTTGTGTTCGGCTCGGGTTTTAATAACTTACTACATGGGTCTCCTTTATTGTTTTGATTAACAAGTTTACTTTGACGTTCAAACTGAACCCCTTACTGAATCATTTCCCTCTCCGCTAGTGTCATGAACGTCTCAGTGACGACACGCTGCACCTGACAGTCGCCCTCATCGACCGCTACATCTGCCACAAGGTTCCGGCAATACACGAGGTCCAGCTCCTCGGCATCACCTGTGTCTTGATAGCTGCCAAGTTCGTGGAGAGATTCCCACCTGAGGTAAGTTCTGTGTACAGACCAGAAACGTCTTCCAAAATGCAACAATAACCCTGAGCATATCATATATTTTGTAATGGCAGCTGGTATGTTTAGTTTCGGGAATTAGGTCCAAATTATGTTTGCAAGATTTTAAATTTCCACATTGTTTTGGTCTTGCTTTAAGGTATCTCGAACGTTTTTTCTCTGTAAATTGACATACTAACCCGGAAATTGAAGAGTCTGAAGTCCGGAATGTATACGAGCTGTGATGACATTCTTTGTTTGCATTGGTTTTAAAAATGTAACAGTTCAAAGAGCAGAATTTTTAAAATGTATGCCTGTGACAACATATGCAGGTGAACTATATTATCAGATTGTATCGGTTATCGTGGGTGTGAAGGGCCAGTACAGACTATGATGTTGACGGGTTTTGTTTGTTTGAGATATCAACCCTGTGCCACCTGACAGACAACACCTACACGGAGGATGAAGTGATCACCATGGAGATTCAGATCCTCAAGACGCTCAAGTTCGACCTCAATATTCCTAGCCCATTTGCCTTCCTGGACAGATTCCTGCAAGCTGAAGAAAATGATTCAAAGGTTTCCTCTTGCAATATATCCGACATAACCAATTATTCAGACTCCATTCCCATTCTATGACAAGATGTCCTGGACCACTTCACTTCCAAAGCTGTTTCGGGTCACATTCTAATGACACGATGCTATGAAATTTGCCAAATAAAATTGCTTCGTTGTTTGACAATTCGAATGATGTGGCCCAATTACATCACAGGGTTGTTAAATGGGGACCAATCGGGGGATCGTGCTGGCCAAAGTAGCACACAAACCTCGTTCTGATTAAGATACTGGTGTACAGTTGGCGTTATCGTGTAGTTTGGCGTTATCGTGTTGTAACGTAACTCCAGGGCCATTTGCTGCAAAACATCGGTTAACAACGTCTTTGTACCTCACGAGAGGTTGCCATTTTTCTTGAACATGTAGACCGTCTCCGTGGTGTAGTGGTTAGAGCGTGAAGGTCGCGGGTTCGATCCGCCGACCGCGTCATACCAAAAGACGTTAAAATATGGTACTTGTTGGTCCCTGCCTGGCGCTCGGCATTTATGGGTACAACAAGGACTGGTCGGCTCGGAGTCCGTATAATGTGTCTGAGTGGGGTATTCATGCTTCACTGCGGCATGGTATCTCAGTGGGCTAGCACTATAAAACCAAATTGGGCAGTACAAGCAGCCGCACATAACACATACACACGCATGCACGTCGTCATATGAGCGAAATATTCTCCAGCACGACGTTAAACCCAATTTCACCTCACCTCTTGAACATGTCTTCCTACTTGCAAAATTCATGCAAATCAAGCATATGTATGGTTGCGTTTCTCCGACCACTGCAACACTTTCTCTGTTTGACACATGTCATCGGTTCCCAATTGCGCAGATCGATGCTCATGCTGTTGATCACTGGATTGTCTGGTCCAGACTCCATTATTTACAGACCGCCGACCATATAGCTGGAATATTGCTGAGTGCGGAGTAAACCGAAACTCACTCACTCACTCAAATCCAAAACGCCATTCACAAAACAACCACTAACAACATTCCTTGTCACGACAACTTTTGCCTCACACCGTCAAAAAGCTGGAATGTTGTCAAAATCAGCTTGGAACAATCAAAACTTAACAAAGTTTGTAATCATGTTTCATGGGGTATGTCCTCTCCCCCAGGTTCCCCATCTATGCAGGTACCTTCTGGACTTGTCTCTGGTCAGTGCTGGTGCCGTCAGGTTCGTGCCGTCCATGCTGGCTGCCGGGGCGCTCTATCTCTCCAGGCGCATCTTCCGGTCTCTCATGGGACAAGTCTGGACCCCGAATCTCGCGTTTTACAGCAAGTATTCGGAAAACGACCTGGTGATGTGTGTTCGACACCTCGACAAGCTTCTGAACAAGGCGCCCACTGGGAACCACAAGGTGACCTCAATGGTTCATGTATATACATACATACTCGTATCTTTATTCCTCTACTCTGATGCTGGAGAAGAGTCTGTCTAGTCAACAAGTCTGTCTAGTCAAGATTCATCTATATTTGATTAATAAGGTTACTTTCCTTTCTTAACGTACACGTCAATGGTGAAACCTAAAATATTCAAAATAATTTATTTCTTTAAGTGGTCACTAAATAGTATACGTGTGTGGAGTTTTAAAGCTAAATGTTTGTGTAGCAGTAAGCAATGGTAGAAATGTTTACACTTCATGCCATTATGTGTTTGTTGAAAGCAGTTGTGGAAACTATTTTCTAAGTGCAATGTCAATTTGTTTCAGGCTGCTAGGAACAAGCACGCGAAATCTGACTACGGCTGCATCTCGTCCAACCCCCTGATATGCCAGTGATATCGACACGATGACCCTGCGACTCTGGACACCAAACATAGTGCTATCTTTTCAATTGTACAAATATTCCAATTATTGATTGATGGGTCGGAATGAGACGTCCCGACAACGCACGTTTAATGCATGCACAGAGCACATTTGACCATGAAATAGAGAAAAAAAAATCAACGCAACGACGAAAACCTACGCAGAAACGTTAAAAACAATTTGAGAGTTAGGACCATTTGTACAGTTTTGTGCGAATAAAAAGCATTTGTATATAATTGCATACGCATCAAATTATCCGTGTTGAGTCTTCATACACTCGGGGGCGGTGGGGTAGCCTTGTGGTTAAAGCGGTCGCTCGTCACTCCGAAGACCCGGGTTCGATTCCCCACATAGGTACAATGTGTGAAGCTCATTTTCTTCATGCAGGAAGGGCATTCCTACTAGATACACGAATCTGTATTGAAAGTTATACCACTAGGGTATGTTATGTCCATTGTACTGGCAGGTTGATTTTCTGTGTATCAACCTTCTATCTGCACGTGCAGAGGTTGATATGTGGATAACAACCTTGGCGGTGCAGGAAACGCACGTGCAACAAGCAATGTACGAGTCAATTCGGCGCCCACGTGGTATAAGTAGGTTAGCACCTCTGCGGGTGATATGGATTCAACGCTCTCGCCTCACGGCTCGAGCGTTGAAATCCATATCACCCTTGAGGAGGGTGCTAACGTATACTTATCAATTAAGTTTGTCTGTATAGTATACACTCCGTATTACAAGAGTACAACAATATTTGCTGTTGTACTGAAATGGTTATGACGAAAAATCATCTAACTGGAAATCAGTAAAGATGCAGTTTTACTTAAGTACCTTTCTAAACAGATTCCAGGATTTGAACCCCTTTATTGTTAACTTTGGAAACATTGTAAAATTGCCTTTTGCCTTGTAAATAGAATCATTTCATTCTTGCGGCCATTGTGAGAGATACAACAACAAAACTAGTATATGCGTTTTCGTGGCGAATATTGGAAAGTTGGAGGATTTATTCCGCTTTAACCTAAAATCGTAGATATCGGCCCCCTAGTTTCAGAAATCGTGCACCTGACCACAATATTAATATTGGTATCCAACATCTGGGTAGCACGATACACCCGTAATATACGCGTCTCCTATGCACGAGACGGTGTATTGGAGGGGTACAAAGCTAATGAAAACAGTTTAATGGATCCATTCCACCCGTTTTCAAATATGTCTTGCAAATGGGATTCCTATGGCTATGTCTGTCACTTCAAATACATTTCCGAATCAACATTAAATGAAGTTGACATGAATTCAGACTTTGAAGAACTTAGAATGGAAGTATTTCAAGTATCAATTTCCCTAACCCTAACCCTTTCAGTATTATACTCGTAAGGGGACAAAAAATCATGTAGATACATTTGGAAATAATTCTTCGGATGAGGAAGTGTTGCGCGAGTCGCAAAGCCTTGAAAGGGCATTTGTCCAAATGAATAGTTCAGCGGATGATTGGATGGTTTGGTTTGTTTAACGCCACACTCTGCAATATTCCAGCAAGATGGCGGCGGTCTGTAAAAAATTCAAGTGATCACCAGACAATCCAGTGATCGACAGTGATATGCCAGTTATTGGGGTTGAAAAAGCTGTCGACCATAAGGACCTGCAGAAAACAAGAGCTGTGGGTTCGAGTGGTTTTAGTCGGGGCCTAAGGACCGACGTTAATTTCGAACGCTGACCTCAATCGCAACCCCAACCTCCTCCAAGCGTAGGAACTATTATCTTGGGCTACATGCGTCATGTTGGTTCAAAGAAAAATATCCTTCAGATTATTTAAAGATTGATTTATTTTTGTACAAATCTTTGGTTCATTCCTGCAGCTGGTAAGGGAAAGGCGATAGTTGACAGGCGGACAGACAACACACCCAATCTTGAAAGGGTTCACATGAAACAAATGCTCTAGAATAGTTGGTATAAGCAATATTGACACAGTCCAGTAGTAAACATACATAACATAAACACATATGTCGACAGTGGAAATATGTGTGAAAGAGAAGGTGATATCTTCGGAAATATAACTGGACTTGTTCAATGTTCAACCAGGTTTTGTTACAATTAATCCTTATAACCATCATGAACACAACCTTTCACTAATCATCTCGTGTTGTTATCTAAGCGTACAATGATCAGATTTTTATTCTATAAAAATTAATTTGACAATTATGTTTCACTAATCATTTTTCTGGGTGCACGACGTGGTATTCCGTAAGAAAAGAGCACAATAATGTATTCTCAGCATCCGTCTATTAAAGCACAGCCAGGAACCTGTGCACACATTCTGCTACCCATGATCATGCCCGGATGGCGTAAACGGGGTCTCCCACCTGAACCCTGCCGCCCTGGTCAAGTGCCGAGCTGATCCCGAGAATGGGCGACCTCCCAAACCGCGGAACACAGCGGATCCTGCAACAAAGATGGTTTTCTGCCTGTTGTTTTACACCGTGAGCTCATATCCGTCTTAAAATCTAAGCTTGACCTGAATAATCATTGTACGAGAGTATCAAAATCGTTGAGTCTGCTGTATAGTGAGTGAGTGAGTTAAAATTTAAAGTCACATCGGCAGTATTTCAGTCATATCGTGACTATGAAAGTTGTAATTTTTTCTTATCCTGACTCATGATCTTTTGCTTATCTCCCTTTCCTTTTCGAATGGTAGTGGAACGAATCCCTTGAATAAACACACTTGAGTTACCTCCCTTTGTTCCCGCGAAGCAGGTGACCTGACTTGTATAAATACACTCAGTCCCACGAGTTACCTCCCTTTGCCCTTTCCTCAAAGGTGCGCAAAACAGTCAGGTGACTTTTACCAGTCTAGCACAGGCTAGCATGAGTGATTAAAGATCCTGTACGGGTAAAGATCTTACCTGTCTCGCAACTCATTTATGATAAAGATCTTATCATAACTATGGGTTGTGATGAGATATCCATGATACTAGTTTATCTTAGCCACATGAATCAACATGATTCAACTTGTGAAATAAGAAAAGAAAGTGGTCCCCCTTCATCACATGGGAAGTTGGACGTATCAAAGGGCCAATCTGTCGGATTCTCAAAAGATCATGAGTCATGGATAATTGTATAAGAATGACGAGAAGCCCTCAATTTTGAGACTTTCACAGCAGAAAGTGCATGGGCAGAAATTCATATTTTTTACTTGATAAGGGCACAAATACATTTAACGTCCGCTTCGGGAATCGATTTTACCACCAAAAGATCATATGATAAGCATATAAAAATATCTGATTTTACTTTAAAAATTACATAATTTGTGAATGTATAAATGTATAAACACAAACTTATTTACTTACCTGTCTGCAGGGGACAGTAAAATAACTAGTCTATCACAAATTTACACTTAAAACCAGCATAAAACCATAAAACAAAATTTTTATCTTTAACAATACAATATAAAATTGGGCTACAGGTCGCCAACAACTGGTAGATCACCACACTAGGGACCATGGGGATTTACAGTACCTTTGCTTCCTGCATGGACCTGTCTAGAATTATAACAGCTGCTAGCAATTGTACATAATGTTAGCCATTAACCTAAAAAGTACAAATATTCTACGATTAAAAACGGAGGAAGATATGAATCTTCTGTGATTGAAGTGGGCTGACATACCCTCTCAAGGAGATCTGCAGTATATGTTAAGGGTAAGGTATACATAAAGGAAACATGTTAAAGGGGTACGTTAAGTAGGACAGAGGGGGAACAACAAGGTTTAGCCTGGAAATAGTCTTCAAGGAGCCATATGAGATACTGTATCATTACATGGGGTCACCCTGTCTTTAACTCGTTGTAGCCACGATTTCCTAGGTGCTTGTATAAATCATGTATCGGGCTCCAGTGTCGAACTCTGGGAGATAAGCAATGATGTGCATTGTGTCGAATGTGCCTTATCGTAGGTTTTGTAAACTGATACGATAATATCATCTGTTTATGGTGGTGTAAACTGATACGATAATATCATCTGTTTATGGTGGTGTAAACTCACGTCTGTAGAAGGTCCAGAGGCTTCTTTTCCTTTATCCGTTTGCCGGTTTTGAAATCAATGTTTACTTTTATGCATCTGAAACATGAGATGCATTGTGTCCAGATTGTAAAAGATAAACACGGGACCACAACATTGAAACTTTAACATAAATATTTTTACTTAAATACTTACTTTAATTCAAGTAAGTGTGAGGGTTCAATTTTATTTTTGAACAAGATTTGTGTGAGTGAGCTCGGTTCGAATCTGCTTCATAAAGTATTATAACTTACCTCGGAGTACAGTACAGGGTTCGTAGAATGGCCTCGTTGCCGATCTTTACCGACTGCCACTCGTCCTGAAACATGACACGATGGCTGACGGTCATACCACACAGTGATGGACTGTCTGTCATTCTAGTAGGCATACCACAGTGAAGTCTGTATCAAAGTCACTCAGTCTATCATTCAAAGATGTCCGGTAGTAGGCATACCACACAGTGATGGACGTCTGTCGGTCTGTATCAAAGTCACTCAGTCTATCATTCAAAGATGTCCGGTAGTAGGCATACCACACAGTGATGGACGTCTGTCGGTCTGAATCAAAGTCACTCAGTCTATCATTCAAAGATGTCCGGTAGTAGGCATACCACACAGTGATGGACGTCTGTCGGTCTGTATCAAAGTCACTCAGTCTATCATTCAAAGATGTCCGGTAGTAGGCATACCACACAGTGATGGACGTCTGTCGGTCTGTATCAAAGTCACTCAGTCTATCATTCAAAGATGTCCGGTAGTAGGCATACCACACAGTGATTGACGTCTGTTGGTCTGTATCAAAGTCACTCAGTCTATCATTCAAAGATGTCCGGTAGTAGGCATACACACAGTGATGGACGTCTGTCGGTCTGTATCAAAGTCACTCAGTCTATCATTCAAAGATGTCCGGCAGTAGGCATACCACACAGTGATGGACGTCTGTTGGTCTGTATCAAAGTCACTCAGTCTATCATTCAAAGATGTCCGGCAGTAGGCATACCACACAGTGATGGACGTCTGTTGGTCTGTATCAAAGTCACTCAGTCTATCATTCAAAGATGTCCGGTAGTAGGCATACCACACAGTGATGGACGTCTGTTGGTCTGTATCAAAGTCACTCAGTCTATCATTCAAAGATGTCCGGTAGTAGGCATACCACACAGTGATGGACGTCTGTTGGTCTGTATCAAAGTCACTCAGTCTATCATTCAAAGATGTCCGGTAGTAGGCATACCACACAGTGATGGACGTCTGTCGGTCTGTATCAAAGTCACTCAGTCTATCATTCAAAGATGTCCGGTAGTAGGCATACCACACAGTGATGGACGTCTGTCGGTCTGTATCAAAGTCACTCAGTCTATCATTCAAAGATGTCCGGTAGTAGGCATACCACACAGTGATGGACGTCTGTCGGTCTGTATCAAAGTCACTCAGTCTATCATTCCAAAGATGTCCGGTAGTAGGCATACCACACAGTGATGGACGTCTGTCGGTCTGTATCAAAGTCAATCAGTCTATCATTCAAAGGATGTCCGGTAGTAGGCATAGCACACAGTGATGGACGTCTGTCGGTCTGTATCAAAGTCACTCAGTCTATCATTCAAAGATGTCCGGTAGTAGGCATACCACACAGTGATGGACGTCTGTCGGTCTGTATCAAAGTCACTCAGTCTATCATTCAAAGATGTCCGGTAGTAGGCATACCACACAGTGATGGACGTCTGTTGGTCTGTATCAAAGTCACTCAGTCTATCATTCAAAGATGTCCGGTAGTAGGCATACCACACAGTGATGGACGTCTGTCGGTCTGTATCAAAGTCACTCAGTCTATCATTCAAAGATGTCCGGTAGTTGGCATACCACACAGTGATAGACGTTTGTTGGTCTGTATCAAAGTCACTCAGTCTATCATTCAAAGATGTCCGGTAGTAGGCATACCACACAGTGATGGACGTCTGTCGGTCTGTATCAAAGTCACTCAGTCTATCATTCAAAGATGTCCGGTAGTAGGCATACCACACAGTGATGGACGTCTGTCGGTCTGTATCAAAGTCACTCAGTCTATCATTCAAAGATGTCCGGTAGTAGGCATACCACACAGTGATTGACGTCTGTTGGTCTGTATCAAAGTCACTCAGTCTATCATTCAAAGATGTCCGGTAGTAGGCATACCACACAGTGATGGACGTCTGTCGGTCTGTATCAAAGTCACTCAGTCTATCATTCAAAGATGTCCGGTAGTAGGCATACCACACAGTGATGGACGTCTGTCGGTCTGTATCAAAGTCACTCAGTCTATCATTCAAAGATGTCCGGTAGTAGGCATACCACACAGTGATGGACGTCTGTCGGTCTGTATCAAAGTCACTCAGTCTATCATTCAAAGATGTCCGGTAGTAGGCATACCACACAGTGATGGACGTCTGTTGGTCTGTATCAAAGTCACTCAGTCTATCATTCAAAGATGTCCGGTAGTAGGCATACCACACAGTGATGGACGTCTGTCGGTCTGTATCAAAGTCACTCAGTCTATCATTCAAAGATGTCCGGTAGTAGGCATACCACACAGTGATGGACGTCTGTTGGTCTGTATCAAAGTCACTCAGTCTATCATTCAAAGATGTCCGGTAGTAGGCATACCACACAGTGATGGACGTCTGTCGGTCTGTATCAAAGTCACTCAGTCTATCATTCAAAGATGTCCGGTAGTAGGCATACCACACAGTGATGGACGTCTGTCGGTCTGTATCAAAGTCACTCAGTCTATCATTCAAAGATGTCCGGTAGTAGGCATACCACACAGTGATGGACGTCTGTCGGTCTGTATCAAAGTCACTCAGTCTATCATTCAAAGATGTCCGGTAGTAGGCATACCACACAGTGATGGACGTCTGTCGGTCTGTATCAAAGTCACTCAGTCTATCATTCAAAGATGTCCGGTAGTAGGCATACCACACAGTGATGGACGTCTGTCGGTCTGTATCAAAGTCACTCAGTCTATCATTCAAAGATGTCCGGTAGTAGGCATACCACACAGTGATGGACGTCTGTCGGTCTGTATCAAAGTCACTCAGTCTATCATTCAAAGATGTCCGGTAGTAGGCATACCACACAGTGATGGACGTCTGTCGGTCTGTATCAAAGTCACTCAGTCTATCATTCAAAGATGTCCGGTAGTAGGCATACCACACAGTGATGGACGTCTGTCGGTCTGTATCAAAGTCACTCTGTCTATCATTCAAAGATGTCCGGTAGTAGGCATACCACACAGTGATGGACGTCTGTTGGTCTGTATCAAAGTCACTCAGTCTATCATTCAAAGATGTCCGGTAGTAGGCATACCACACAGTGATGGACGTCTGTTGGTCTGTATCAAAGTCACTCAGTCTATCATTCAAAGATGTCCGGTAGTAGGCATACCACACAGTGATTGGACGTATGTTGGTCTGTATCAAAGTCACTCAGTCTATCATTCAAAGATGTCCGGTAGTAGGCATACCACACAGTGATGGACGTCTGTTGGTCTGTATCAAAGTCACTCAGTCTATCATTCAAAGATGTCCGGTAGTAGGCATACCACACAGTGATGGACGTCTGTTGGTCTGTATCAAAGTCACTCTGTCTATCATTCAAAGATGTCCGGTAGTAGGCATACCACACAGTGATGGACGTCTGTTGGTCTGTATCAAAGTCACTCAGTCTATCATTCAAAGATGTCCGGTAGTAGGCATACCACACAGTGATGGACGTCTGTTGGTCTGTATCAAAGTCACTCAGTCTATCATTCAAAGATGTCCGGTAGTAGGCATACCACACAGTGATGGACGTCTGTCGGTCTGTATCAAAGTCACTCTGTCTATCATTCAAAGATGTCCGGTAGTAGGCATACCACACAGTGATGGACGTCTGTTGGTCTGTATCAAAGTCACTCAGTCTATCATTCAAAGATGTCCGGTAGTAGGCATACCACACAGTGGTGGACGTCTGTCGGTCTGTATCAAAGTCACTCAGTCTATCATTCAAAGATGTCCGGTAGTCAGTAATTAAAGTATAAAGCCCTTTCTAGGATGTTTGCAGGTATGTTTTAAAACTACTTCACTATTTTCAAGAATATGACGATGTCAACCTATATGACTTAAAAGTGTCAAGAAAGAGGATCACTTTCACTTCCCCCTTAGGGACGATGTCATAGGTGTGCCAGGAACCTGTAATTTTGCTATCGATGTTTCCATCTGCAAGAGCCAGGGTAGATACGACACACTGAAACTCTGAGCTTACTTCGTCGTATGGTCTGCTTCCCTTCACTACAATGGTTGGTCTGAAGTGGTCGAGGGAAATGGGCTGCTGCAGCTGCTGGTTCACAGCGTCCTGGGACGTCTCCGACATCAGCAGGTAGGCGCAGAAGTCGCTGTACGCGGCCTGACAACAGCACGGAATTACATCGTAGTACAGTGTGACACTTACCCAACATCGTTAGTAGGGTCTTCTGTAGTGGAAACAGCTAGATCAGCTGACTGTAGGTATATATACTTACGATATCAGTGCCAGATTATATTTGCTTGTTCGTTTGATCGGTGTTTCATTATACAATATTCATTAAACATCTTATACCATACCCATACCAATGAACAATGTCAATAGCGAATGTGATCAACATTTGCTTTGATTCAGGGTTTACAGCGGTGGCGCATTGAGGGCACACGCCAATTGAAACCAGTTTAATGGATGTTGTTAATACTGACAACCCTCGATTGGCCAGTTAACGTGGTTAGTTCTGATCCTGTTGTTGGCGTCGTTCCTTCTCACTCAAGACATGGATCTCAAGACATGATCTTGACCTACAGCCCGTTTTGGCAGAGGTACCATGTGGGCAAGCATGCTCCCGTAACCGGACATTACCTCTCTGTATTTGGACAAAGGGTAGAACATCATGTCGTACAAACAAACACCTATCAAACTGCCATTGGCAACGGTGACTTGCCTTCTCCAATCAGTTGTTATGCCAATCATTATACACCCTAAACCGACGACGTTGGGTAACATAGCGTCACTAAAATATCTCCTTGACGCATAAAGACTCCTGAGCTGTCCAGGTCTTGACACCAAAGCTGTCCAGTTCTTACATGGACTCCCCGACAAACAACATACTGTCCCCATCTTGAACCTCAGATGTTGTTTAACACCAAGCAGGGCGTGTCTGACGGGAATTTCAGGCCAAACTTGCCTGATCACTGAACGTCAGGGCCGAATGTTGTGCCACCTACACCGGGGCCGTACGGCACACGTGGTCTCGAATAAGGATTTGTCCGAGGTGTTAATGTGACAGTTTGGTATCGATTCCTTGGATGCACAAAGCAACTGATTGTGTTCTTGTCCTGCTTCAGATAACGCCTCACATATACAACATATATTGTTTCGATGAACATATATTTCCATTGCGGCGTTCGTGTTGGAAGCATACCCATGACATTAGATAAGCGTTATTTACAGTGAAACTTTATCAGTATCTGCTAGCTAAACACTCACTGTTAAATAGGGCAAACAACATATGTCATGTTATCCACTACCAACATGTCATCCCAACGTCACCTGTTATCCACCGCCCACACGATATCACCCAGTCCCCTGTTATCCACCATCCACATGACATCACCCAGTCCCCTGTTATCCACCACCCACATGACATCACCCAGTCCCCTGTTATCTACCACCCACACGATATCACCCAGTCCCCTGTTATCCACCACCCACATGACATCACCCAGTCCCCTGTTATCCACCACCCACATGACATCGCCCAGTCCTGTTATCCACCACCCACATGATATCGCCCAGTCCCCTGTTATCCACCACCAACACGACATCACCCAGTCCCCTGTTATCCACCACCCACACGACATCACCCAGTCCCCTGTTATCCACCACCCACGACATCACCCAGTCCCTGTTATCCACCACCCACATGACATCACCCAGTTCCCTGTTATCTACCACACACGACATCAACCAGTCCCCTGTTATCCACCACCCACATGATATCACCCAGTCCCCTGTTATCTACCGCACACATGATATCACCCAGTCACCTGTTATCTACCACCCACATGATATCACCCAGTCCCCTGTTATCCACCACCCACACGACATCACCCAGTCCCCTGTTATCCACCACCCACATGACATCACCCAGTCCCTGTTATCCACCACCCACATGACATCACCCAGTCCCTGTTATCCACCACCCACATGACATCACCAAGTCCCTGTTATCCACCACACACGACATCACCCAGTCCCCTGTTATCCACCACCCACACGATATCACCCAGTCACCTGTAATCCACCACCCACATGACATCACCCAGTCCCCTGTTATCCACCACCCACACGACATCACCCAGTCCCTTGTTATCCACCAACCCACATGACATCACCCAGTCCCCTGTTATCCACCAGCCCACACGTTCGTGCATCACCCAGTTCGAATCCCCCTGTTATCCACTGTGAACTGGAACATGACATCACCCAGTCCCCTGTTATCCACCACCCACCTGGTCGCCAGCTATAGCTATCCACCACCCACCCAGGGTTTCTTCTCCTGTGTGATGTCGCCTCTTCCGAAACCCCAGGGGGCTGAGTGATGTCCCTCTTTTTGAAGGAGCAGCCTGACCCCGTCCCTGGCCAGGTACTTGCTGAACCAGCTGGCTGCCTGGTCCCCACAGTCCCCACAGTCAGACCCTCGAGCGTGGCCTGGTTTTGCCGCTGCTGTAACAGAAAGTTAAACATGTACATTTCAATTTTCGGCGTGACAGGCCAACGCCTTAAACGTAACTAACTAATGTAGCACACCGAATATTGGGAAGGTTGACGTCACATCCTGTTTGTGTCAAGTTTGTCACGTTGTATCAGTGGGTTCTATTTTATTTTAAAAAGCGTTTGTGGTAGGTGCATATTTCCTGTACTAGAACAAGGTGTGTAATACAACCTATAACCATATCCATAACACCAGTACTACGTGGAAGACAATGGTTGCCGCACTGAGTCTTTCAGATGGTCTTGGGATCGAATCTGAAGGTTGACATAAGGACGCTTATCTGTCATCAGTGTTGGTCGGCTTCATCAATGTAAATGTCACCCCTTCAGCAACAGTGGACCACCCCACCCACCATCCCACCCGCCACCCCACCTACCCCAATACCCACCCGTAACCGTGATACGTGTGTACCAACTCTTCAACGGTCGTACCTGCTGACAACATTGACAACTTTGCTGCTATCGACGACTGGCGACGTGGACAACGTGAGAGTCGGCATGTCCGGAGCGTCGACGATCAGCTGTCCATCCCTACACGCGGTGCTGACCAGGGCCAGAGTGGGCATCTGGCTGGAGGACAGCATGTTGTAGCTGGCGTCAGTCACCACCCAGTGTCTGGAATGAGACGCAGAGTCCGCTAAAACACAGGGACACTACCTACCTGGTGGAGGCAGAACGCTAATGTGTCCCTCACAGTAACTGGTAATTACACCTGATACAACAGCTGGAGAACAGTACCCACGTTCTCCTATCTCACACAGGTTACCTGGCACTGTCCCGGCTTATTGTCCCTACCAATACTGACCGGCCCCTATACAGCAACAAATACCACTGTTGGAAAGAGAGCACGCCTACATTGTCCTAGTCTCTCTCACAGTCCCTGAACCACATTATTTTCCCTACAGCCTAGCCTTCCCTGTAGTGCTAAAGTCCTAAACGAAGCAAGTCTAGATTTCCCCAGGTTCTGAATCTCTGGTCTCCCTAGGGCTCCTTTTCAATTTAAATGGGCTTGTTTGTTACTATCAAAATTATATATATTCAGAGACTAAGCCTTTGTCTAACATTGTCCCTACCAGATTATTTAAGGACACGTTGGTCAAAACCAGCCCGTTGATACACGATACAGCATCTATATTTTCATATGTGAAATGTGCAGTAATTTTTAGATATTTTTTAATGATTAACATAATTTATAATGTGTAAAGTTATGTCTAGGTAACATATGGGACACGTGGAGACACCTTGTCGTGTTGTCTTACTACGGACATGAACTATATGGCGGCCCCAGAAGAGTGAGTGAGGTAGGACAATCCGGTTAGCTGCACATGTCGAACAAGCTGTATCAGTCCAGTAGGGATACACACATACGGCTTCCGTTCCACTACTGCACACTATATAATACGTATCGCACCATTCCTAAAATGCTGGTGTCATCGCGCAACTTGCAATATGGGTCACATCCCAGGAATGAAGAAGGATTTTACGAACGCTTTATCAAACGTTTCCCTGAAACCAGTATACCTGTATCTCTGTTCCTTACACCCATATACATATTACAGTTCCTCCACTGTTTACATTAAATGCAATCTAGAACGGACAACTTCGTAGAATTCGATCACCTTTAAATATCCATTACCTTTAATGTAAATTATACATTACCTAAATTTGCTAAGCATATACATAAATATTGTTCCTAAGCCAACCCCTATTGTTTCCGTGGTGCTGCTATTCCTATACAGCAAACATACATGGTAACATCTGTAGAGGTAGATACACCTTACAGTAATATATGATCTTCAGCATATATATCCGAGGTACATTAATCAAACATGTGATGAAGATTGATTCCTCTGAGACTGTAGTGAAAATGATATTTTGCTGAAACTGTCTTCCAAACAGGCCCACGTTCACGTGGCCTCATTCATAACGCTTCCCTCACCTGTCTATAACACTGCCTGCAACCTGAAGACCCAGATTCGTGCAGTATCCGCTCTCCACTGTGAAACCTCTGCAGGACTTGATCGGGTAGCATGTTAAACTTGCCACCTCCCCCACCAACTCATATTCTCTCCTCCTTGAACCCACGATCGCTGACAATATGTATTTGATCACCACCCCTCCTGCCAGAGTCAGGAAGACAGCGGCTGGTTCTATGTCCACGCCCGCCATGTTGGGAGTGGGGTCTATTTGTTTGGTGTGGCCTACATATGCTACTCCTGCATCACTTCCCCTGGGTTGTGGGTTACTATGTCACAGTACATGTGACGATTCTGGTTTAATATAAATATGATTTATGAAACTCACAGAGATATGGGAGAGATACGTTGGATCCGTGACATCAGGAAACGTGGTGTGTTGTTATGTAATGAGATCTGTATCTGTCAAATGGTGTACTGCCCGTCAGGTTTCTATATGTAATGAGATCTCTATCTAGGAAATGGTGTACTGCCCGTCAGGTTTCTATATGAAATCGGCGTGACTGCTGATAATCAGTAATGTTAACAGAAATCGTAAATCAAACCCAATCTGAAATATACGGTGACAACATGAAATAGATAAAGGCTACATTAGGATAAACAACACGTGTCTCGCACCTGTCACTGGACATTCCGCCGCCGGTATACAAGTAGTTGTAACTGTTCTGTAAGAAGTCTGTAGTCACACTGGGGTTTTATGGGTACTGGTATATTGCTTTTCAAGACTTGTATCCAATTGTTTGTTTTTTCCGTTTTGGTATATATGTTTAACACCATACAAAAAACCCAAAATTTCGTATATGTGTTAGAAGATTTGTCACATTAAACAGAGAGACACCCTGAATAACCTACCGCTCATATTCCGCGGGATTACACCGGTGTGGATGAACACATGGGGGGTTGTTTAAAATAGATAACAGTGGAACTAATGAAACAAATACTGCATTCGAAAGGTATTTTGTTTCTGCTAAACGCGTTAACCTAACATTCTGAATAACTTCAGTCGATACGGTACGTGTGAGAGTCTTGTTAGGTCAGAGGGAACACTTTGGCTGTAGCGAACTGTCTAGAAAATGTATGCAATTTTATCTTGTCTTCAACCTTGTCTGTAACAAAAATCCGTAAAACATGTTAGAGAGATAGTCACAACCATGAGCTGGAGACACTGAAACAGTCTGTACGGGCGGGATGGTGCCTGACCTTCACCTTGCCTGCAGACCGCGGCCTCAAAAACAATGTGTTATTCTGTATGTGTCTGTACAGCTGCCGTTTATGGAAGCTTAGCAGTGCCACAGTCTAAACAATTTCATTATCTATGCTGTTGATACTTACATCTACGCATTCGATACTTACTTCTACACAGTTGATACTTACATCTAAGCACTTGATACTTACTTGTAAATACTTGATAATTACTTCTAAGTAGTTGATACTTACATCTAACCACTTGATACTTACTTGTAAATAGTTGATAATTACTTCTAAGTAGTTGATACTTACATCTAAGCACTTGATACTTACTTGTAAATAGTTGATAATTACTTCTACGTAGTTGATACTTACATCTAAGCACTTGATACTTACTTGTAAATAGTTGATAATTACTTCTAAGTAGTTGATACTTACATCTAACCACTTGATACTTACTTGTAAATAGTTGATAATTACTTCTAAGTAGTTGATACTTACATCTAACCACTTGATACTTACTTGTAAATAGTTGATAATTACTTCTAAGTAGTTGATACTTACATCTAACCACTTGATACTTACTTGTAAATAGTTGATAATTACTTCTAAGTAGTTGATACTTACATCTAACCACTTGATACTTACTTGTAAATAGTTGATAATTACTTCTACGTAGTTGATACTTACATCTAAGCACTTGATACTTACTTGTAAATAGTTGATAATTACTTCTAAGTAGTTGATACTTACATCTAACCACTTGATACTTACTTGTAAATAGTTGATAATTACTTCTAAGTAGTTGATACTTACATCTAACCACTTGATACTTACTTGTAAATAGTTGATAATTACTTCTAAGTAGTTGATACTTACATCTAACCACTTGATACTTACTTGTAAATAGTTGATAATTACTTCTACGTAGTTGATACTTACATCTAAGCACTTGATACTTACTTGTAAATAGTTGATAATTACTTCTAAGTAGTTGATACTTACATCTAACCACTTGATACTTACTTGTAAATAGTTGATAATTACTTCTAAGTAATTGATACTTACATCTAACCACTTGATACTTACTTGTAAATAGTTGATAATTACTTCTAAATAGTTGATACTTACATCTAAGCACTTGATACTTACTTGTAAATAGTTGATAATTACTTCTAAGTAGTTGATACTTACATCTAAGCACTTGATACTTACTTGTAAATAGTTGATAATTACTTCTACGTAGTTGATACTTACATCTAAGCACTTGATACTTACTTGTAAATAGTTGATAATTACTTCTAAGTAGTTGATACTTTCACATCTAAGCACTTGATACTTACTTGTAAATAGTTGATAATTACTTCTAAGTAGTTGATACTTACATCTAACCACTTGATACTTACTTGTAAATAGTTGATAATTACTTCTAAGTAGTTGATACTTACATCTAACCACTTGATACTTACTTGTAAATAGTTGATAATTACTTCTAAGTAGTTGATACTTACATCTAACCACTTGATACTTACTTGTAAATAGTTGATAATTACTTCTAAGTAGTTGGTACTTACATCTAACCACTTGATACTTACTTGTAAATAGTTGATAATTACTTCTAAGTAGTTGATACTTACATCTAACCACTTGATACTTACTTGTAAATAGTTGATAATTACTTCTAAATAGTTGATACTTACATCTAACCACTTGATACTTACTTGTAAATAGTTGATAATTACTTCTACGTAGTTGATACTTACATCTAAGCACTTGATACTTACTTGTAAATAGTTGATAATTACTTCTAAGTAGTTGATACTTACATCTAACCACTTGATACTTACTTGTAAATAGTTGATAATTACTTCTAAGTAGTTGATACTTACATCTAACCACTTGATACTTACTTGTAAATAGTTGATAATTACTTCTAAGTAGTTGATACTTACATCTAACCACTTGATACTTACTTGTAAATAGTTGATAATTACTTCTAAATAGTTGATACTAACATCTAACCACTTGATACTTACTTGTAAATAGTTGATAATTACTTCTACGTAGTTGATACTTACATCTAAGCACTTGATACTTACTTGTAAATAGTTGATAATTACTTGTAAGTAGTTGATACTTACATCTAAGCACTTGATACTTACTTGTAAATAGTTGATAATTACTTCTAAGTAGTTGATACTTACATCTAACCACTTGATACTTACTTGTAAATAGTTGATAATTACTTCTAAGTAGTTGATACTTACATCTAACCACTTGATACTTACATCTAAATAGTTGATGCCTACAACTGAATAGTGTATACTTACACAACTCTCAAACCGGGAACAGCCCCTTGTATTGACCACGTCTGCAATGAACACATCCTCTGTGGTGGTGATACATTAGTCTCCTGTTAATTAGTCCGATTCTACAACGCTTTCATCGAACTGAAACATGTGCCCAGACTTCTCAAACGTGGGTTAGTTCAAGGGAAACGGACTGACCCAAACAGCTACTCATGGATCTACAAACTCTTTGAACGAGTATTACTTGGTAGAGTCCGTGAGAAATTAACTCCCTCACCCTTACAGCATGGCTTCCAGAAAGGTGTAGACTCAACCATGACGGCCGCCCTTCTCAAGGAGTGTATCTTTTACAGTACGGAAGAAAACAGTAAACTGTTTGTTTGCTTCCTTGATGCAGAGAAAGCCTTTGATTGTGTCTGGCATTCAGGTTTTTCCTACAAATTATGAAAGCTCGGTATCAAGAACTCTTATGTACAGACGATCTCATCCTTGTATAGTGGAATGGACAGCTGTGTTTTATATCAAGGCTATCTCAGTAAATGGTTCTGCAACAGACAAGGTACGCAACAAGAAGTCGTGTTATATCCATGGATCTACACAGTCTTCATCAACGATCTGCTCATTCAGCTCAAAGATTCGGGATATGGCCTATCACTACATGGCATATCCTGGTATACACAGACTGACGACATTACACTCCTATCAGTAACTAGGAATGGCCTACAGGCTCTCATGGATATCTGCTACGCATACAGCTGCAAGTGGAGGTTCAAGTTTAGCGCCAAGAAAAGTACTGTTGTCGTTTTCAACGAGAACGTGAAGTCATACGAACACTCAGAGCGCACACGGTCTCTTGGTGCTCCGGATGTCAAGGAAGACAGCAGCTATACGCATTTGGGAATCAAGGTCAACAAGACATCCGACACCACACAGCAGATCAACGATATCTGCAGAAACCTAAAGCAACATATTTTAGCACAACAAACATTGGAGCCTTTGATGGTGAAATGCATCCTTTAACCTCTGCTATTGTGTATAAATCTGTTGTTCTCCAACGTGGCCTCTACGGATCTGAGTCTGTACAACCTCTCCCGGCAACACACACTCCAGCTAGAAAACGCACACAGATTTTGTCTGAAGCTGATTCAAGGACTGATGTTGTTTTGTCCACGATTGGAATCCTATCCATCCCTAACAGACAATAATGACCATGAACGTCATGAACATTTTACTTATGGCAATGACGCTCTCCCGTATTATCACTTGGAACGTTAGGGGTGCCGCTACGTGTCTAGACGAAATCAACACCAAACTAGACTGCACAGATGTGATGTTTATCAGTGAACATTGGCTACACACAGATCAGCTATCCCTCCTTACAGATCTACATACAGACTTCGATGTGTATGTTAAGTGTCAGACTGATCACTCCTCACTCAGAGGAGCAGGAGGAGTCGCTATGTTTGTACGGAAAAGCGATAGTTACTCCACCTCTAGTCTGCACATCCCGGAGAGTGATCATGTGATTGGTGTGCAGCTAATTACGGATAAGACTCCGATCCACATCATAGGTGCACGTCTTCCATCTACTAATGTCTTGGACAGTGTATACAGTGAAGAAATGAATACCCTCTTTGAGGCATATGACAGACATTCCTATAACGGTGAGACTGTCCTGGTCGGTGACTTTAACACAGATCTACGTGACTGTAAATACATGAAATCTAGACGAGAATGCTCCTTCGAGCCTTGCATGAACGGGAATTTGATATCTGTCATTCCATTTGATGATCCTACATTATATACTTATACAAGCAAATGTAGGGATATCCAAACTATGATTGATTATGTTTTTGTCAACACAGAGCATAGATGTAATGTCATTGGTTACGCCATAGATAACCGTCAGCTTTTCAGTATATCTGATCATTATCCCATACAGGTATACTTAGCTCCAGACACTCGTCACCGGTCCTATGGTAACGCTCGTGTTAACTGGAGGAAAGCCAGTGACGTTGACTTTATGTTATATAGATATGAGACTGAGAACTATTTCAGAAACGTCTCATTCAATGTACATGATTTCTCCTCCCCTAAAGCATACATCGATTATTATCTTGATTACATAGTCAAATCACTTCACGCTTCAGCTGAAATTTCGATCCCCACAGCAAAATTCCAATCGCATTTAAAACCTTACTGGAAAACGATAATCTAAAACACTACCATAATTCAATGCGAGCTGCACGTAAAGAATGGGTCTCACATGGAAAACCACGTAATAGTGACGATGTATATTATGTAAAATATAAACAAGCGAAGCGTATCTTTAGAAAGCAACATCGTCACTCCAAAAGCAAATTCAAAAATGATAAATTTCAAGATATATATGAAGCTGCTGAAGTTGACATACAAGAATATCTCAGAGTTACAAAGCGTAACAAACGCAATAAAGATCATATACGAGTTTTACATTACAATGGTGACTCGTGCGACACACAGGAAGATATATGTAATCTGTTTGGTCAGTACTTTAACGACCTATCGCAACCATATCATGATGAATCATTTGATGTATCTTTTACTGAGCATGTAAATAATTTTGTTGGTGATATCTTGTCATCCCCAGAAGACCATCGTTATTTTCACAAAGATGTAAATCCACTATTACTGTGCCCCTTCAACAATGATGAACTGTCTGTATCTATTAAACGTTTAAAATGTGGTAAATCTCCTGGAGCAGATGGCATCTTTAATGAAAATGTTAAACGTGCGGGAAGATCGCTATTTCCCCATATCCTTACGTTGTATAACGCTATTGTTTCACATGAATATGTTCCTCAGATGTTTAATATTGGTAGCATTTTACCAGTACATAAAGGCCATGGTAAAAGTATGATAATCCCTCTAATTATAGAGGGATTACGCTTACTTCTGTCATTGGTAAATTATTTGAAAGGCTTCTGCTGTGTAGAATTGAAAAGTGGGCAAAAGAATACAAAGGCTTTCCACACCCCTTTCAATTTGGATTTAAGAAGGGAGCTGGTGCAGAGATTGCTGCGCTTGTGTTACGTGAAAGTATCTCTTACTATACGGAAAGAGACTCTACAGTGTATTGTACGTTTATGGACAACGAAAAGGCTTTTGATAGAGTTTGGCTTAATGGATTGTTTTATAAACTACATCATTTTGGAATAACCGGAAAACTATGGCGTCTTCTATATTATGTGTTCATCCATGCAATCTTACGTTAGTGTAATGGCCACTCATCCCACAGCTTCCATGTAAGACAGGGTGTTGGCCAGGGTCGTGTTTTATCAGCCTGGATGTTTACGCTTTATATTAATGATTTGTTGCATGAACTCAATCACTCAAACTATGGACTCTGTCTCCCTTGGGGTAATACACCAGGTATTCTTCTAGCTGATGACACCACACTGCTTAGCTGTACTACTGAAGGGACTCAGTCTCTCTCTTGAACATTCTATATGATTATGCAAACAGGTGGCATCTCAAGTTCCACGCATGCAAAAGTGCAATTATTGTTTTTAACAGCATTTGCAACGGTGCTTTTCCAGACGTCTACATTGGCAGAAACAACATCCCTGTGAAAACAAGTGTTGCTTATGCCGGTGTGAACGTCTGTACATCAAGATCATCCTCTGCTAGCACTCTCCAGGTATGTGAAAAACTGCGACTCATTGTAAATGTTAATCATAATCATGGCTTGTACTTTGGTGGTCTTAATCCCTTACATGCTGTACGCATTTGGCAAAATGTAATTCTACCATGTGCTTTGTATGGTTGTAATGTTTGGTGTGAGTTATCTCCCAAAGAATATGATATGCTGGAATTAGTACAAAAATATTTCTGCAAAAAAGGTTCAAGGTCAAAACAAACGATCCAGCTCAGTTATTGCCAGAAGCTGTTTGGGACTCATTTCTATGCAGCCATACATAGAGCAGCAAACCCTCATATTCCTCGGGAGATTAATACGTGCTGATATCAGTTTTATCTTTAAGAAAATGTTTTGTTATAGATTTACACACAGTTCATGTTTGATGACGCTCCTTCATTACGTCTAAAGTGTAAGACCTCACCCATCTTTCATATGTTGGCTTTGGTTAGAAAATATAGAATATATGACTTAAATATGTACCTGGAAACTTCTGTATTTCCCAGTAAACAACTATGGGCACATCAGGTTAAAACAGCTATTCATGAAGCAGACACCAAATGTATTATTTCAGAACTTTCTACAAGAGCAGCGCTAGCACGGTATAACCTTACCTATGAAAATTGTCCGAGCAGGTTGTGGTGTCTTGCCTTAGAAAAGCATTTGTGCTTCTTTGATATTGCAGTTCTATTACACATCGGTACTTACGTAATTCAATCTCATGAATGTCTCTGTGGTACGTTTGCCTTTGACATTGTTAAACATGTATTTCTTTATTGTAAAGAAACGCAGTATGAAAGAGACAGACTAACTGAAGATTTAATCGACATTCTTGATGTAGAAACGTTTAGTAACCTTTGGAATAATGATGACGATATATTACTCTGTTTCTACTTGGGGGTCGCCCTATTCAGTGCACGAAGGACCTCGACTATGAAACATGGACAAGGTGCATAAGCCGAATATGCAGAACTATTAAGTTGTGGAAACGATATTTCTATGAATGTGTATAATTTCTGACATGTGTAAATACCATACACATAATACCATATGTGTATATCCATATAATACCATATTGATTTACTTGTTGTAATGTACCTGTAAACCTTGTATTTATCTTCATATGCTATGGAGGAAATAAAGTATATCTATCTATCTATCTTGCCATTAACATTTTAACTAACTCTTCCCTACTGCACAGCTGCAAATCTCCAAGTTTGGAGGAGCTAAAGACACTCACTCAATCATCCTGTTAGAAGTTAGTTGTTCAGTTCAGTATGCCTATACACTGAAACACGTGCCATTTGTTAAAAGTTTCACCGCTGTCATGAAAGGTGCCTTTGTGCCAGTTCGCTACAAGAATTAACGCAACGAAGTTCAGTTACTGTGCAGATAACGAGTATATCAAATTCAGTATGGAAATTATGTTAATGCATGGCAGTCAAACAATGGGTGTAGGTGTGAAACAGGGAATGAAATATAACCAGTTTTGTTCATTTTGTTATTAACATGCCAGGGACGAATAAACGCTTTGGGGAAATTGTTTTATTGTACCACACATGACCGCATCCCGCATTTGAAAACTTCCTGATGTTCTAACATCGTGATACTTGGAAGTCACAAAAGAGTGAAAAAATGTGAAGTTTGTATAAAAATCATTGTCATCACCAGAGAGATTTGAACATGCAAAGTCTTACCATGTAACCGACGCCAGTTTACCTTAGAGTATGTATCAGGAGTTACCTCCCTTCCACCAGTCCTGTGGCTTAAATTCGTCTCAAGCATGGGCTACTGAAGATCAATTCTAACCCGGATCTTCACGGGTCAATAGTTAATTAATGATGAAAGGTTTTTTCTCAGAAAATCACTAAAACACCAGTTTTAACATAATATACATGTTCATATAATACTGGAGACATGGAAGTGGTGATTAGATAATGTCAGATAAAACAAACATTGTAGAAGCCTACCTGCACAATAAAGTATTAATGTTGCTTCGTATCAGTGTTACGGCTTGTTGATGTAACCAGTTAACCATGTAACAATGCGTCCATGTAACCACGTATACAAGTAACAACGTGTGATGTGACGACGTTGTTTCAGGATGTTTCAGGACGTTGATGTACGGTTCTGACGTCACTTCTGTTTCAAAGTGTTTTGGGTTTTTTCTTAAAATATATATTCCACAATCTGTGCATGTCTGTGACAGGCCCGCCATACAGCTGGAAGACTAAGATTAGTATTGCTGAGTGCGGCGGTAAACCAAGAATCAAACATATCTGTGAAATGATGCGTTCGCCCAGCTTCAGGTACACTGTGCGGCGTAGTTGACTGAAGCGGACGTAATATACCCACTGCCGTTGCAATCTGCCGGCACATGATTTCAAGAGCCAATCCTCCCTACTCTTCTATTGCACAATAAAATACACCTGTTGAATAACATATCGGAGGACTCCGCTTTTCCTATGGGATGATCCAGGGTCCTAGACTATTCATAGCATCACATTACCTAGAGACCATGAAGGGTTAACTTCAGAGCGTAGAACCCTTTTCCCCACAACAACTTCACAACAACAAAAATCAAAAGAAACAAAGAAATAAGGAAAATAACGCCTTGTACCTATATGGGTAAGCGAACCCTGCCCTTCGACGTGACGAGCAATCGCTTAAAACACTCGGCTACCTCACCATGAGCAGAAGAACATGCACCAAGGAGCACGTGACGAAGTCTGATGACAAGGTGTAAGGTCACGGATGTCACTCGTAACTGATTATGGATGACACGTGTACTTACACTGTCGTAGTTTAAAAGAGAAGTGCCACATTCTAACTACATCTTAATACTCTTGAAGAAGGAAAGGGAAATAATAATTGGTAGGCGTTGACAGGTAAATATTTCTAAACCTATGTCCACATAGTGCACTGAAGATAAGTGTCCCGGGATGGACAGAGATGTTCTAAATCAGCTCATGAACGGATTTCAAGAATTCCGTTGACAAACTTATGATGTTTTTGTTGAACGATGGCCCTGTTTACGAGTCATGTTTCTGTATATACTACACTCTCAAAAAAAGAACAATTCTTAATAATTTTCACGAACAGAAGTCCTGAATTAATTTCCAAAATATGTCACCATCTTTACAACTTTAAATGAATGTTATATCTTACCATAGTCTCCTTATATATTATTTCCATGTCATTATACCACATGATTTCTAAAAATTGTTATAATGTACATCATTTATGTGTGAAATGTATCTATATTTCTTGTACCTACTGTGTAAATATTTGTAGCTTATAGAATATTGCCACTGTTTCTTCATGGAATGCTATGCAATACATATCTTATCTTATCTTATCTTATCTATACGAGTCAATGCATGCAGGACAACGTCCTGCTTTCTGGAGCGTATTCCTCATGATCAGTGTGCTGCTTCACTCAGGAGTCCCAACACCGCACATTCCGAACCACTTCCGTATTAAAAGGGTGACGGTTGATCGAACTATCGATGTATTCGATTGTAAATGGGTCGATTACAAATAAATACCATGACACATATTCGATGTATGACCATGAAATAACATCACCTTATTGACAATTTATCGTTCTCTTTTTAGTCAGATCTAATGCATATTTTCACGCATAATCCAAATCAACGATATGTTTCCGAGCAACCTGTATTGAATCAAAACAAATGTCCGAATCAAATTCTGTGGAAAATAAGTTGGGAAGCACAAGAAGATTGTTCAATAGTTTGTTAACTTTCGTAGTACCAATGAAAGATGAGATATATGTATTGCAAAAAAAAACAAATAAATTTTATTGAGGAACAGAGGACATTTTCCACGAGGAAGGCTTGTGCAATAACTATACTGTATCTTGTATTTTGCATCTGGTATTGAATTTGAGGGTGTGCATTAAAAGTAAAGTATAATTCCGACGTTACCGGTTCGCTAAACGTCTTCCATTCTTTAAACAATCAGG